>NC_083291.1:17861399-18185774 GCF_963506605.1 Zootoca vivipara | reverse complement strand
CTAATGCATAACCATTTATGCTGAGGAATTGTTAATGACTCCGGATATATTTTTCACAGCATGCTAAGAATGAAATAACGGCTAATCCAATATTTAAGATTTCAGAAACTCTCCCTTCCCTTTTCTATGTGATTGAAGCTGCAAGATGCAAGTCCAAAGGCTGTTTGAACAATGCTCCAAGTAGCTAAGAAACCCTCCATCAAGAGAGCATCAGTTTTCTTTCAATCTGTGTCAAGAGAGAAGTTAGACAAGATCCCCACTCACCCTCCCATTTTCTCACATCCAGGCATCGGATTATTCCTTTGGTGCAAATCCCCAGTGAAGTAAATTCTGATTACAAAAAAAAGGAATTCTGAGGATTTCAGTCTCTGTAGGATATAATACTATGAACATGGCACAACTATGTGTAGGTGCTTATGAATAATCAGTGATCTCTTTGGTATACTTTAAAATAAGTAATTTTAATTGTATTTGGTTTTATTTTATTTTTAAAAAAACTACACACACACACACACTCTGCAGGTATGCAGCTACAAAATGTCTAAATAAAGAAATAAGCAAGCTACACCCCCCAAAAAACTTAAATGTACACCCCCTCCAAAAAAACAGCACCAGAAATTTACATCGGCTTATCTAATTTGTTAGCTCACAGCAGAATCCAAACCCAAGATCTGCTGGGATGAGTGAGTTTGGAATTGGTAGATCTTGGGCTGTCCTGGCCGTGCTAGGGTTCAGCCAGGGCCAGGGCCGTCTTAAGCGTATCTGGTGCCCTGGCGCCGTGGTGTGAAGATCCCTCCGGCGCCCCCCGCCCTGTTTCCCAGCGCGGCTGTCTGGCGGGCCAGCACCCTGGCGCATTGCGCCACCCAGCCTTGCCTTAGAGCCGGCCCTGGCCACGGCTACAGCACTGTAACACCTGCATCCTGTTTCATTGGGGTTATGTTGGTATAAATCCCTCAATTCTGATTCAGCCAGGGCTAAGACAACAGAACTTAAGTCAGCAGAACATAGGCTGGTATAACCCCTCACCCTCAAAAGGGGTGTTCTGGGGGTGTGGTGAGGCAAGGACAGAGTTACACCTACTCCAAACCTCCTTCAGGTTAATCATGTAACCTGACAACCTGGTGGAACATAGGCTGGCAAAAAGGATGGTGTAAGTCAATCTGTATTTTAAAGGCTTGCTTTGTCTCTTTCTGGCATGGGCTGGTTCAGCTGGCAATAGCCCTGCTCCTGAATGGAGTTTGAAATTGGGTTAATTTACACCAGCTTAATTTATCCTATTGTGAGTTCCACCAGTTTAAGATTGCTATACTCATGTGTACAAGGTAAAAAAGGTAAGGTAAAGGACCTCTGGAGGGTTAAGTCCAGTCAAGGGTGAGCATGGGGTTGCGGCGCCCATCTCGCTTTCAGGCCAAGGCAGCTGGTGTTTGTCCACAGACAGCTTTCTAGGTCTTGTGGCCAGCAGGAATAAACCGCTTCTAGTGCAGCTGGACACCGTGATGAAAACCAGAGCGCATGGAAACCGTTTACCTTCCTGCTGCAGGGGTACCTATTTATCTACTTGCACTGGCATGCTTTCGAACTGCTAGGTTGGCAGGAGCTGGGACAGAGCAGAGGTG
Source organism: Zootoca vivipara (assembly GCF_963506605.1). Lineage (NCBI taxonomy): Eukaryota > Metazoa > Chordata > Lepidosauria > Squamata > Lacertidae > Zootoca > Zootoca vivipara. The sequence continues at coordinate 18,184,158 of NC_083291.1, read as the reverse complement.
ACAAGAGGCATACAGCACAATCTTATGCATGTCTACACACTTGAGTTTCATAGGGCTAATTTCCAGGGATGCAGACATAATCGTGTGGTCTGACAAATGATGTGGAGTAGACTTCTACTCTGAGCATGACTTAGTTGAGTACCACCCTTTGTTCGTAACTTATCAATGGGGAAGCAAACTTGGAGCCAATCCTACAGCTGATATTCCTCAAAAGCATGTGCCAATGACAGCTTAGGACAGCCTTCGGAGGGGAGGGGGGAGCATTCTGTCTACTACAGTGTCTTATTCCCAGCCAGCTGCCAGCAATGGCTGTTGTCATACTTCCACATTTACTGCATTGTATGACTTGTAGCATTGCTCAGCAGGTTAAGTGGTAATATCTTTTAGCGTGGCTCAGGAAGCAATGTCAACATGTCTGAGATGCTGTTGCTTATTGGTGCTGCTCACACAGCCAGACTGTCAACACAAGTAATGCTTGTTTTTTAACCTGACGAGACCAAACTGGCATGCAGTCAGGGCTGCTTCTCGAGCAATGTGTGACTATCATATTTTAAAAGGTTTGGGCATCTGGACCCAAGTTGCCTGCGGTAGATGGTGCAAATGTGTTTAACAGCCATCACCTCCCTCCCTGCACTCTCCACAAACCACCCAAGAGTGGGCAAAAGTGAGAAAAAAGGATTGAGACCTAACAGGGCAGTTTTACAATTACACATGGCTAGGTGCTCTCTCCATGCAATGGCTGCCTAGTTATATAGCTGAACTTGTATTTTAAGTGCCTTGTTATCAGTTGTCATTCACACTTTAGTCCTTGTCACTGTAGTGATTTTAAAAGTTGTTTTGTTATATAAAGAGTTAAAACGTGTTTATTGGCTTTCCCTTCCCATAATTTTATACAGCTTCCTCTTCCGCCTCTTGATTTATTGCCTTCATTCCCGCCGCGCGCCCCCTCTTTCCCTTGCCATGAGTTGTTTTATTAACTAGACTGTGAGCCTGCAAATAGGGCAAATGACTTTAATCTTCTGCATCAAATGAATAAATAAGAAAAGATTATAGCACCTTTTCTTAAACACTTAAATCACTTCACATACTCTATTTCAGCTACCCCAACAATAACCCTTTAAGGTAAAAGGTAAAGGGACCCCAGAGTTGTGGACGACTCTGGGGTTGCAGCGCTCATCTCGCTTTACTGGCCGAGGGAGCCGGCGTACAGCTTCCAGGTCATGTGGCCTGCATGACAAAGCCGCTTCTGGCGAACCAAAGCAGCACACAGAAACGCCGTTTACCTTTCCGCCGCTGCGGTACCTATTTATCTACTTGCGCTTTGACATGCTTTCGAACTGCTAGGTTGGCAGGAGCAGGGACCGAGCAATGGGAGCTCACCCCGTTGCGGGGATTTGAACCGCCAACCTTCTGATCAGCAAGCCCTAGGCTCTGTGGTTTAACCCACAGTGCCACCCGCGTCCCTAACCCTGTAAGAGAGGCAAGTATTATTATTTATATATTGTGGTGTATTGATTAAGGCCAGTTAATGATCTCATGGAATGAACCAATGCACTGTGCCCACTCTCAGATCTGGCTTCCTAGCTACCCTTTTCTTATTGTACATAAAAGCAAAAGCAGTGACATTGACATTGCTCCCTCTTGCTGGGGGGCTTATATGTCTCTCATCCATCAGTCTGATCATGGACCTCACTTATATAAATCACAGAAGCAGGCTGGTAAAGGTGCCTTCACTTTGGGAGAGACTAAAGAGTTACAAGGACAGACATTTTTCACCCACTGTTTGGCAGACCAATGCAGATTGCCATAAAATTACAGGGGATGGGGAATTTTTTAAAAAGCAGTTAGGCTACATACCACAATTTCCTTGAAATGCCAGGACATTAATTCAAGTTTATAGTTCTGTAATCACTGTAATGCCATGGCGGGGGGTGGGGGGGCACAGATATCCAAAAGCCCTGCTGATTGCTAAATAAGTAGTAAGTATTCAATGCACAAGGCGAATTAGCCTTGGATAGTATATAGCCAAAAGTTCTGTCCCTGGTAATAAATACGACGGAGAAATCCCTGAGCCGTCTTTGTTGTTGTTAGTATTGAGAACTGTGAGGGTCAACCATGTCCACAGAACACACTTTAGGTTTTCTTTAGGCTCTTTAATGCTAGTAACTCACTGCATTATGAGCAATGACATTTAGGAGTCTCAGATAAACCCGTCTTAACTCAGACACGCACTGTTTGTGACCCACCATGCTGAACACAGCTCACCAATCATATAGGGCAGCCTGCTGTAGCTCAGTAGACATTTTGTTGCCTGCCTTGGACTGCAAAAACAGGTTGTAAAAGACTGGAAATCGATTTTCACCTTCACCTCTTCTGCAGTGATTCCCCTTGAGTGCTGTCTGTTCATCCAGAAGCAACCGTGTTTCCCCGAAAATAAGACACTGTCTTATATTTATTTTTCTTCAAGAAGACACACTACAGCTTATTTTCAGGGGATGTCTTATTTTTAATTACGCGTCCAGCCTCGCCTCTTCCTTGGCGCCCTCCAGAACTGCGCCTATCACTATGTCTTATTTTTGGGGTATGGCTTATATTGCGCAAATGCTTAGAAATCCTGCTACCGCTTATTTTATGGGTATGTCTTATTTTCGGGAAAACAGGGTAGTGAGGTAGCAATTGAACAGGAGTCAGCAGTTACATCTCCTCCTTACTGCTTCACCTCTTTGCCCAGAGTGCCAACAGATAAGCAAGTCAACAGCCACTGGCAAGGAGGAAGAGCAGCAGTTCTTACCACCTTCCAGAGGGAGGAGTATTAACACATGTCCATGTGTTATCAAGATCTGTAATTTCTGAACATGTGATTTCAAGGATATTGGGCCTTTAGTCACAAAATGCCATGGGGATGTTGTCTTGCACAACAATTTAGAGAGGAAAATAGGTATGGAAAGACACCCAGTTGGAGTGAAAAGGGTTTGCATATGTTTTACAAAACAGAGAAACGGTTAGCAGATACAGCTATCTATGCAAAGGCTTCCCAGGTACTAGCCTAACTGGACCCACAGCTTGATTGGCTATTTCTATGGATAACAGTAAAGAGAGAAAAATGGAGGTGGGGAAGATGCCAGGTATCTCACAGGCTAAAATGCAGGCAAAAGAGCAATAGGATATATTGAAATGTAAATGGCTTGCCTTTCAGCCATGCGTGGGAAGACAGCATGATCAGAAAAATAAGGGAGACAAAGGCAGAGAGGAATGGAAATACTGAAGCGGCAACAGTTACCTTTCCCAAAGCAGGGCAAAGGAGCAGTAGCAGTCTCTTAGATATTCGCTATGGCCTCAGAGCCTATTCCTGGGATAGCTCAGTTGGTAGAGCATGAGACTGTTAATCTCAGGGCCGTGGGTTCGAGCCCCACTTTGGGAAAATGATTCCTACATTGTAGGGTGTTGGACTAGATGACTCTTGTGGTCCCTTCCAACTCCACAGTTCTGTTTCTAACTGGTTAGGAATGCATACTTCTGGGCTCATTGCTGTAGAACAGGCATCCCCAACCTTCGGCCCTCCAGATGTTTTGGACTGCAATTCCCATCTTCCTCGACCACTGGTCCTGTTAGCTAGGGATCATGGGAGCTGTAGACCAAAACATCTGGAGGGCCACAGTTTGGGGATGCCTGCTGTAGAATAATAGCCATGCTACATAAATATATATGCCATATATAGTACATGCACCATAACCTATGCTTCTTGGTTGGGTGATGTCTCACATGGGAAATTTATTAATCTAAACCATTATTTAACCCAACACAAATAGAAAACAACTCACAATTCAACTTCTGTAAATTTTGTTTCATTGCTCATTGTCATTGTCATCTGAGACAGCTCTGCTAAGCTCACTGTTTACCTTTGAATAAATTCAGTTTACTCCCTGCTGATTTACTTTAACATCCAGGTTTGGAGACATGAGATTACCTGAATAACATAAACACACATTCTGCATGGAGAAATTTTGCCAAGCACTAATATGCCAAAGTCTCAAATAATGTTATGCCAAGCTCTGTATTTGTAAAGTAGCAACGTGGCTCCACTTCTATCCTTAATTTTTAGACATTTGGGGGCCTGCATCTCCAGAAATTATAATCATTGGAACTAGAAAACTACTGTGCCTGTCTCCATTCCCTAGTAGTCAACGAATTTCAACAGTGGATTTTGAGGGAAATATACATGTCCTTAATATATTCCTGACAAAAGCAGAACTGTATAATAAACCTAGTGATTGTGACACGAGTTTTTAACAGAATAGCTCACCATGGTATTTGTAATCATATATATATATATATATAGAGAGAGAGAGAGAGAGACATCATTGTGCCAGGCCATATCCTGTAATTTTTTCATAGGGCACTAATGAGTCTTTCTGAAATTTGCAATTTTTGCACTACCAACAAACACTGTGGGGGTTCCATCTGCTACTATATTCTGACTAATTTTGCACACATTTTTACCTAACAATACACATGCAAAAAAGAAAAGAAAAGAGGAAGATAATATTGATTTAGCCAAACAAATGCTTTACATGGTTTTGGCATTTTGGAAACCACTTTGTAAATTGCATTACACTGAACAAGAATACAGTGGTACCTCGCTTCAGGTTATAGACACTTCAGGTTACAGACTCTGCTGACCCAGAAATAGTACCTCAGGTAAAGAACTTTACTTCAGGATGAGAACAGAAATTGCATGGTGGAGGCCCCATTAGCTGAAGTGGTACCTCAGGTTAAGAATGGTTTCAGGTTAAGAATGGACCTCCAGAACAAATTAAGTTCTTAACCCAAGGTACCACTGTATAACCTGCTTCCCACCCACACCCCACACCCATATTCACAACACAGATAAGACACCATTTGTAGAGATATGTGGATATCGTTTTAGAGAACAGCCTTTTCCAATCTGGTACCCTCCAGATGTTTTGGACCGCAACTCCCATCAGTGCCAGATGGCCAGAAGTTAGGGGTTATAGTCCAAAAACATCTGGAGGGCACCAGGTTGGAAACGGCTATTTCAGAACATCAGGACACAACACAGATCACACAGTATGAACAAACCAAAAGTCAGTAAGATTTTAAGTGAAAACTAGTTATATAATGACACCCTAGAGGGCTTCCCCCATTGCCTATGAAGCCTCATAGCACCCCCCCACACACACTTTCCCCCTCATCATGAGGGTGGGTACCTTCTCCTCAGCCTTCAGTATATATGGCACACTGATGCAAAGAATTCCTCTGACAAATCGTTCCTTTCGAAAGGAAAATCGTTGCCCACATCCTCTCATCATTTGGCTTCAAATTCCGATGCAGGAGTTGAAGAAATCCCTGTGCAAATGACAGGCCATAAAAATGTTTCCCCTTGGCTCCGAAGGAAGACAGCAGCTGTGAAAAGTGCCACTCAGCACTACCAATACAAAAAGGCATTATCGTTCGTATCAGTGTGCCACCCAGGAGCGTTGCCAATCTCAGGGGAGGAAGAAGGCAAGCCACATTTCTTAAACACACACACACACATACCGCTTATCAGCAAAACAAGTAGGACAGAGGGTTAACATCTATCAGTCAATTTTATATCATCTTCTCACAATGGATTGGAACTCAGGAGAGTTACCGCATGACACTGAGCAATTCTCTGGGCCTGATTCCCCCCCACACACACCCGCTGCCATGTCCTTAAAAAAGAGAGTTGAAAGTGACTTTTCTTTTTTCTTTTCTTTTTTGTCATCCAATGTTTGACATGTGTGAGAGAAATGTACACTGACAAGAAGCAAATAATCAAAGCAATCAGCTTTCCCCCACAAGTTAGTATGTCATAGCAGCCTTTTGGGTTACATCAAGGGTAAGGGCACCAACACATTTTGTTATTATTTTGGGTTTTTGTGGGCACTGTGGGATGGAGAGAGAGGAGGAATGGTTGCAGGTGCTCCCTAGCCAGAGCAAGGATAAACCACTGAGAGGTCTTTGGTTTGAGTAGAAAGCGGTGCATAAATTTTGTTATTCTAATTTAAACAGTTACCTCCCTTCCTCCAGATGTTGTTGGACTCCCATCATCCCCAGCCAACATGGCCAATGCTCAGGGATGATAGGAGTTGTAGTCAGGCAACATCTAGAAGGATTTTTTGGTGCTGACATAATCAGCTAGTGTCTGCACAGGCTTGTGATGTCATCACGTTTGCTGCACGATCACTGATGGTGTAAGATACCTTATGTGATAAATGGAAGGAGGAGGCAAGCATCAGAGCGGAGGATGAGTGAATAAATCATTGAGGTGGTGGTGAGAAAGTTAATATACGTACGATCTATGGTTTTATTGGGGGGCGGGGCAGGGAATCCATCCTAAAAGGAGTCTTTGATTCCTAGTTTCTATCTCAGAATTGAAAGTGCTGCATCTATGAACCAGTTCTATTCTAGTCCCTTCACTTGAGTCACGGGGAATTTTGTTCACTGCTACTTTTTCCTTATTTATTGCTATAATCTGAAACATAGCAGCCAACCTGCAGGTGTGAAGGGGATATAAGTGTAGACCAGGCATAGGCAAACTCGGTCCTCCAGATGTTTTGGGACTACAACTCCCAACATCATTGACCACTGGTCCTGTTAGCTAGGGGTGATGGGAGTTGCAAGCCCCAAACATCTGGAGGGCCGAGTTTGCCTATGCCTGGTGTAGACATTGTAAAAAATGTTGTAAAAAATGTCTGGTGTTGCTTGTAAAAAAATCCTGCATTGGGACATGATGCTTTGATCTAAGTCAGGGTTTCCCAAACTTGGTTCTCCACCTATTGTTGGACTACAATTCCCACCATCCTTAGCTAGCAGGACTAGTGCTCAGGGATCATGGGAACTGTAGTCTGAAAGCAGCTGGAGACCCAAGTTGGGAAATTCTGATCTAAGTGATAGTTGAACAGTGTTGTTGTTGTTGTTTAAAAATGTTTTTATTAAAGGATTCTCATAGTTAAGAAGGGTACATACAACATCTCTGTTTTCAATTCATAGATTCCTTTCTACAGGTCAGTTACATTCGATTTCAAAAATAATGTAGAGTACTGTGTGCTTATGATAATGCAGTAATTAAACCTGGATTCAACATGGCAACATCACTACCAAAGTATTTATTGTAAAACATTTCTATCAGCAGCACCTGCCTTTTGTATTCAACAACTTGTGTGTGTGCCTGGAATAAATCTTTAATGTATTTTGAAATGGAACACGAGAGCAATTGAGCACTAAATGTCAATATAGCAAAAGGTTTCCACCTTGTGTGTTTGCGTATTTGACAAGGATCTACAGAGGACACCTTCCTCTCCAAGTCTGACTTATCTTTAATCTGCTGAATAGGCACAAATTTTCCTGTATAAGAGATAAGCGGAAAGGTACTCTGACAGTAAATCCTTGATTAGTAAAGGAACAACTGAAAATCTCTTGCTGACCAAGCTCTCTTATGCTTGACGCAGTTCCTGCGCTTTGCTCTTATGCTGTTTCGTATATGAGGGACAGCAAACAGAACGCCTCCCAATTCCAAGAAAATGACAGAACTCCATTTCAATTTGGAGCCTGATTTAATCCCCTTTAGGAGCTGCAAAACACATCTTGTGAAAACCTGCTTTTCATGCTGCCTTGCAAACAAAGCACACTAGGGTGATGGGCCACCGTCAGACTTCAGCAGTTCAGGCACCTTATAAGCACTGTCTGTTGTGTGTTTCTAAAAAGAAACCACACAATCCAACAGTGCTCCCATAAGTCATACATGTATGCATGGAATTCATTCTGTTTAAAAGATAATGCAGAGAAGTGCTTTTTCATTAATATACTTGTGTGTGTAGACCTTTCAACCATTCCCAAATAAATTCAGACAAGACTCAAATTTTTGGTTTGGTTTTTTGCAGAATTTAGGCCACAACTTTATTAATTACAATCAAGTGAGTGGTTGCATAGGCTCTGGTTTGACTAGCTCCCTGCACCCTTGCAGGCAGCACTGACCCAGGGCACACCATAGGTCAGCCTTGGGTGACCACCCGGCAAAGTGGAAAGCGGGGTCATGCCAGTCCACTAGCCAGATGTCCCCCTGGACTCAAGCACGGGCACAACCCCTTTCAGGGTTGACCAACCAAAGAGTCCCTGGATTCCTTTAATGGAATACCCAATGCATAGGGATGGCCAGACCATTCTGCCACCCCTATCCACCTGAATCAGAGCCTATCTGCAACCTCACAAGTTGTAATGATTTGCTATGCGGCAGGCGAAACCCAAATGGCACCAGACAATCAGCCAAATGGAGGAAATTCCTGTTGCGCCCCTGTCCCAACGACAGACGACACATGACGGCATAGCAAGGTCATGCGTGCAAGCCCTAAATATAGGGAGAGGTGGGCGGGTGTTCCGATGCACTGGCCCAAAAGAGGAAGCTCAGGGACATGTGCATGGGCTTAAATAGAGGTCCCTCGATAGACTTTAGCTGGCATCCCATTGGTCTGATTGCACCCAGCATCGAGGGACCTCCAATAGGGTGTTGTGGCCATCCAAACGTTCCCACCCACAACACAGGGTTTGGTTGCCAGGTCACACCGCAACACGTGCCCTCTTGTTAGGGAGGACCCGATGTGCAGGGGGGGGGGGTCTACCAATCTACTTTCCCTTTTTATCTTTGCCATGTCAGCCCTATATGTGGAAGCTATGCAGCTCCTACCTCTTACCAATGGTGTTGAGCACAGGAACTTCCTCCACTTCCTTCCTTCTCAGTGCTCAGTGTTTGAGCTGCCAGTTTTCCACTAATGCCATGCTGCTCCTTCCACCTAACTGCACCTTTTTTGTGTGCTGCTGTAGAATGACTACACTGGTCAACCCCTTTTTGTTATTCAGACATTTCAGTGAGTCAATCTTTCCGACCCGTGTCCTGATTGATTGCCACGTGATGCTTTGCTTTTGTTATTTTATTATTACGCACTGTGTTTATAAAACTTCCATGCATTTGTCCCTTTAAAATATACATGTCTCCAAACAATTAACCTTCCCTGCTAGAGCAATGGAGTCTCTTTTTTTACTAGTATTCCAACACACATGGGGAAGATGGGGGTTTTTTTTTTGCAAGAGTCCGGGGGGGGGGGGAGATGCCTTTCCTCTCTGCCTGTCAGAAGATGTTTGTTGCCAAGAGCTTTCATTTTTAAACAGGGAAGTGCAAAGCTCAGACCAGCTCAACAGAACTGCAAATCAGTGCCATTTAAGGTACAAGAATTCTGGATTAAGGCAGAAGGATTTTGTTTATTGTCGATTTTAATCAACTAGACAAGGCAGCATGTAACAACAGTGCAACTGAACATCTCCATGCAAATGTTTATCTGGAAGGAGACTAGATCATGCCTTATCTGGAAGCTCAGTATGGATAAGAATATGACTGCAATCCTAAGCATGCACGAAAGTAAAGTTTTACTCAAGATTATAGAACTTGTTTCATAAGGAAAAGAGGGGGAAGGGGGGGAAGAGAAAGAGAGAGGTCTTTGCCCCTATGAAGTTTGTACTCAAATACTTTGACAATGGGGAAGAGAACAAATTAAGGGGAAGGGCCTTGAAAAGCAAATTCAAAGAAAAAGGAAGCAGGTGCCCTTTCTCAGATAAGCCAAAAATGTAAAGGATGTCTCATGTCTGACATGCCAGTTCAGCACAAGTTGCAGCACCTTAAAACGCTTAGCCCAAAATTTCACTTTTCAAGCAAATGTTTCTCTTGAGCCAATAACAAGGAGTGAGGGGAGGAGATTGAAATGGAAAGAAGAGCAAAATGTCTTTATTATGCTGATAGATTCAGAGCTGCCTCTGAAGGGCACATTACTCTTTACATCAAAATGTCTCCTTAAGCCCTTCTACAACTTTGTTTACTTTTGAGCTTTATCCTCTTCCAGTTCACCTGCAATGCATCACTTCAAACCTCTGCAATCACCATCACCCATGGTGGGCTTATACAATAATGCACTGAGAAACAGGAAAAGCAGGTGGGAAAGACTGTTGTTTGACCCTGGGATTTCTCCTATTTTCTTTTACTGACTTTTCTGATTTAAAAATCGACTTTCAAAGTTAGAAAACCTGAAGGATCCCACTCCAAATCAACTCTTAGCTGCTCTTCCTGCCTCTTCCAGTTTATACTAATGCCCTTGGATTTCTCCTCCACCCCTGTTCTGAAACGGAGCAATGCTTTATCGTCACCGATGCTTTGCAGGTTGGGGAATGGGTTGCGTCTTATCCCCTGCTCCAATTTTATCCCATTTCCATAGCATTGCAGCCTCAGCCTTAGCACTTCCATATCCTTTCCTGCGGAGGAAACTCCATGCATCTCTGATGATCTGAGACCAAGCAGATCAAAGTCCCACAGGCCTTAATGATATCCATGTCAATGAGCGCGTTCTGCTTGAGTTCCCTGCCAACTACAATATGTGCAATCCCTCTCCCCACCCTCTGGAGAGTGTTTAAACAGAGAAAAGAGAAATCCACCAAGGTCAAGTTGCCATATTGTCGTAGACCATAGCTGCCAAGTTCTCCCTTTTTTTAAGGGAAATTCCATTATGCTGAATAGGCTTCCTCGCGAGAAAAGGGAAAACTTGGCAGCTATGTCGTAGACAGCCTTCTCTTGGGGATGCCCTCTGTGTTAAACAGAGGGAAGAAATGGGAGCAGCCAATGACAAAGAAGCATAGCCCAGTGGCTGTGATTATTATTATTATTATTATTAAAAAAGGAGATGTAGAGAGTCCTAATTCTATATTCAGAATGCATAAAGTGTTTTTCTTTACAATTAACTTGGTGGCTGCTTCTATTATTATTTCAATATTCAGGCTCCCACATAGTCTTTTCAACCTGAAAATGGGGAAGCAGAGGAAATGGGAGGGAGGTAGGTCTCGGAAATCGAAGACAAGAAGGTATTAAAGGGATGAGAACATAAGAACAGGAGAGTCTCTGGTTTAAAGTTAAAAACCATCTAGTTCACCACCCTGTCTTCAGCAGAGATCACCCTGATGCATCTGAGAAGTCCATGGAGGAGAAGGACCATTCCTTTGAGGCAATAATAAAAAAGGAATGTTTGCCCAAAGGGTTGTGGAAGATACTAATACTTCTGGCTGGACACCTTGCAGTTCCTTTCTGTGGCCAGAGTTTTGTAGTAGCATGCAAAGTGAGGCTATCACTTAAAAACAGCCTTTCCTCAAGACCTGTGGCAGAAGAAACTTGGATCCTGAATCTGAGCTGGAACCAAACCCATTGGAGTCACTGTTCCTCTGCTGGACTCATCACAACAAGCCACGGTACTTATTGTGAGCCCTACAGGTTTGACTGCATAATTTCGGTGATATTGCGGGCTATAAAATCCAAACTACTACTACTCTTCTTCTTCTTCTTCTTCTTCTTCTTCTTCTTCTTCTTCTTCTTCTTCTTCTTCTTCTTCTTCTTCTTCTTCTTCTTCTTCTCAACTCCACTGATCTCACCAGTTCAACTGCCTGTTTCTTCCACATTTACCTGGCACATACTGGACTCTCACCTTGGCCTCCTTCTAGAGTGGCCATGTGTCCTACTTTACAGAGGGTGACCCTCTATTTCAGGGGTAGCCAAGCATGGGGCCCTCAATATATTGTGGACTACGACTCCCATAATCCCTAACCAGCGCTCTATTTGAAGGGCTATCTGACCTACGCCAAACTGAAAGATGGAAAGAACAAAAGAAAGGAGAACAGGGGGCTTTGAAGCCACTGATCAACAATCAGCACCTGGGCAGCAGAAGGTACACAGGTTACCTGGTCATACTCTTCCCTACTATGGTGAGATGCAATCTCCTTCATTGGAGGTTTTTAAGTAGACAATGGTCCGTCATCTGTCAGGGACTTTGCATTCCTGCATTGCAGAGGGTTGCACTATCCTTTGGGTCCCTTCTAACTCTACAATTCCACAACTCTACATTTCTATTTCCATAGTACATATTTCTCAATTTGTATCAATACATATACAAAAAGTTATGCAAACATGTGTCTACTTTTGTCCTCCTTTTGTGCGTGACACATTTCCCCATTTTTGGTGACCTGCAAGTGCCCCCGCTTTCAACATGTGACCCTCATTTCACCTTATAGATTTCACCCAAAGAGTGGCTCCTTCCTCTTCCTCCAGCGCATGTCAATACCCACAAGCAACACTCGAATCATTGGCATCACAGAGGTGCTGTGATCAGGGGAACTTCCTGTGACATACAGACAAATGCTGGCTCCAGTGAGGAAAATGGATCATTGTTGAAAACTGTTGGCTCACAGCTACATTACAAATGACCACACCTAACCAGAATCAACCCGGGATGCGGGTGGCGCTGTGGGTTAAACCACAGAGCCTAGGGCTTGCCGATCAGAAGGTTGGCGGTTAAAATCCCCGCGACAGGGTGAGCTCCCGTTGCTCGGTCCCAGCTCCTGCCAACCTAGCAGCTCGAAAGCACGTCAAAGTGCAAGTAGATAAATAGGTACAGCGGGAAGGTAAAAGGTGTTTCCGTGTGCTGCTCTGGTTCGCCAGAAGCGGCTTTGTCATGCTGGCCACGACCTGGAAGCTGTACACCGGCTCCCTCGACCAATAACGCGAGATGAGCGCCGCAACCCCAGAGTCGGTCATGACTGGACCTAATGGTCAGGGGTCCCTTTACCTTTACCTTTAACCAGAATCAGCCAAAATAGGCTCTGCTAGAATTTCAGTACTGTAGATTTTCATCCTCCCTGAAAGACTGTGGCTTTGCCTGCTTAGGCACCAGTTGGACTGAATGAAGTTGTGGGGATGCAAATGAGAGAATCTGGCACAGTACCTACTGCTAGGAAGATAGACCACTTGTTGTTTAGGAACAATAGGCATCACTGCATAATTTCGAACACCTCATGTGGGTTCGTTTTTCCCCCTCAGTGAATTTCAATTTATTTGTTTTTCTTAGCAGACACTACAGTGCAGATCCAATATACAGGGGCTCCCACAAAGCCCATTTGCCTTTACAGTGTTAAGTGGAGCGAATAGGCTTATTAAGCAACTTGCCATGTACTTCACCGACATTTAAAGCCTTCATTGTAGCAAATGAAGGGCCAACTTTCCTCCCTCACTCTGCGCTTTTGAGTGCTTGGCAGGCGTGCCACACAGTGGTTTCCCGGGAGTGCGCCGTTCCATTGCCTCTCTTCTCCTAAATGTTCACAGCAGAGCTTGGCACACACTATTTGAGAATAAAAAATGGGAAGGCATTGCTCTTGCTGATCACCTTTAGGATTTGTAAATTTCTCGTACAAGGCGGAAACAGACTTCCAGAGATGTGCACCACTTGTTGTGACTGGCCCAGCCAAATGCAGCCGACCAGCCACGCATGGCATAGTACTACTATGTGCTCAGTAAGCTGCCTCTTTCTGCAGATGGACTGGGGATGCAGAAGCAGGAGAGCTGCCCAGCGCTTCACAGGTCAAAATACATAACCGGTAGTGTGTGCTTCACTTGATGGCTCCTTAGCTTTGCAAGCCAGAAAGCTTTGGCCGATGCCTAGGCACTCATTAGCCCTGGAGAAGAACAATGTACGGTCCTGTAGGGAACAAAGGCTGCAAAACAGCAGCTGTACCCCATTGACAGAGAAAAGGGTGGTGGAATTAATGGTACAAGGATGTCAGGAACAGTAAGTACCTACTGCAAGGGACAGCCTACTGAAGTGGGACACCTTCCAATATGCATTGTTTAAGACAAAATTACACCAGGAAACAAGAGTTGGGATGGTATAAAATTTGAAAGATATGCCTTTATGGAATGGGACCTTTTTCTCCTTCCTCTACTCTTTGGTCCTACTTTGTCACCTGCATGTTTGGTAGACGTTGATGGAAATGTTCATGTATTTCTATGATAAGCTGGGTTGATAGGGTTATTGGTTAAATAAAGGGGACATTTTTTGGACACTAAGCATATCCATAAAGTGGTAAAAGAAAATGTACATTATCATGCCCTACTGATGTTTATTTCCTTCTGCAGGGGGATGAAAAGAACGGAATGAAACAAACTTCTTTAAAAAGCTTCTATTAATTCAGCACTGTCAGACATCCATGGCTGGTCATGGTCAGAAATCTGATGCTGACTATATGAACCCTTGGTTTGACCCAGTAAAGTACCCCTTCTCCTCCTTCTCCTTCTGGGATAGTAGATTTCTGACTAATGCATGTTTTGCCTTTGATGCAAAGGCTCTTAATAAGGTTTTTGAGAATATTTTTTAAACCAAATGTTTATTTCAACAGGGGGGGACTCTTATAAATCTTAAAGTGCCAAAACCAGATGCACAACATTAGTCTAATAATAGAGATGATAGTAATTTTATTCTGAAAAGAAAGAGATTCAGTCACTGTCAGAGAAAGCTCTGAACAAGCTCTTATCATAGAACGAGCCGCGATGAAGGTGAAAGAGCCAAAAGGAGACAGCAGGCTCTTGATAATCTTCGTGTAATGGATTTTTGAGATTCTTTAGCGCCAGGGCATTTGGTGCAATCCCATTCTCAGAAGCACGGCCCACAGTGAGTAAACAGAATTGCAGCCTTCAAGTGCAAGTCCTCTGCATGCTTGCCTGGGAGTAAGTCACAATGAACTCAGTGGTGTTAACTTCTTAGTAAAGGTAAAGGTAAAGGGACCCCTGACCATTAGGTCCAGTCTTGACCGACTCTGGGGTTGCGGTGCTCATCTCACTTTACTAGCCGAGGGAGCCGTCGTACAGCTTCCGGGTCATGTGGCAGCATGACTAAGCCGCTTCTGGAGAACCAGAGCAGCACACGGAAACATTGTTTACCTTCCTGCCGGAGCGGTACCTATTTATCTACTTGCACTTTGAAATGCTTTCGAACTGCTAGGTGGGCAGGAGCTGGGACCGAACAACAGGAGCTCACCCCATCGCGGGGATTTGAACCGCCAACCTTCTGATCGGCAAGCCCTAGGCTCTGTGGTTTAACCCACAGCACCACCCGCGTCCTTAGTAGACATGTGATATAATGTGTTCCAACAGCGTCAAAAACAAATCACGGTGGCTTTCTTTTCAAGGGACGGTACACATATTTTATTCATTAATTTATACTTAATCACCAGCAACATATTCTGCATAATCATATTCTTAGGGGTAATCATCAGAATTTTATCAGAAATGAAATTACACAACAAATATATTGTTATAGATTTGGGGTGTGGGCCTTCTAAATCCTAGAAATTAATAAATGTTTGGATTTTGATTATTTGAGATGTGAAGGGAGAAATACAAGCTGCAGAGGAATTTTTGAACTAGCCTATGCAAAACCAACCTGGCCAAGCTAGGGCCATTAAGAAACAATACAGTGACACTAAGAGCCATTGGCAATGCAACAGAACTGTCCTCCCCCCACATCCTGAGGTGTGAACAGAGGCTTGGAGTTTGGAAGGTTGCCAGGGTAACTGGGTGTGAGGTGACAGGGAAAGAGTTTTTAGCAGGGTGTCCTGGGAATAGGGAGAAGGAAGGCAGACTGGGATCCATCTTGGGCAGGCTGGCTGCAGGCTGGCTGTGCTGCTGTGAGGGACAATGACCAGGCTGCAAGATCCAATATGGATTACATAGTTCTAGATACAATTTCAGCCACTGAAATCTGTGGTCGGGTGGATCCTTATTGGAGGGACATTCCAGAGTAAGAAAGCAGCCAGGCTCATGTCACTGAATACACACCGGGTGTACAAAGTGTTCCACTATGATATAATTGAAGTGAAGAGGGAATCTCTGCTAAGTAATTAATCTATTCATACCGCAGTGGAATACTTTACGACAAATTCCCTACAGTACTTTGAACTAGATTGACACTCGTGCACTGCGAGTCACTCAGCGTTAGACTTGCCGACCTGTGCAATACTCGTAAGGAATAATGAACTTTCCACTTCTATATATAAATATTTTAAAACTAACACCTACTTGAGAGGGAATCTATATGGAACTCTATTTGGAACTGGGTTTTTATTATTATTATCTAAACAAACAAAACTAACATTACAGTCAGCCACAATGCAATCCTAACCATATCTACTCGGAAGAAAGTTGGGTTCAATGAGGGTGAGAGATTAGGATCACAAGACACAATCTTTAGCGGGATTTGTAGCATGTCTATTTTAAACATTGCCAGTGAGGCAACAGATAGTACATATCACCTTGAACTAGACACTGTGGACCATTCTTGGCTGCTTTTTTAAAAAACAGCAGCCCTGCATGTCATTTCCCCCATCTCTTCAGTAATATCTGGTCATTCAAAAACTGAAATGGCTTCAGTGCTCTCCAAGTCCCCCCCCCCCCCCCCCGGGCGAATAGCAGCAAACAGAGTAATAGAGTGAGAGCATAATGTATAGTTCCAGCCTAAGACAAAGACAGATGCTTGCCCAAAATGAGGCACATGTTCCATTATTACAGGAATATATTTTAATTCGATCACATTGCAGTTTCCCCAACTGGTTAAACACTGCAGAGCATAATAACTACTTATCCTTTGTCTGCATTCGCAGAGCAGCTTATAGCTATGGGATCTAGAATTCTGTACAAAAAAACGATCCTAAACTTGCAGCGACACAGAACTTAATGCAATTACATAAAACTGCATACAATTTTTTGTTTTGTTTAGCTATTAGGATACAGTCCCAACCATATCTACTCATAATTTAGTGCTGTAGAACTCAATGGGGCTTACTCCCAGGTATGTGGGGTTAGAAATCCAGCCTCAGTTGGGTTACCAGACTGAAATACTGTACCAAAAACCAAGGGCAATGTGGCACAGTGGCCTGTGGTGACAGAATAGATTTATATAGCACCACCTGGTGTTGGCAGTGCAGTAATGCAGGATAGCCAGAGGGCATCCTCTATATACAGTATAACCAAGTGGGAAATTGCTGCTGCATGAACTGTGTACACCTTTGTTTCCTGCACGAAACATGGAAAGTATTAAAGA
Source organism: Zootoca vivipara (assembly GCF_963506605.1). Lineage (NCBI taxonomy): Eukaryota > Metazoa > Chordata > Lepidosauria > Squamata > Lacertidae > Zootoca > Zootoca vivipara. The sequence continues at coordinate 18,167,164 of NC_083291.1, read as the reverse complement.
CAAATGTGCACAGGTGTTTAAAGACAGCTCTTGTAGTTATAGGACCAGGAGCTCTTTCTGGGGCCACTTTACCTCCCACTCCTATACAATAAATTTCCATTTTGCTAGTAGCGGCTGAGACACCTACAGTATTTTGTACCTTAAATACTGGTAAGAACTTGAAGCTGGGGCCAAGCCTGGTACCACATGTACATATTATTCAGCCACAGAACGGAACAGCGAAATGCAGTATCAGACCCTGCAATTGGTAGGTGAAGGGGGAAAGTTGCTGTAGAGCTAGAAAAAGGAGCAAAAAACCACACAAAGGGGCAGGGTTGCAGCTAAAAATATCAGTTTTGGAGCACCTTCCCTAGGATGAAAGCGGAAGACAGCTGTGTCCTCTTCCAGAATTATCCTTTGCACTCCTCTCCTCACATTCCCCACTCCCAACTGTTAGCCTTAATGCTCTGCCCTGTGGGAATGCAATTTCTGCAAAATTTGTTGCCCCCCCCCAGCCTGCTGACTACATAAGGATTCACACTTGGAGAATGGGCTCACTGTTTGCATTTCAGATGAAATCAGAGACTCTCTGCTTCTGAATTACCAGCTACTGCATCCCTTCTGCCCTACTTATGGGCTTTCCCGAAGCACCTGCTGTAGGAAGCAGGACACAAAACTAGATGGGTCTTTTGCTGAATCCAGTAGGGTTACAAGACTCTGAAATTGGCCACATTATACAGTATAAAAACTACAAGCCTTGCCTTCTATTCTTATCTTCTGCCTGCTGCATTTCAGGCCCCAGGACTGGAGAATGTCTTCCTTCTGGACTATTTATATACATTTACAACATTTAAAAAGTTAGTTTTATTTGCAGCCCGCCTTTCTATGTAAATGAATGAATGCAGGGATATTGAAGGCAGTGAAGAATTAAAACAAAATAATCAAATTGCATCCAAGTTACGATGAAACTAGAATTAACAACTCAATTATATGCAGTAGAAATAACCCAGTTCTAACAAGGCCCAATAGAAAGAGGCTTATGCATGACTGCCAGTGATCTTGAAAAATATCCCTCTCTCCTGGTTACACAATTCAGTTTTCCCCCTCAGATTACCGGTATGATACACAGGGACAAGCATTTCAATATACTGAGTGTTTCAGCTGCTGCATCACTCCTATAGGTCAGGTAGCCAACCCTGAACAGAGAGCTTGCCACCAACTCAATTGCAGCAGTGTGGATGCTGCTGCTGTAGTGATGGATCTCTGTTTACCTTGATACCTCCTTTTATCAACAGCAATTACTAAACCCGGGGGTTACAAATGGCTTGCAATCTAAAAGCAAGGGCCCTCCTTGCTGTAAATGTATTTTGACACTTTCTCCGTACAAAAAAAGAGTCTTTGAGGAAATGCCAACTCAACCCTAACAGTCCCTAAAGCAAATAAATGACAGCAAAAAAACAAATTTCCTGTACCTTACAAATACTTTCCCTTTTAATTTTCCTTCCTGTTAGCGCATTATCCTCCACCCATTTAAATTCCAGCCACTGAAAAGAAAGAAAGAAAGAAAGAAAGAAAGAAAGAAAGAAAGAAAGAAAGAAAGAAGAGAACTCTAGGGTCTAGATCAGCTTACAATACTCACATTTACACAGAATAATAATCCATTTTATTCCCGGTTCAGTCGTAAGCACTGCTGTATAGCTATATCTTTTTTATATATGTGATAGGGTATGCATTTTATGAACCATATGGATGATGTAGAAATAGCAGCCAGGGAAAACTTAAGTTATATTTTCTCATAATACAAGTAGTAGGGGACACACAAGTAAAATTGACAGGCAGCAGAACAAAGACAAATAAAAAGCACTTATCGTTCACCTGCAGAATGCATTGAACTGCAGTGCTATTATTATGAAGCAGGCCCTGAGCAGTTGCTCGGGTTTTTCTTTCCACTTAAGCAGTGGTTGTTGTTTTTTCTGGGGGGATGCAGGGGTACGCATACCCCTAAACATTTTGTAAATTTAAGTCCGGCCTCATTGAGGGGCAGTATTTCATTATGAGTAGGAAAATGAGAGTACCTCTAAACATTTTTAAGGGGGGAAAAGCACTGAACTTAAGAGTTGAAAGCCAACTTAGGTGCTTTCAAAGATCTAGGGAGAAGAAGTGGGCAGTAGGATGGCTTGCCGCAAACATCAAAGGGTGTGAGAATGTACATAAAACCACTGACTTTGCATGCCCACATGAATCGCCAAAGCATGGCGTGCACAGAAATGGAGAGACTAAATAGGGAATGCCATATTTTGCTCAGGCAATGTACATAAAACTGCAAATCCGGCTACGGTTAGTCATTCCTATCTCATCCCCTTTCACTAACAGAAATGCCATTGCTTTCAGTGGGACTCAAGTCATGAGTAAGATATAGGACCCAAACTGGGACAACAGATGTTCAGTGATGGCTCTGACCTGGTGGAATGTTCTGCCCCATGAGACTAGGGCCCTACAGGGTTTAACCTCCTTCTGCCGGGCCTGTAAGACAGAGCTATTCCACCTGGCCTTTAATTTGAACTCAGCCTGATTTTTTATTCCCCTTCTCTTCCCTCCCCCCCTTTTATGAAGAGTACCTGCTCTGGGACCCCACAGCTAATTCTCCCCTGGCCTCCTCTCTGGCCCAAGTAGGACTGATTTAGCCAGCTAGCCCTGGTGACTATCTAATGTTTATTGGATGGTGTAAGGATGACTCCCTACAGGGAGCCAGCCCCCATCATCCTGACGTCAACCTCTCCCAGCACAGGGAGCAGCAGTGGGTCTGAAGCAGCCGGGCGGGGGGACTCGGAGGGAGAGAGAAACCAGTGTGCGGAGCAATGGGAAAGCTCCAGGGCGGAGAGATGCAGACCAGGGCCCAGGGATGCTGGAGAGCTCTGCCACCGCCCGCTCAGGGAGGAGACTGAGAGGGCATTGCTCCTTCCGGCGCAAGAGTTAAGGAGAGCACCACGCAGGTCAAGGGGGAGGCGTTTTGGGGTGCCCCGACCTACTTTGCTGGCATAAGAACAGACGTATGTCATTGCCGGATTCTGATTTGGAATGAGAGGTCATGTTTTAAGCTGTCTCTGCACTGTAAATACCTTGCACAATAAAAGTCTATAAAGACAAACTGGACTCAAGCAGAGTTACTCTAGAGTAGCCACGACGACTCTCTGACAGATGGGTTTCCCCCCAAAAAAACTGTTTTTTGAACTTTGAATTTTATTGTTATCCATGCTTTTGTACTGTATTTTATGCTGCTTTTATGTTGTATTACAATTAACTGTTTTAAATTTGTTGTTGGCCGCCCTGAGCCCAGGTTTCTGAACCGGGAAGGGTGGGGTATAAATAAAAAATATTTTATTATTATTATTAACACATATTGAATAATGCAGACCTGCTCCCTGGCTAGCAGCAGCTCTCAAGGACTGCAGACAAGGGTCTTTCTCAGCCATACTTGAAGATGCCACAGACTGAACGGGGGTCCTTCTTGCCCTGTCTTGGCCTCTGAAAATGCCAGGGACATTCTTCTTATATAAAACTCTCATCTTAAGTAATAAAATGTGTAGGGGGGGATATTTTATTAAACATAATCTGCTTTGCCTCTGACCTGTGGTCTCCACATACCTTGGGAAGATGCTATTAACAGAAAAAGAGAAATAAACAAGCCCAACTTCTATAGAGCAGCTGCAGCTATTTTTCCTAACATGAGCCGATAAATGCCAGAACTGTATTTAAGAGGAAGCAGAGTAAAAGATCATCACTTGCATGAGTTGTTTTCCTATTATTTAGGATAATTATACTGATTGGCGATTCCCCTTAATATCACCTTTACTTTCCATGCCCAAAGAAAACCCTTAAGTGGGCTGCACACTAAGGAGGCTATAAGAATCTAATTTTAACAGGGTAATGTAATGAGGCAAATTGCATTAAAAACAACAACAATGACCAAATGTTAACCTTGCTTCTTGTTAAAGCTCAGGGGAGATGATAAGTGACATGAATGGATGTAAGTGCCTTTCATATCTCTGTAAAATGTTTCTAATTTCTCTCCCTCTCGTGCCCCAAAAACATTAAGCTCTCCCAAATCATTGCTTTTCAGGATGTTTAAGAACCGTCTCCCAGGCACATATACGTTAGCTGCTATTTAATTATCCATAACCTAATTTAGTACAAGAATATTGGCCTTGTGTACATCCTGGCAACGTAAAGGACATCTTGATTTTTCTAGAATGGCAATGGGTGCTGCTTCACTTTGGAGTTGGTGTACTGTCAAGAATGGCAGAAGTCTACAGAGCTATTCTGGTTTATACAGTGGAACCTCGGTTTATGAACACCTCGGTTTACGAATTTTCGGTTTACGAACGCTGCGGACCCATCTGGAACGGATAAATTCACTTTCCATTACTTTCAATGGGAAAGTTCGCTTCAGTTTATGAATGCTTCAGTTTATGAACAGACTTCCGGAACCAATTACACCCATGCTTTGGGTTAAGCACGCTTCAGGTTGAGTACTTCGCGGACCCGCCTGGAACGGATTAATCCACTTTCCATTACTTTCAATAGGAAAGTTCGCTTCAGTTTATGAACGCTTCAGTTTAAGTACTCCGCGGACCGTCTGGAACAGATTAATCGACTTTCCATTACTTTCAATGGGAAAGTTCGCTTCAGTTTATGAACAGACTTCCAGAACCAATTGTGTTCATAAACCGAGGTACCACTGTATAACATTTCCTATGTGCAGATCAATATTGTACCAAAAAGTAATGCTCTTGATACTGAAAGTTTGGGGTAGTCTGGGCCAGCTGTGCTAGGTGCTGTATGATTTTTAATTGTATTTTTCTTTCGTCTTTTATTTTATTATATACTGTATTCCATAGAATTCAAACTGTAATACAATAAAATACAATGTAGGAAATAAAAAGGAACCATTAGAACACAATTAAAAATCAACATGAACACCTCCCCTTGTTCTCCCTTGCCTCTTCCTTGTTAATTTTTATTTAGTCTCTCTTTCTCTCTCTCTCTCTCCCCAAAAGAGTTGTTTGGTAATGCTGGGCCTACTCTTGACTACCATTTGCCGGGGGGGGGGGGGGGGATCTGCATGGGTACAGGTCAGACCTCTCTAGCTTTTGTTGCCAGAAGAGCTTATGTATAAATCCATCTAAGATAAGCATCTCCCGGGGCCAATCAGGACCCAGATGGTGTTTATTCTTATACTTCCTTGGTTAATACATGGAACTGTGTTTAAGATTTATTTTCTGTATATTAGACAGAACACTAATGCTACCATTTCGTCCTAAACATTCAGATCATCTGCCACCTGAAACATTTTATTCTCTTCATACGATTTATTTGGGACAGAAGTTACTATGAATAAGTTAATATGAATGATCTGGTAAAGGCACCTGGCAGAATATCATTGTTGATTGTGATTTTTCACCAAAGAGAAACTTAACATATTCTTGAGTGCAAGTGCTCTTCAGAGTTAGAAAACTGGTGTTAGCAAGGGGACTAGAAAATGCACCGTGTAGATTAGAATACAATGGAAGCTGAAGGGGCATTTTAACAGCTTTGAATCAGGAAATTCCCAGTTCAAAATTTGCCTGTTATAAACTCATTAAGTAGCTTCAGGCAATCTGCTATCTCTCAGTCCCCGCCCCCCGCCCCCCCCCCCCCAAAATCAGAATCTCAGCCTTTCATCAGAAACATGGAAATAACAATGCCAACCTATTCTACATAACTATTGTAAAAATTAGTAAATGTATGTGAAATGCTTTGAACACTCTGAAGTGCTAGGTACTATTATTCCACCATAATACAGATACAGGATATAACAATAGATATAATACCCTTTTGTGAAAAGAGGCAAACGTAGATAAGATGGCATGTGATAATGCTGAAACTATTTCAGCTGGAGAGCAAATATGCTAGCTTTTAAGTTTCATGGACGTACCTAAATGTGAGCCTATACACAGAAGCAGGCAGAGGTAGAACAAGGACACAAAGTCCCCTTCAGACAGTACACAATTATTGATTTCTTTGCCAAATGTTATGCAGCTAACACCAAAAACCCTGCTCAAGCTTGTCTGCTGGATAGCAATAAATGCGAAATGGAAGGGACCTCTACAGCAAATTGCAGAGGGCCCCTCTACCTGCACAAGCCTCTCATAGACCCCACTTTGGTATTCACAAGTCGAAACAAGGTTTGGTGCAAGAGAAAAACTCATAACATTTGGCCTGACAACCACAACTTTCATTATAAAAGAAAAGTAAAGGAAGCATATCCAGGGTTTCACAAACTTGTGTCTCCAGCTGCTTTTGGACTACAGTTCCCATGATCCCTGAGCACTGGTGCAACGGGAGTCGTAGTCCAACAACAGCTGGAGACCCAAGTTTGGGAAACCCCCTGATCTAGCCATTCAGATAGCAAAAGTATGTGAAGCCTAGTGAAATTAGGAGAGCCCCAAGAAGGCTTTGTGGGGTCTTTAGGAAAATCTATGTAATATATAGGGCTGTATCCAAAGTGTTGTTGTTTAGTTGTTTACTCGTGTCCGACTCTTTGTGACCCCATGGACCAGAGCATGCCAGGCACTCCTGTCTTTCTCCCACAGTTTGGTCAAACTCATGTTAGTAGCTTTGAGAACACTGCCCAACCATCTCTGTCGTCCCCTTCTCCTTGTGCCCTCAATCTTTCCCAGCATCAGGGTCTTTTCCAGGGAGTCTTCACTTCTCATGAGGTGGCCAAAGTATTGGAGCCTCAGCTTCCGGATCTGTCCTTCCAGTGAGCACTCAGGGTTGATTTCCTTAAGAATGGATAGGTTTGATCTTCTTGCAGTCAATGGATCACTGCCTTGTCGTGGCAAAGGGGCTTGAATAACTCAGAGAAGCTATGAGCTATGCTGTGCAGAGCCGCCCAAGACTTACAGGTCATAGTGGAGAGTTTTGACTAAGCGTGGTCCACCTGGAGCAGGAACCGGCAAACCACTCCAGTATCCCTGCCAAGAAAACCCCATGGGCAAAACCAAAAACAACAGGCGTATCCAAAGTAGCAGACTTCTGCTTGTCCAACAGGCCTTCCTCCACTCCTCCACCTCACTACTTCTGTTTTGGGTTTCCCCCCAACCCTTTGGAGCAGATTTGGAGATGGTCTAGAGGAGGGGTTGTCAACCTGGTCCCTACCACCCAAGTAGTGGGTGTTTCAGGATTCTAGGTGGGCAGTAGGGAGTTCTATGGCATAAGTTGAATCCTCCTTCCATCGAGCACTGATGGGCGGTAAGGTAATTTTACCATCAAGAAAGATGCATTAGTGGGCGGTAGGTACAAAAAGGTTGACTACCCATAGTCTAGAGTGTGTGCAGGGGATGGAGAGGGGAAATCCCACTGCACAGGTGGAAGTCATTCCACTCGTGAAATTATTCAGCTGGATAATAAATCACAGAGGAAGGACTTAACTGCAAAACAAATCAGGCAAATTTATTTGTGCACGTCACAGAATTCAGCTTCTTTTGATTTACAATTTTGATTGTTATGTTCTTATCCCCAGTTGCATGCAACCCTAAGCAAAGGTAGTTTGCAAATTGCACCTGTAGATCTTTAGTACAGATGGACTACTTTTGAATCAGGCAGCGCAATGCTACTCCCAAGAGAATCAATTTTAGGCTTCCAAAACAAGTGATCCTCTAAATTCCTTCCCTTAACAACCTGCCAATTATTTGTATTTATTATCACTGCAGTGCCCTTACAAAATACAAAAGCAGACTAAAATAAAATCCTGCGGCACTCAACATGGGACAGTAAGGAAATCACATATTTTCCTGAACCAGGACCTAATCACCAAGGGACAGTTTGCTTTCGTCCCTTCAGCTGATAAATTATAGTCACTTCCCTGGAATCACAAACAGTCTAAAAGAAAGGCTTGCCTTCGAGCTCAATTTTAAAACTGATTGTGTCCCCAGGGAGCATTTAATCTTAAAAACAATTACAATTAAATAAAATGGAAGAGAAAAGTAACATGTCGTGTGCTCCGGGATTATTTTCTTTCGCTCCGTAGTAATCTTTGTCCTATATATATATATATATATATATATATATATATATATATATGCCATTGTACCTTCACATTTGATTGCAATAATTATGGTAAAACCCTATTGCTTTCAATGTACGGTGAAATCTGCCCCTCTAGACCCATTAGATGGAACTACTTTGTTAGCTGTGATATTTTCCACAGCTGTTTATAGCGTTATTGCTGTGTTTCTCCCCAGAAAACAAGAGGTACAAAAAATGGGTATGGTGATGTTTTTGTTTAACAAATTTCTTTTGGAAAGAGCATGGAAGTACAGTATTTATTATTATTATTATTATTATTATTATTATTATTATTATTATTATTATAAATCTGAGAATATGTTAAGATAGAAATGCTGGCCAAATATTGATGGTAGACTCTCTTATTATTTGACTGTGGTCAAATGTTGAATATTCTGAGAATGGCACTGTGTAGATGGCAGCTAACCTTTATCATTATGGTAGGAGAATAAGAAACTGCCTTATACCAAGTCAGGTCATTGGTCTATTTTACTCAGTATTCCAGTATTCCAGGGTTTCATCTCGCTCTATAGGCCGAGGGGGCCGGTGTTTGCCCGCAGACAGCTTCCGGGTCATGTGGCCAGCATGACTAAGCCGCTTCTAAGCAGCGCAAGGAAACACCATTCCCATTCCCACCCACCCCCACCACCCTCTGTATATATATAGGGTCTGACACTTCTGTTTCTAGTGTATCTGAAGAAGTGTGCATGCACACGAAAGCTCATACCAAAATATAAACTTAGTTGGTCTTTAAGGTGCTACTGAAGGAATTTTTTTATTTTGCTTCGACTCAGACCAACACGGCTACCTACCTGTAAAAGGAAACACCGTTTACCTTCCTGCTGGAGCGGTACCTATTGATCTACTTGCACTTTGACGTGCTTTCGAACTGCTAGGTGGGCAGGAGCTGGGACCGAACAACGAGAGCTCACCCTGTCGCAGGGATTTGAACCGCCAACCTTCCGATCGGCAAGTCCTAGGCTGTTTCCTAACCTAGCCATAGCCAATGCTTATACATTTGCAGCTCCAACTTCACTTGCTGAGCCCATTTGTGGTCTTCCCCCGGCTAAGTTTAAACCTTCTGGTCCAAACAACTACTAAAACAGAAAGCAACATTTTTTCCTTAACAATACAGAACTCAAAAAGTGGCTGAACATTTCACATTGTTTCACGTATTCTGAGGGCTGCATTGGGCAGGGGTGGGTCCAAGATGGGGCAGGGGCAATGACAACCCCTCCCCTCTCCGTCCATGTTCTGGCATATTCATCCTTCCTTGTCACCCTCTTTGCATTTCGGTCTCTCCTTTTCTCAGTCTTTTTATTCCTCCCCTACTTTTCTGTATTCATCCCCTTTTCCCTCCTTGGCTACCTCCCTTGCATGCCCACACCTGTCAGTGCTGCAATTAAGGTTTTTTTTGGGGGGGGGAATTCCCTGGAACTTTTTTCTAACCCTAATTACCATATGGGCATGAGTTTTTTTGGGTGTGGGTGTGTGAATCAATGCACAGGGAAGGATTAATCCTCTTCAGAAAGATCACATTGCATAGTTGCATAGTGCCTCCTCACCACCTGCCCCTCCAAAATCTGCCCCCACATAGCACTTAAGCTTAGCAAAGGAGATCCCATTTACATCTCTTCTGCTAATTGTGTTACACAGGAGGGTCAAGGAAGGGAAGACACAGGGCCCAGAACCAAAGAGGTTGTATCCTGTCTACAGGGCAGCAACTCCTGATCCCTGCATTAAACCATAGTTTAATAATGAGATGAGCAAGTCGAGGCAAGCCTTCCCTCTCTGGCCAGGAGGTCAGAACCTTTTGCTTGCATTTTTGCTTATCCACTGCAGCTTGTCGTGTCACAGAGACTGACAAATGGTGGCTAATGTTAGCTACGGTCTGTTTGAAACAAGCCAACTTGAAACCATTTTGACATTTCTAAATACAGTTGTCCAGGATAGCCTGATCTTTTTTGGCCGGGGGGCGCGGGGGGAGCCCTTCTGTAAAGAAGGGAGGCAGGAGAAGATGCTATCACAGAGAGCAGAAGTAGCAGCTGGAAAAAGGTGTAGTATTTTCTACAAAAAAAATTACTTGTGGATTGGAAGGTGGCATCTGACAGGGAGTGTAGGAAGCGGAACGTTCTTGCCACCTCTGCAGTCATTGCCTTTCACCACCTTAGATAAATATTTTAAGTGATATGAGAGAATAAATTTTGGTGATGGCTTCTGGCTTTATGCAGTGTGCAACACACCCTTCCTCTGAGCGACTCTGGACTGCATATGAGAGATTATCCCTTTATTCTCAAAACAAATCTGTGATGTAGGGGGTTGGACTAGATGACCCCCGTGGTGCCTTCCAACTCTACAATTCTATGATTCTGTGTAGGCTAGGTGAAACCAAATGACTTGCAGAAGGCCTCTCAGGAAGCTTTATTGTTCAGTGGGAAACACCACGGAAGCCAATAGGAATCCTATGAAAATCATGTCCTTGCAGGATTAAAAGTCTTGCTCATACAGTCTTAAAAGCTCTTGACAGGTAATTGAGATAGGAAATAAAGCTTATTCATAGCCAGCAGTAAGATTCAATAGCACAAAAAGATTAAAATTAGAACCTGCCTTTAAGCTAACCAAGGATTTAATTTGCCTTCTCTCCTATTTCTTTGAAAAATTAAGAGCTCTGAAAATTATAGATACTTCAGCAATTTGTTCAATTAAGTGCAGTTAGCATGCATTAAAGACCCTTTTTCTCTACACTGTTTATAAAACAGACAGAAAGCAATCTTAAGTAACAGATATCTCAGCAATAATAAAAAATGCATTATGGGCATGACTATTTTGTGTACATACAGCTGTTGTTTGGAAAATAACAGCATTTCTAACAAATTGAGCATGATATAGCTATCATGCACAAGGTTCTTAACTAGCAAATTCCTAATTTGGAATAGTTATTTAAGATCGCAGGAAAAAGCAGAATTGTATTGTGCAATTTTGGAGTCAGTATAATATTGCGTGCATTCGCAATTCACAAAATGTGTTTAATTAGAATGTAAGCTTCACTGCACTCAGTGGGACTTACTCCCAAGTAAGCATGCATAAGGGTATAAACTGGCTTAATTTCTATCAATGGGGCTTCCTTCCTGTACTAAGAATTCAGATGCTAATATGCTAAGAATAATTAACATCAGAGCCATAGGTGTTCCACTTCAGATTTGAGGCTGGATGGTGCTGCGATTGCATTTTGTGTTTGTACAAAAAGTTCGCTATAAGTCTGGTCTGAAATAAGATGAGAGGATAACAAGGAAAATGGTCGACTACAATAATTTGGTGGCAGCACCTGACTGTGTAAAAGGTGAGTGAACCACAAATGACGATTCCATTTTTTTAAAATAATTTTTATTAATTTTTAGAAAAAGAAAACACATACAAAGTATACAACATAAACTCTGTCCCTTCATTTTCCCTCCACCCACAAGCCCACCTCTGCCACCAGTGAGACCCATGGGTATTGGGGAACAAAGGGGTCCATTTTAAGCTGGGTTTGACCTCCCCCCTCCTTCCTCCCCCCTCATCCCCCCCCCTGCCACTGAGAGGACAAAGGCGGAGGATCTCTGGGGATTGGCTTATCCCCCAGCTATTTCTTCACTGTACTGGAAAAAAGAAAAACAAGGAAAAAAGGGGGGGGAAGCAAAAATATAGAAAGGGGGGGGAAAAAGGAAAGAAAAAAAAAGGAAAAAGGAAAAATATTAATGGCTTCCACGACTCTCCTCCTCCTGGATTTCCCAACCTCTTTACATAGTTATGGCGGGTTTTCTAATCCAATTCAGAATCTTATTCTTATAATATTAACACAATCCTCCTCCTTCTTCATGCTGTCCCCCTCTGAGCCCCCCCCCCTGCCACTGGGGTAGCCCGAGGAGTCCAGCAGTCAAAAGGTTCCATTTTTGTGTCTGGGTTTCCCTCCACCCTTCCCTCTCCCCTCAAGGCACCCCCTGCCACTGGGTACCAAGAGTAAGAAGGGGGAGACAGGCAGTTTTCCACCCAAACACCTCCTAATCACCAAAATTATTCAAAAACAAACTCTAAGCATATTTCCTCAGCCATTCTTTTTACTCCCTCCAGAAAGCTCTTAACCTTAAACTATAAAAATCTCTCCTTCCCCCCCCCCAATGTCCCTCCTCCCAATTGGATCACCATATCCTTTAACAGGCCAAGATTCCGACACCGTTGTTCATAAACCAAAAAAAGTACCTTAAACTAAAATTTTTACCCCACACCAATTCTTTCCCACATCCACTTCCAGACCTCTGCTCCTCCCTCTTTCTGCCTTTCCCTCCCTTCACTAACACCATTCAACATTTCAGTCTCTCCAGGATTTTCACTTCCATCAATCTTCTCTTCACTTTGCTTCTCCTTGTCGGCCTCATCTCTTTGTTCTAATCTTTGTTTTTCATCATCCAACACATATTTTTTATAGTCTGAATCAGTCTCCAAATTGTCCTCAAATTGTTGCTCCTCACACACAATCTCATAATCAAAATTGTCCTCTAAATCTTGCTCTTGCACCTCATTCTCCTTTTCTGTTGGATTGACGCATTGCCTTTCCTTGTAGATATCTTCCCATGTTTGTAGATAGCCCAACACAGCCTCCTGGAAAGCTCGAGAGAATTTTGTTTTCATAGTTCACTTGACCACAGGCAGACCAGAGATAAGGGCAGAAGGGTACTGGAAAATTCCTCTCTACCACGTTGTCGGCTCCATCTTGGCTGTTCTTATCCTTTGTCTTTAACCTCATCAGATTTCAAATTTACAGTCCACTTAAATCCTTTTAAAACCTTTTGAATCAATTTTTCCAATTCACAGGAATAAAATCGTCTTTCTTAGTCCTTTAACAATTTGACAGCTTTTGACAGCTGTCAAAGCGTCCTCCCCCTTGTTGCTGCTGAACCTCAAGGGGCAATGACACCGGGGACTGGGGAGGTTTGGAAAAGTCTTTCTTTCTCTCGGGTCCGCAATCTTGAAAGAAGTTTTCCCTTTTCGGCTTGGGAATATTTAATGCGCCTCCCGATTGTCCATTTGGAAGAGATCGGCTTCCGTTACTTTAGAATCTCTTCCTATCTTCAAATTTAAAAATTTTAAGATCCGAATGGAGATTTGACTTACTTTGAAGAAGTCTTTTATTTCCTTGGAAGAATCCGCCGCTTGCAGGCTGAGGACTCGGAGCTTCACTTCAAGGAGGTAAGATGAAACCCAAAAATGGCTCCCGCGACTCCACTCTGCTGGCTCTCGATTGCTCTACTGAGCTCTCGGGCAGCAGAGGATTTGCGTCCGGAGCAAACAGCTGGGCACTATGTCACCGGGACTCTCTACCCGGTGTTTTTTCGGGGAGTCCGCTCGCTCTGCGGACTTCCCCCCCCCTCCACGAAGCCAGGGACTTCGGAGCACGAAGTCCCTGCGTCCAACTTCACCAGCGCGACGAATCGGAAGCCACAAATGACGATTCCAATGAAGGGTTGGTGTGAAAGCAACTCAGCACCTTTTCATTTCCATTTTTAGTTTTAGATATATTTTTAGACACCACCTCCACTGAATAATTATAAAGTTTTCTTTTAGTACAGATGAGCTTATGGAAATATTGGGGGGGGGGAAACCAATGTTGCCAGTGATGTTGTGCAAACTGGTCAAAAGAGATGAAACAGGGATTTGGGTATATAAATTAATTACCCTTTTACTAATTATCCCAATTTAGAAAGAAACAGGATGCTATTTTCTGTAGCTGACCTTCTAAGTATTCATGGGATAACTGATGTAAAAAATATGAGATGAGCTGCTTTGAAGTAGGCTAGAATATAGGAGTCTTTTTTTAATTAGGTCTGCCTCTTCATGCAGCTAACTGCTTATTGGTCTGACACTTGAGTGTACATTTTGCTTTTTTATTGTATAAAAAGAAGATAAAACACTGTGTATGGTATCCAAAATAGCTATTGTGGACATAGCCAGGTGGATGTTAGGCTTTTTGCTTTTGAACAGCAGACATACCCCACAGCACAAACTGTTTTTGAAAGTTGTTCCAGCATCAAAAGAGGATGCTATTGAAGGTTGCTAACTTTTCAACTGCCCTTTATTCTTGTAGTAACTAGCAGGTGGCTATGCTCTATGCTTCACCTGCTAATTCCTACATATTGAGCTGCTGTTAAAGGTACCAGGACATGACATTGCTTTTTTGTACAACTACCCTGCCATTTGGCAATCCTAATGCCATGGGTCATGGAGGAGGTTGTTGTCTGAGAAATGTTGTTCCTCAAAGGGCATGGAGCTCTGGTCATGTGGTTCTTAGGACCCAGTAATCTCTGTGACTACAGTATTCACTATGAGCAACAATCGGATATATTGCCATATTCTGAAGAGCAAAAAAGAGGACACATTTGCCAACTTCCACTTTTAACTATGGATGACTCTCATTTTACATACCCATGAAAAAGAGGACATGTCCTGGAAAAAGCGGACATATGACAACCGTAACAGCCAGCATTATCCCCCACCCCACCCCCTGCTTTAAAACCATCTCTGCTAGTTTATAGGAGGCCTCACTCAAGGTCATCCTCCATTGGCAATGGATGCAAGCCAGGCTGGCAAAAATACATCCCTCCCTTTCCCCTTCATGTTGGAAGGATTGTGGAAAACTTGGTTCATTTATTCAGATTCAATAGGAATGTCCCCATGTTTAAAAAAACCCAACTTTTGGAATACAGTATTCTCCATTATACCCATGATTTCAAGCCACCCTCTTCCCCCAAATCCTGCCCTGGTCCTACTATCTTTGGACCTAGACTTAGGCTCCACCCTGCACCACAGAGAACTAGTAGGCTAACTAGTAGAATTGTTACTCAGCGCAGCACGATTAGCGATAGGTCAGCAGCAGAAGAACCAGACTGAAGTACCCCTGAAGATACAGTATGGGGAAATAGTATCTGGGATACAGCAATGTCTGAGCATCTCACCAGACACGAAAGGCCATTAAAGGTGTAATGAGAAGAGTCACTTTCCAAGAAACATGAACCCCTTTCTTTAACTATGTCAATGACCCAAATCAAGACTTTGTTATACCAACTGCTCCGTCTTCTCAGGGGAGAGGTTATGTTAAGTAATAGGTGTGAACACTGAATGTGTGGATTTATGTCAGAAGAAGAAGAAGAAGAAGAAGAAGAAGAAGAAGAAGAAGAAGAAGAAGAAGAAGAAGAAGAAGAAGAAGAAGAAGAGTAGTTTGGATTTGATATCCCGCTTTATCACTACCCAAAGGAGTGTCAAAGCGGCTAACATTCTCCTTTCCCTTCCTCCCCAACAACAGACACCCTGTGAGGTGGGTGGGGCTGAGAAACTTCAGAGAAGTGTGACTAGCCCAAGGTCACCCAGCAGCTGCATGTGGAGGAGCAGAGACGCGAACCCGGTTCCCCAGATTACGAGTCTACCGCTCTTAACCACTACACCACACTGGAACAAATGTACTAGATGTACTGCTGGATCGATGGTTCTTGTGTTTGTTTAAAAGACAATGAATATTTCTTAAAAAATAAATAAATCCAAAATGCATATCAGACAGATACGTATCACTTTTACCAATATGGCTAGATGCATTTCTCAGAGGAGTTCTGCACACTCTGGAGTCTTAACTTATACTCTATAATGAAGAAGTATGAACAATGAGAATTAGAGGAGTACCAATTCCCGCTTATCTTTATATTCCTTGTTGTTGTCTGCGGAAACTAAACAAACGCAGCCTCCTCTCCTGAATAATAGCCAGGAGCCAAGGTTTTGCTGCAGCTCACATCCCCCGCTGCAATTCATGCACTCCTGCGACCTCCTTGCATTGCTCTTTGCCAGCATAAATGATGCCTCTGGACAGATCATGACTGGTGTTCATACCAAAGGAGACCATCTGGAAATGCAATCAGAACCCACAACCTCAGGGGATTACTGAAGCCAGCAGAGCATGAAAGGAAGGCCTTGTGCCAACCACGTTTTGGCTGTGTTGTGACCTTGGCTCCGTGCAGCAATTACTTTGACCTTTTAATATAACTGTGTCAAGTACAGTCGGATTCGTGGGCGCTGGTTCAATCAGCTGTCGCCAGGGAAGCACAGGCAATGCATGCCAGCGGGTGCCTTTCCACCTTATGGCATCAGAGCACTGCAGAACAAAAAACTCCCACAGACTTAACAATCACTGGTTAGCATGTTAATTAAGCAAAAGCCACCATTAAATTTGCTTTGACTTGTGCAACAAAAGAGAGAAACAGCCTTGCGAGATCACGACCCACCTGAAAGCTTGGCCTCTGTTAAAAGAAAGGCGGAGTGTTTGGGTGAAGCATTTGAGAAAGGGGGCAGGAGAGGGCAAATGCTGCTTTGCCAACATCTGGGTCATAGCTGTCAAGTACTCCCTTTCTTTAAGGGAAATTCCCTTATGCGGAATAGGCTTCCTCGTGAGAAAAGGGAAAACCTGACAGCTATGATCTGGGTATACCTCTAGATGTGAGCTTTATTTATTTTTTAAGGTTAATATAAGAGGTTGCCTGTTCCGGTGTTCTAGTATTGAATTGTTGGTTCGTTCATTTCTGAACCTTATATTTTTTTTGGCCGGGGTGAAGGGTGGAGCAGGGAAGAATAATTACAATAAAAATTAAACAAAAAAATACAAGAAATCCTGGTGTGATCATTCCTGGCATGGATGTTTTACAGGTCTATAGTGATGCCAACATTTACTGTATTCCAGTATCTTAAAAAACAGCAACAATCAAGCACCATGATATTGCACAAACTTCATTTACTGATCAAATGACAAAGGCCTAGTCTGTAAGACTGAGAGTTTGTTGACATTGCAAATAAAGCATTATATTCTTGGATAAGAGATTTAGAAAGCTTTCAATCCTCCGTGTGTCTGCTCAGAAGCAAGTTCCTCCTTTCAATGGGGCTTATTCTCAGGTGAGGACTGCAGCCTAATTCTTGTTTTAGCTCTAGTGCATAAATGTGCAGATTCCTGGAGAGGAGTTTGCAGTCACTATGCTCCTCCCCAGTACTTTTTTTTGCTGCTGCGCCACACCAAGCTAAACCAAGGTTTGGCTTCATGCATGGCATAGGGAACTGGATCTGACCAGTGGACCAGCTCCTTATCCTGTCCTTCCACTTGCAGGCCAAATCTGACAAGCGTGTTGCCATGCTGTCAATCACATGATGTCAGATGATGGGACACTTTGAAGTGGAATGCAGCACTTGCATAAAGCTCATGGGCAATGCATTGAAGCACCACCAACAAGCTGAATGCTGGCACTCTGAAGTGCTGAGCAGGCCTCCTTGCAAGGGGAACTCACTGAAGACCTCAGTGACACAGCCAATCCCAATTCTAGTCGTTCCGGTCTTCATGAATTGCTACATTGTAATTCAAAAATTGTTGCGTTGATTTTATCATGTTCCTGAAATGTTAGCCTTCCTGTGAGTCTGACTTGGGAGAACATTCCTCCACACGCTACAGCTGTATCCTAAAGTGGAGACACCTGAACTGTATGGTTTTCTGAATGTGTTTAATATATACAGTGGTACCTCTACTTACAAATTTAATGCGTTCCGAACGCACATTTGTAAGTCGAAAAAATTTGTACTGTAAGTCGAATCCCATAGGAATGCATTGGGAGAAAAAATTTGTAAGTAGAAGCAACCCTATCTAAAAATTCGTAAGTAGAAAAAATCCTATCTAAACCAAATCCAAGATGGCAGACGGAGCTCCATTCGTAAGTAGAAACATTCGTAAGTAGAGTTATTCATAAGTAGAGGTACCACTGTACATTTATAATAAGTGGTCTTATTTGGGCCTGAGAAACAAACACATTTTATGACTGCTTTCTACTTTTATGACAGTTCCACTACCCTGACAAACACCTTTTTTGTTGCAATACAGTCATACCTCGGGTTGCGATCGCTGGCTGTGGGTTGTGCGTTTTCGGGTTACGGATGCGCTGAACCCAGAAGTACTGGAATGGGTTCCGGCTTCCGGTGCTTGCGCATGCACAGAAGTGCTAAATCACGCTTTGCACATGTGCAGAAGCGCCGAATTGCATCACGCGCATGCGCAGACACAGCGCTGTGGGTTGCGAACGGGCCTCCCGCACGGATCACATTCGCAACCCAAGGTTCCACTGTGACAGAATGTAGGTAACAAGAACTGTCTAGACAAATCATAAGCTTGTTCATGCTCTTATCTTCCATGTATCTCTGCTTATAGTTATTACAGAATGATTCCTGTGCTGGCATTATCTTAACCACATAATTATCCAGCACTCGCAACTAATAAAACACAAAGCTTTCAATTCATTATTGCAGACTATCTGGGGGGTTTGCCAATTTCCTTCAGCTATCTCATACTGCTTAAAAATAACCAGCCGGAATAACCTTGTGTAGAACAGTTCACATTTGCAGTCGAGTCTGGCCCACACATGAGGCAAGGTGCTATGACTGCCTCAGGCAGCAGCATCCACAGAGGAGGAAGATGCCAATGTAGATCTTTATTCGCCTCCCCTGCTGTTCCTGCTGTAGATCTTCACTCACCTCTTCTTCCCTTGCCATTCTGCAGTTCGCCCCAGGAGCCAAAATGTATTGGGCCGGCCTGTTTTCCAGTAGTCATACTGGGAAGACTAGAATTTGATACAAAGCCTTTGGGCAGTATGAGGTAATTTGACCCAGTTCAGACTCAACGTATATTGGCTTATTAAGGTAAGAATTATCCTTCTGCCCAATCGCTCCTTCCTCATGGCATCCCTTCCCACCTCACCCACCCAATTGAGCAATTGAGGACTTCCTGGGCTATGTCCAAAACAGAAAAATTGTGGCTAGCAAGTTAAAATCATTATTCGAAGAGGGTTGACAACACTGTTTACCGAGAACCAGGTGACCACGTTTTCACAATTAGAATGCACACAATGCCAGTCTAATATAAAAATCTAACTTGCAATAAACTTTTTAAGGTGACTGTTCCCAGGATACACATATATTTAGAGGCACACAGATCTTCACTAAAATTAGTCTGCTAACAATTTTTGGTGCCTTGATTTTTTGGGATGTGTGTGTGTGTGTTCAAATTAAATGTGAGGAATGGGTGTGCTATTATGCTGTCATGTTTTAAAATATTTACAAGTATTCTCATAAAAATAACTGCCAAGTAAAAGTTTGAATTTGTTTGAATATGACATTTCAGCCTCATTAAATGCATGGTTTGTTGTTGGTTTTTTAACCCCCCCCCCACACGTCAAATGCTTCAGATCATTTTTTGGGGGGGAAATGACCATCTGGTGAAGTTCCACTTCATGGGGGCCTTAGGATGCATAAAGGGTAAAGGGACCCCTGACCATTAGGTCCAGTCGCGGACGACTCTGGGGTTGCGGCGCTCATCTCGCGTTATTGGCCAAGGGAGGCAGCATACAGCTTCCAGGTCATGTGGCCAGCATGACAAAGCCACTTCTGGAGAACCAGAGCAGCACACGGAAACACAGTTTACCTTCCCGCTGTAGCGGTACCTATTTATTTACTTGCACTTTGACATGCTTTTGAACTGCTAGGTTGGCAGGAGCTGGGATCGAGCAACGGGAGCTCACCCCGTCGTGGGGACCTTCTGACCGGCAAGCCCTAGGTTCTGTGGTTTAACCCACAGTGCCACCCACGTGGGTTAATTAAAAGTATGCAATTGTACCTAGATTCAAATTGTTAAATTGGGAACCAGCTTTAAGTTATTGGTTAGCTATAGGTCACAAGAGCAGATGATGCTGTTCAAAAGCAGCAAGTTTCTTCTCTTTGTTCGTTAAATACTTACAATCGGGTTAGTAAATAAGATAATGGGCAAAATACCAGTTCTTGAAGTATACCCATTCTCTGTGCACATAAGGATTCCTCATTGCATCTCACAGCGCCACCCACGTCCCATTAGGATGCATGTCCATACCTAAATTAAACTCTTTGTGCACAAAATCCAAATGTATGCCGGGGAATGACCCATCCTCCCGCGATTTGCTTGTCCTTTCTTGGGAGGTTTGCAACATGGGCTTACTGATTTATGTGAGCTTGAAACATGGAATTTTTTTTTTTGTTGAGCTCTTTATCACGAGTTCCTGTTTATGAAGTAGATGTTTCAACTGTCCCTTCATGACTGATCTTCACCAAAGCAAGCAATTTGTACATAAATCTCTTGTAAAGAGAGAATTACTTTAATCTGGTCTAAAAGAACCAAATGCAGATGGTTTGTCTGGAGGAAAAACAGACAGAAGCTGTGCAATCATGATCTGGTAGCTTACAAATAGTATTATGGCACATTACATAAGCTAAATAATAATTAAATACAAAAACCGAAGAAACCGGATAAATAACAATGATTCTTTTAATCTGGTACAAGATGATATCCACCAGGCTAGATATGTCAGACTCACAGTTTAAGATTGGTGTGCCAGCTAGTGTATTCATAGGCACATTTTTGTCTTCAGACTCTCAGATCTTGCCATTCGAATAGCGCAGGCACGTCCAACAGGTAGATCGTGATCTACCAGTAGATCACTGGACGTCTGTGGTAGATCACTGGTAGATCACTGGCTCCTCCCAGAGAAGCTGAACAACTTGGGCTCCCCTAAAAAAAACTCAACATTTTGGCCCTTCACCCCCCAAAAATGGGCCTTCCCTTTTCCCTAAAAGAAGCTCAACAAGTTTGACCTGAACCCCACATAACAGGGCTTCCCTTCCTAATAACAAAAGCTCAAAAACTTTGACCTGAACACCCAAGAAACGGGCTTCCCTCTTCCCTAAAAAAAGCTCGACGACTTTGACCTGAACCCCCCAAAAGGGGGTAGATCACTGCCAGTCTTTAACTCTGTGAGTAGATCGCAGTTTCTTGGGAGTTGGCCACCCCTGGAATAGTGGAAGCTAAAGACTGGAAGTTAAGTTATACAGTATTGAGATTGTGTATCAAGGTAAATACAACATTCAATTGAAGGAAAACAAATAACAACTTGTGCTGCTTTGTATTTCTGGCTCACGCTTCCAAATTCACCCCTTTGCATTAGTGGGCTTTCCTCCACCTCTAGAATCTCCACATTTAAGGGTCATGCACTCTTGTAACTTTCAGTTAGATTCTGGAGATCAATATACCTTGCTCTTTGAATGTGCTTGGACCTACTGTGATAATGATCAAACTAACATATTATAAAAAAAGCAGAAGTCAGTTAACCAACAAATTGACTTTTTCTTAATGCTTCTGGAATAAAAGGTTTAATGACAATTTACAACCATGTTGCCTTTAATTTATTGTAATTTAAGTGGGTAGTCTTTATGTATTATAGATGAGCTATAAAATTTAAAAATAAAAAGTTGTTACAGTGGTACCTCGCAAGACGAATGCCCTGCAAGATGAATTTTTCACAAGACGAATGCGTCTTGCGATCTGATGGTGACTCGCAAGACGAATTCGTTTTGCGAAAAATTCATCTTGTGAATCGCAGTTTCCCATAGGAATGCATTGAAATTTAATTAATGCATTCCTAGGGGCAAAAAAAAAGAAATTTCAATGCATTCCTATGGGAAACCGCGATTCGCAAGACGAATTTTTCGCAAAACGAATTGACTCACGGAACGAATTAAACTGTATATGTTTTTAAAATTTGTATTTTTAGACAACACGTGTATTTAAATACAAACATTGATAAGATTTTTTAAAATAAATGTGCAGTGGAATTAGGAGTAACAGGAGTGACAGGTACCAATAAATGCTTCATCTCTCAATATAACACTTTGGGTTGAATCCAGAGAAGAAGTGGAACTCAGTTCAAGCAATGGAGTTCAAGCAACACCGGTTTCCTAGCTTCTCGTTCCCACTCCTGCCCCTTTCAGCCTTCCTCAAAGGAGCTCCTGAGGTGTCAGGGAACCACCAGGGGTCAGCGAAGAGCCCAGCTGGGCAGTGCAGGGGCTCCAAGATGCTGGCAGGTGGGAGCATCGCTCAGAGAGCAGTGGGGAGACTGGAGAGGCTGTCAAGGATGCTGACCGCTCAGAAACCCAACGGGGAAGGTCTGGAGTGTCAGAACAGAGCGCTGTGGAAGGGGAGGGGTCAGTGGCCAAGGAGCCCGGTCAACAGTTGAGTAGTTCAGGAAGGGAGGGGACCACCATCGCCCCTTCCCCTCAGCAACAGAGGGGGGGGGATGCAGGGAGGAGAGGAGGCAACTCAGGCCACCAAGGCTTCTATGCTGGAGAAAGTCTTGCTGCCCGGCACTTCCAGATTCTGACTCAGACTGAACAGTCATGGACATTTTCGCTCTGTCTTGTATATAAAGGTAAAGGTAAAGGGACCCCTGACCATTAGGTCCAGTCGTGACCGACTCTGGGGTTGCGCGCTCATCTCGCATTATTGGCCGAGGGAGCCGGCGTACAGCTTCCAAGTCATGTGGCCAGCATGACAAAGCCGCTTCTGGCAAACCAGAGCAGCACACGGAAACGCCGTTTACCTTCCCGCTGTAGCGGTTCCTATTTATCTACTTGCATTTTGACGTGCTTTCGAACTGCTAGGTTGGCAGGAGCTGGGACCAAGCAACGGGAGCTCACCCCGTCACAGGGATTCAAACCGCCGACCTTCTGATCAGCAAGCCCTAGGCTCAGTGGTTTAACCATAGTTGTATAATAAAGCCTTGTAGATATTACTCAAGGTGATCGTGTGTTGTGACTTGTGGGAAGCATCCTCAGCACCCTTACATGAGGGTCCATGGGGGCTGCATTGAGTGCGGACTTTGGCAGTGCTGCTTTGCACAATCAGAAGCATCCTTCTTCTTGCACAAGACTACTCTGAATCCATACCACAATCCTCTGCTCTAACAGAGCATGTTGCTTGGAACCCCTTTAGATAGATAGATAGTAATCTATCTGTTCTGATTATGTTAATTGGACTAAGCACAATAGACAAACCCCCTATATCTAGATAGATAGATGATAGATAGATAGATGATAGATAGATAGATAGATAGATAGATAGATAGATAGATAGATAGATAGATAGATAGATAGATATAGGGGGTTGTCTATTGTGCTTAGTCCAATTAACATAATCAGAACAGATAGATTACATTTTATTTTTTGAGTTGGTGAAGGATTCGCTGATTGTATTGTGAACCGAACTGAGTTTAATTGGACATCTTTAAACTTTCTAATGGCAGGGGAAATGAAGAAAGATGCATCCGGAATAGTTTTCTGACAAAACGGCTGCTCAACTTCATTGCAGGTCAAATCAAAAGACACATATAACAATAATGATTACATTTACAATTGCATCAGAAGGACTAAAATATTCTTTTATCTAAAATTGGCAGAACACAATGGTGATAAGAAAATTCGATATATCAGATAAGTAAGCTGAAGATTAAAAGAGAAAACGGCAAAATAAATTGGATGATCTGGAAAAGAAACATTATCTTTATTTGTAAAACGAAACCAGGAGAAACAACATGATAATGCAAGGTTTCCCTGAGGGATTAGATGGGGAGCAGCGTCTACAAGTAGAAGTCAGAGGGATTTCAGTGCTAAGATTGGCATCCATCCAACAGACATCATTATAAAACTATTTAATAATGTTTCAAATAAGCTGATAAACCACAATCGCCTAATTTTATGATTGATAAATTTGGATGTCATCAGATAATAATACAGTGGTACCTCGGGTTACGAACGCGATCCGTTCCGGGTCGCAGTTCGTAACCCGAAAAGTTCGTAATCCAAAACCGCCATTTTGCGCATACGCAAAGCACTATTTTTGCACTTTGCGCATGCGCAAATGCGCACTGCGCGTCTGCGCACGCGGCGAAAATACTTCCGGGTTTGCACAGTTCGTAACCCGAGGTGTTCGTAACCCGAGGTGTTCGCAACCCAAGGTACGACTGTATCTGATAATATCAGATGTATCACCTAGAACTTTAAGAATGTGGAAATTATTAAATGAGGCCATCCCTATTTCATCAACAAAATATTGTTTTTTTTCCCATGAAGTAGACAATAACTTAAATTATTGTTTTGTAAGTCATTTTTCAGTGGTTACCTATTCTTGCAGCATGATTAATCTATCCAAAAATATATTTTTTTTAATGGAGTACGTGTTCTCTGGGTCTTTGTATCAAATGCCTTTACTGCTATTCAGATTTTATAAAATGAGATGTTACGAATAAGTTCTAGTGGTCCTTTTTATATTTCAAAATAATAAAAGAATTTTGATAAGGTTGGGTTGGGGTTTTTTTTAAGCCTCAAACATATTCCGAATTCGGGCTACTTCTATCACAAGTTTCCTATTGATAGTGAGAGAATGGGTATCACAGCGGTGGGCACTAGGGAAAAACACAGTACCCGTCTATGCCATTTGCCTTGCCCTTGCCTAGAAAAAGCAGCCGTAGTTCTTAGCCAGGCAACAGTACTGGGAAGGACTGAGGCAAAGTGGGAGGGCACATGCTTTGCATGCAAAAATGTCTCAAATTAAATGTCTAGCATTTTCAGAAAGAACCGATCTGAAACCCAAGAGAGCCACTGCCCATCGGTGTAGAAGAAGAAGAAGAGTTTGGATTTGATATCCCGTTTCATCACCACCCGAAGGAGTCTCAAGGAGGCTAACATTCTCCTTTCCCTTCCTCCCCCACAACAAACACTCTGAGAGGTAAGTGGGGCTGAGAGACTTCAGAGAAGTGTGACTAGCCCAAGGTCACCCAGCAGCTGCATGTGGAGGAGCAGGGAAGCGAACCCGGTTCCCCAGATTACGAGTCTACCACTCTTAACCACTACACCACACTGGCTGACTAGGTGGACCTATGACCTGACTGAAACTGAAGGCAGCTTTCAGTCTTCATAGCTGTACCTGCTACTCCCTTGCCAGTGTCCCCACTGACTCTCGTATCACCACTAATGCAGGTGACACTGAGTCCTTGCTTAAAGCTGAGAGAGCTTGGGGCCCTGTTGTTTCCAAGCAAGCAAACAGGCTGGGACCAGGGGGGCCAAGGAGCTGCTGTGCTCCGCTTTTTATCCTAGTTTCAGGAGAGGACCGGCAGTGGGTGTTGGAAGTGGGATAGACAAAGTTGGTCCAAAACAAAGCCCAAGCGGTCACAGCAATGTCCTTGGTTGTTTAATTGCAAAACCAGTGCATCATTGTAAAAATAAAAAATCTGGTGCCTCATTTACTGCAGAAGTGTTGCAATGGCAGAGTTCTGCAACATCCCTACTTTCCACCATGAAGATGGTTAATAATTTTTCTAACTTACTAAATACAAGAAAATAAACATTCGTTTCCACATCACTCTTGATAGATATTTCTTTCAAGCAAGCAAGCAAGTGCGCACACATGCCCTGTCACTGCAGCAAAACCAACTTCTTTTTTTAATTCCCTGTTTACAGCAGGCACATTCCTCCCTTCTGTATTGGGAACTTTTTATCTCCAGGGACCTGCCTCTTGCTTGCTTGTTCATTCCAGCATCTGGCAAGCTTTGGGAATACACACTATTCAGCAAAAATAGATTGGCTTCAACCTACCAAAATCCTTCAGAAGCCAGGAAATTGAATCTTTTACATTGCAGTTTTCCTTTCTCTTGCTATAAGCTACTGTGGTAATTTTCCTGATGTCTGTGTCAAGGCTGATTTGTCACCTTGTCACCAGGGTTACATTAGAAACTTAATAGACTCTCACATAAACATTTGGGAGAAGTGGGGGGAACCTGCTGAATGGCAGCATTTTACTGTATATACATTCTTCAATTTTGGTTTATAGAGTCACAAGCACTTCCTAGTTTGACGTCCAAATGCAAGTTTAAATCATAGCCATGCAACTAGCTAGCCCAAGACAATTTCCTACTAGAGAATGCCACTAATTGTAATTTCCCACCTCTGTTGTGAACATTTGATCACCATCTATTAGCATGCCGGCCTTGTGTCTACTTAAAAATACGAAGCTGATGGATGGAACTGGATGATTGGTTGTCCAGCTCAAGTAACACTAGTCCATCTAGCCCTATCTGGCAGCAGTTCTCTATGATTTAAGGTTATGTTTCTTGAGATCCTTTGTGCTTTACTGAAGATGCCAGGAACTGAACCAAAAATATCCCTTATGCAAATAATAATAATAATAATAATAATTGATACCCTATCCATCTGGCTGGGTTTCCCCAGCCACTCTGGGCAGCACCCAACAGAATATTAAAAACATGATAAAACATCAGACATTAAAAACTTCCCTAAACAGGGCTGCCTTCAGATGTCTTCTAAAAGTCAGATAGTTGTTTATTTCCTTGACATCTGATGGAAGGGCATTCCACAGGGTGGACACCACTACCGATAAGGCCCTCTGCCTGGTTCCCTGTAACCTCACTTCTCACAGTTAGGGAACTGCCAGAAGGATCTTGGTGCTGGACCTCAGTGTCCGGGCTGAACGAAGGGGGTGGATACCTTCAGGTATACTGGACCGAGGTCATTTATAATGTTATCTTACATGATAACAGAACCTGCTAGACCACAGAGGTGTTACTTTGGCCATGTGATGAAAGAGTTCCTTGTGAACAATTTTAATTTTTAATCTGGTTTAGAGAAAAAATAGGTTAATCTGTAGTGCCGTTGTAAACGTATCATTATCAGAAATGTGAAATGCATCTCAGCAAAGACACCATGGGCAAACATTGCATAATCCTAATTAGGAACAGACTGGTATAAAATTGTTTGCCTTTCTCTGTTTTTAGATCCTTGAGGTTAAAATCGCAATAATTCTACATGGATAACTGTGCCAAAAAATCAACTCTGTTGCTAAATTATTGGGATTCATTTGTATAACCTCTGACCATGCTATAATCTCATCCATTCCAATCTTATCCTGCCATTGCTGTGTCGACCTGGAAAAAAGCAACTCCAAATTAATGAAGCATGTCAGGCTAGTTCTTAAAATGTTTTCATTTTATCATTTAAGCTGAGAGTAAAATGGACTTGAGCACTGGGAGTGAACCAAAAGTTGCACAGTTTCCAACACTACAATTCTATGAATCTATTCGTCTATATGTTTAGGGGTTTTTGTGTGTGAAAATGCATGAACAAGGAATTACAGGACAGTCATGTCTCAATGACACGTTGCTGAGTTTACATGGGGAATGAAAATGAGAATATACCATCATTAAGACAGATTAGGTCTTTATATCTAGGAAGGGATATGGAAGGAGTTTAGAATTTTTGACTTGCAAATTCTTTCTAATTTCCTTATAGTTTTCTGAACCATATACTACTACTGCATGTTCCCCAGAGACAATATATTCCCTAGCTTTCAACCTTAATAAATTGCTTTGACATTGAACACTCAACAATTATGAAAGACTGAAAACTATGAGGGGGGAAATGCAGGTGTTTTATTGGCAAAATCTTTGCTATAAAAGCAAATGCTGTTTGGTCCCGCTTGTTTGTTGGCCAATTATTCCTACTTTTATTTACAAAATAAACTACCAAGTGTCTTTCAGAAATACACAAAATGCAGTTTTTTGTTTTGTTTTGTTTTTGTTTCAAAAAAGGTCAAATTACAACAAAACAAGGAAATTTAATCCACATTAAAAGCTTGGAAAAATAAAAAGTTCTTACTAGCCCACCTGAAGCTTAAAAGAGAATTACGCTAAACAAACTTCTCTAGGGAGCGGGTTCCACAACCTGTATGCTGGGACAGATAAAGGGCCTGCCTCACATCCCAACCAATCAGATTCCTGAAAGTGATGGCAGGCCTCACATGTTAAATGCATGTACAGAAACTGGAGCCCCACACACACTTCCAAAGTATTCCACAGCAGAAAACGGAGACCATTACTTATGACAAATTCAGCGGTAATGAAGGCTCCTGTGTGGTAAACTGCACGGCAGTTTTGGAGGTTTTCTGCTGATTACATGCTAGTACTATACATAATTTGCAGCTAAAAAAACACTTAGAATCATAGAACTGTAGAATTGGAAAGGATCCAGAGGGTCCTATAGCTCAACCCCCTGCAATGCAAGAATCTCAACACTTTGATTACAGTACAACCAGATTCTGTGCACTGTACAGTTTATGCAAATTTGGCCAACGTGTGCATGGCTCCTCTTATTCTACAAATTTTATTATTTTATTTTATTATTACTTCTCTGTGAATTGTTTTTGTTCAGCTTCTGCTTAGTCCTTGGGGAACAGGAAGCAACTGCACAGGATCCTGGAAGTTCAGTCCAGGGGTGGGGCCAGCTGGGGCAGGATGCCTGCCTCCTCCCACTCAGCTGCCCTACAGCTGAGGGGGAGGCAGCGGACGGACCGTTTTGGGCAGCGCGGAGCCTGCGGGCGCGCTACAGGCCCCTCGGTGAGTGCCGCCTGGCATTTTGTCACCCTCCTCAGTGGTGACACATGGGGCAGCCCGCCCCCACTGAACCCCCCTTCCTCCACCCCTGGGTTCGGCCCCATTCACCACCAGAGGTCTTATTCAACATCTCCAATGGCTTCTTTCACAAGTCATGGTCAAGCGTATATTGGTGACATGCGCAAAAATAACGAAAAGAAAAGCTGGTGTTTTCAGGCAGCTGAATTATGCAGCCAGTGCCACATTCTGCAGCTATTCTGTTGTAGTGAAAACTGTGAATAATACTATAGCACTTGAAAAAAAAAAACCTATGGATCCAGCAGAAATAAGATAATTATAGTTCAAACTGCACAATCCTATGCATATTTATTTGGGAATAAAGCTGATGGGATACAATGGACCTGTTTCTTAGTAAACATGCTTAGGATTGCACTGTAAACCATAAATACGGACAGAAGGCAGATGGGATTATCAAACCAGAGTATTTTCCAGTGCATGTCTCGTGCTTAAGCTGCAATCCCTTACCTACTTTATCCACTTTAGACAAACACGCCATTTACGTGCTGAGATTTCTAAGAGTTCCATAAAGCGGGGAGATGTGGTTTCCTTTTCATTAAATGAACAGGTACCTTTGGTCTACCTGCCGCAGTCTCTAAGATCCACATTAAGTGGAGAAACTGAACAAAAAGTGTCAACTTCAGAAAGGTTTCATATAAAGAAATGGACAGCAATTGAATGGAATAGGCAACTCATTCTAACGTCTACAATACACATACGGAGGGCAAGTCCAGACTGTTGCTGGTTTGGGGTGGAATTAAATCACATGAAGACAAATTCAGTTAAAGTAGGTTTGGCACTCTTGCACAACAAACCCCCATCTCCCCACCAGACTTTTCTGCAGTAAGGAAAGTGGCAGGAGAACGCACTGGAAAATGTTGTCAGTGCAACATCCCCACATACAAATCAGGATGAATGAATGAATGTTTATTTGTATCAGCCACCAGCCATAGCAATAAAACAAACAAAATGTGGTATACAGAGGATAAAGGTAAAAAGTCAATGATATAAAATACATTTGGGGGGTTTAGGTCAATAGTCAAATAATGGATCTTCTTCTAATTGCCCCAGCTAGAAACCTTGCAACCTTTGCTGCCATCTGCTCATCTTGATCTGCCAAGAGAAAGGACACTGTAACAGTGGTTGGGTGACCCGGAATGGATAGTAACAGAGGGGTGATAACCTCACTCCTCAAATCTTTATAAAGAGTCCAAGCCAAAAGGACATGAGCCAATCAGGATGAATGCTCAATGCACAGGTCATCTGGAAGTCACAGCACTTGCATGCATACAAGCACACAGACAGAGATAAAGATTGCAAAACAAGCACATTAACTTCAGTGGGAGCTGTATCGACAACTGCCAGGGTTGAACCACAGGTACTGTAGCACTGTAAGAAGAGCTGGGATTCAGGGATTGCACCAGGGAATCAGAGTCAAGGGACAAAGTCAGCAGCTAGACCCAAAACAGAAACCAAACCCAAACTCAGTTGTAGTGAATGGAAGCTCACAGCAGTCTGCTCGGGCTCTCTGACCCTGGTGGACTACTGAATTCCCACAGAAAACAAATATATAGGAAGAATTGTTCTCTTATGCTGAACAACATGGTTATCCTGTATAATTTTTCCCCTGGTCCTGCCTTCTGCCTTCTACATAGTTCTGCCTCCTTTTTATCCTTTGGCCTCCACTATTGGCTTTGATTCCCCTGGCGCAACTCCTTTCTCCTGGCTCATCCCACATTGCCGCCTGTGGCTCACCTCTGGCAGCATGCAATCTAGCTCCCTCTAAAGTCAGTGCAGCTGGTTTGCATTCTATATCTTCTGCAGATTCTGAAATTCAATCTAATCTATGTTCTGCAAATTAATCCTTTGAGTAAATCTGAAAATCAAGTTAAAGCAGTCACTGCTTGTTTGTTTGCTTGCTTGCTTGCTTGTTTTTAAAATGAGCAGGAGAAATAGTCCTCACTCTTTAGGTTTTGTCTCATTTTAATTTGGCTGTGTCAGGGAAATGAAGCATGCTCATTTCCTGATGTAATTTTTCTTCTACAGCAATTTAGGAAAGCCTTCATCATCTGAATACATTTGGATATGTGTGAGGTTATTCGACTAGCGATTGATTTAGAGCTACTGAAATTTGTTTTTAGTTGTATTTTGAGCTGATAAATTAATAATTATCGGGAGATACCGTATATGCGCACACATTTCCTTGGCTTTCAAATGTCAGTGTCATTTATGGACATGAATAGCTGACAAACAACTACCTGAACTTTGACTGACCTTTGGCTAAAGATTAGAAAACCCAGCTGTGATACTTATTTATCCCCAAGGGAAATCCGAGAACAAAGTAAGTAAATACTTGTATCCCATTTGATGCCTTTACATATGTATGCATGAATCTTTTGTCATGATTTCATTTGTATATACCAGCAGCTACATTAAAACACATGGATTTGAATATCAATTTGCACTACCAATTGAAGCTTTTGTAAGGCATGTCATTTTAAGTGTGAAACTTAATTTTTGCTAATTTATTCAGTGAGGGGTCTTAAATACATGTTTTGGGGTGTGAGGAATTCAAATCTGCTATTATTTTTTTGTGATTGGACAACACTTAGCCTGGTAAGTCTAGGTTTGATGAAGTACGTATACTGCTTCTGGAAAACCAACGAATTTTAATTTTACAGTGGTACCTCGGGTTACGTACTTAATTCGTTCCGGAGGTCTGTTCTTAACCTGAAGCCATTCTTAACCTGAGGTACCACTTTAGCTAATGGGGCCTCCCGCTGCTGCCACTGCCACACAATTTCTGTTCTCATCCTGAGGTAAAGTTCTTAACCCGAGGTACTACTTCTGGGTTAGCGGAGTCTGTAACCCAAAGTGTTTGTAACCCGAGGTGTTTGTAACCCGAGGTACCACTGTACCTTCTAAAATGGTCATGTAATGCTAAATTATAATATATAATATATATACTATGGTATAATAATAAATATGGTTTTAATATTCGGTTGGAAGCCGCCCAGACAGGTGGGTGGGGTATAAATTATTATTATTATTAATTATTATTATTATTATTATTATTAAAATAATAATTATAATATAATATAATATAGTACTTGGTAACCATTTTTAATTATTTCTATGGAATTTTACACACATTTTACTTACAAAGCAAAACTAATTTATATTAATTTAGCCAAAATATATTTTGAATCTCCATGTTGCAACGTTTAAAGCACTCCTCATTTTGGGAATTTGAAAAATCCAACATGCCCTAATAGGGCAGCCACTTATTTATCACTGAAAGAGGAAATACATAACCCAAAGCATCTTGCTGCGAATTTCTCCTAATACACCCATTTGTGCATGCAATTTCCCCTAGTATAATAATTTTTTGTATGTTATTTTCACTGATATATGCATTTCCATGCATTCTTTATCCTAATATATATGCATTTTGTACACCATACTTGGCTGTGGAGAAGTGTGAGTTCTCCCCTCTTTTAACTCTTTCCATTTAAATTTCAAGTGGACAGCCTTCCAAATAGAAGATGCCTTCAAAGAGAGGACTGTCCTCTACACTTGACCACCTTAGTCCTGTGAAAAATCATGATGAATATTGGGGGGGGGGGGAGAAAGGTGAAAGAGGAGCTACCATCAGTTAGTTGCCAGAGTCTGACTCCTAATTGCTTTTCATGGAGACTCTTAGAGGGAAACCTGGACTATCCAGCATGAATAGTGAATAGGCATCTTCCTAGCTTCCTAAGGGCATCTCTCCCTCACTTCCTCAGAAGTTCTCCAAGAGGGGTGAATAGTCTTAGGATTATTTAGCATCTTGTTGCTCTTGAATGGTAGGTCTCACCGCTCCTTAAGGCTGGTGTGTTCCTTGCATTCTGAGCCTCTGTTCTTTGCACTCCCAGACATGCTATTACTGACTGCTGCTTATCTGAAGCATAATGGTTAGAGTGTTGGTCTAGGACCTGGGAGGTAAAGGTAAAGGCAAAGCGACCCCTGACCATTAGGTCCAGTCGTGACCGACTATGGGGTTGCGGCGCTCATCTCGCGTTATTGGCCGAAGGAGCCAGCGTACAGCTTCCAGGTCATGTAGCCATGACAAAGCTGCTTCTGGCAAACCAGAGCAGCACACGGAAACGCCGTTTACCTTCCCGGCGGAGTAGTACCTATTTATCTACTTGCACTTTGATGTGCTTTCGAACTGCTAGGTTGGCAGGAGCTGGGACTGAGCAACGGGAGCTCACCCCATCGCGGGGATTCGAACCACTGTCCTTCTGATCGGCAAGCCCTAGGCTCTGTGGTTTAACCCACAGCGCCACCCGCATCCCTGGGAGAGCTGGGTTCAAATCCCCGCTCAGCCATGAAGCTCACTGGGTAACCTTAGACCAGTATCCATCTCTTAGCCTAACCTACCTCACAGTGTTGTTGTGGGGATGGCATGGGGAGTATAAATGTTATAAGTAAATAAAATAAAATAAAAATTGTCCCCCTTCTGCATCTGTGGACATGTCTATACTATGGACTTGTATCTCCTTTATACCAGTTTAATAGTGATAGCTTATGAAAGAAGAAGTGATAGCTTATGAAAGGAGAATAAGACTTTGGCCAGAGGGCTGAGAATCCTTTGCTGGGTATCCCAAACTCCCCTACTTCAGAGAGCTGCAGCTCAGTTTCCAAGACTCCTTTGTGAAGGACTGTCTACTTGACGTGTATGACCCAGTTGGGCTTCAAACAGGCTTTTCTCCTGACTGTGCACAGTTATTTCAGAATAAGGCCCACTGAACACAGCAGGACTTGCTTCCAAACAAACATGCATAAGATTGTGCTGCACATGTCTTAAGTAACAAGGCAGCTCCTTATCAGTTCAAAGACCAGTGGGCAGTAGAGATTGTTTAGGTAAAATTCCAACCAACGATACGGAACGTACTGCCAAGTAGGAATCTGCAAATATTTCTACTAAATACATCTCACGCCTCATAACCTTATAAACCTAGACATAGGGAGCCTATATAATGAACTTTATTACTCTGAATTGCACTGAACTACCTACTTATTTCCACGAGAGACCGTACCATATTTTAATATGTTTCCTTGAGGAACATCTAATGCTGCAGAATTGCAAGACTTTGGTGGATTCATTTGAAAAACCACGTCTATTTAATATAAAGGTTCTCAGCCCCGCCAATATAATTTGTGTGTGATTCTTTCCCCCTCTAGAATAGAGCAATACAAGTCTCGTTATTCCGTCTGACTCCTGGGTTCTTTTTTAGGGGAAATAAAACCAGTCATAAAATCAAACTGCTGTGCCAAAAAGTGAAATGTAACTTCTGTGCCAGGGTGGGGAAGGCCTTTCTACCCTTCACCTCACCACAGGCCACACCTTTCTTGGTTAAGCATTATGTCTACACCAGGCCATGCTCTCACTAGGTAAATGTTCTGGGCACTAGAGTTAGCAACTGGCCATGTGGCATCAATGTCAACTTATAAACTGCTTGTTGCCTTAGCCCTTTGTTTAAGATCTTGAGTTTATAGTGAGGCCTTAGTGTAGCTTGTTAGAAAGCACACCTATAAATGGGATATAATTGCAATCAATCAATCACCTGCACCTTCCTCCATCCATTGTCAAGGCAAGGAAGAAGCATCATTATAGCTCAAACATACATTCTAGCCAGGCAAAAGCACCGTCAGGAGGGTATGAACCAGGACCAGTGAAAGGTGTGTGTTCTAATGCTAAACTTACCATTAGAACGGTTTTGTTAACAACTTGCTAAGATGGGTAGGCTTCAGGGTGCCAATGCACAGAGTAAAAATATAACCTAAACCCACAAATGCCATTTGCCATGCCAAATGTTAAGAGAAATAGTCTGATCTCCCACTGCCCCATTAATTAACAATGTAGGTTGCAATCCTATAGTCTCTTACCTGGGAGTAAGTCTTTTTGAATTCAGCAGGCACGTATAAGACTGCATGATTAGGTTTTTGGCTGTTTGGGCACAATTGTTTCAGCCTTTTAAAGCCCTATTACTAGAGAACATGTGTTTAGACACATTAGTTTAAAAGAAAGTGAGAGTAAAGATTCCTGAAATTTTAACAAAATTTCCAGGAGCTCTTGCAGGTTTTGAATGGTCTGGCATGTATCCCTGAATTAAATAACAAGAGCTTTCCGAATTGGCATTCTACACATTAACAAGCATTTTGTCACCAAAAATATAATCGCTTCATGCAATATAAAACAAAGGGAAAGACAGGAAAAGCTCAACTGGGGTAGGGGAAGAATAGTAAATTATCAGTTTCAATAATAATAATAATAATAATAATAATAATAATAATAATAATAATAATAGCCTGGAGTAGTTATTTGAGATTCTGTCTTCAATAACAGATGAAGGAGGGGGGAGTACACAACTATTTCTTATCCATTGATGGCGCAGCGCAGTGGCATATAACCAAGCACTAAAAAGCAAGTGTTGCAGGTCTGTAATTGTAATGCAATAATGTTTCTGCTTCTAAATGTTTTCCCATCAATTATCCTTTGAAGAACAATTTTCCCATGAGATAATTCCATTGAAGAAGAGTGCCAGCCAATAATATGATAGCTTGGATGCATAGCTGCCTGCAATTGGCTGTGGACATGCTATCAGTTGCCACAGTGTCTGTTCGTCAACACCCTAAAGTTCAGCCTTCACCAACCAGGTGCCCTCCAGCTGTTTGACTCCATCTCCCATAAACTTGAGCAGGCAAAGGCTGCTGTAGTATTTTGATGTCCTGCGGTTTATTGCAGTTTGTGAAGGCTGTCTTGGGCTAATTCAAATAAGTGTTCAACCTGATTCAGAAGTGCCCTTCACTGTTATTGCCTGTTCATCCCTCCAAATAAATCCAGGACAGTCTTGTAGCTATTTATTTTCTTTAAATAAAAAAAAATAGATGACACATTAATGACCACTTTAAAAAATGCAGAAAGCCTAAAGTAGGAACTGCTGAAATCCAGGTGTACAAAGTACATTGTGAAGGGACATCCATTGCGACCCCCTGTTAGACTGTTACAAGCTTTCACAATTTATGCAGCAGTCATGTTTGCTGAGGGTATTATAGGTGCTTCCCGCAGCAAATACATAAAGTGTGAATGACTGGTACTGCCTTTTAAGTGAGGGTGACTAGCCTGTGGCCCAATGGGTACATCATGCAGATTTTGGTTTAATTATGTATGAGTGGAGGGGGGAGCAAGGAGCAAGAGAAAGAGGTGGGGGGGAAAGCTGAAATGGATGGAGTAAGTAAAGGAGGGAGAGTGGGGGAAGGCATTCTGCAAGCCATCATTTCAGAGGCAGGCCACCAGCTAGAGTGACCTGTTCCCAGCCCCCCTCCCAGTCTGTTGGGTGTGAAAGAAGAGAAAGGAGTGGCAGGGAGTTGGTTCTGGCCCACCCACCTCCATCATGCTAGCCTTGACAGATTATACCTCAGAGAGCATGGATAGGCAAACTAAGGCCCGGGGGCCGGATCAGGCCCAATCACCTTCTAAATCCGGCCCGCAGACAGTCCGGGAATCAGCGTGTTTTTACATGAGTAGAATGTGTCCTTTTATTTAAAATGCATCTCTGGGTATTTGTGGGGCCTGCCTGGTGTTTTGACATGAGTAGAATGTGTGCTTTTATTTGAAATGCATCTCTGGGTTATTTGTGGGGCATAGGAATTCGTTCATTTATTTTTTTTCAAAATATATAGACCACAAAGTCTGAGGGACAGTGGACCGGCCCTCTACTGAAAAAGTTTGCTGACCCCTACCTCAGCCTAACCTTCAACAGCAAAGAAGAATCTCCACCTGTGCTTTATCTGTTTCAAGGCACCAATCATAGCTCTAGTAAGACAAAGTGATTTTACCAGGGTGCGGGGTGGGTGGGTAGACACAATCATTGGAGTCACTATCCCAGCAAAAATAGTAATTAAATTCTGGTTTTGTTAACAACTTGCTAAGATGGGCAGGGTTCAGGGCATCAACGCACAGAATAAAAATAAAACCTAAACTCGCAAATGCCGCTCACCATTCCTTTTTTATCTGATTCTACACTCCACTGGCATTTAGAACAGTAATTCATTTTAAAAGCATTTTCCAATTCCATGTAATGAACTCAACCACAAGTAGGTATTTTGCTATAATGTCAGGCCAGAATTATATGAGACAAATTAAAAGCACCTGCCCTTCTCTCCTTTTATAGTCTGGCAAAACAAGCAGACCGCAATGTACTAAACACCAAGTGGTCTGCAAAAATGATTCCCAAAACACATGCCAGGCCATACAAGTGTGCCACAAGATGACACAATAATGCCAGTATATACCAGCCCATGGTTTTCCAAACTTGGGTCTCCAGCTGTTTTGGGGACAACAATTCCCATCATTCCTGGCTAGGGATGATGGGAGTTGAAGTCCCAAAAAAGCTGGAAACTGAAGTTTGGGAAACCCCTGATTTAGCCTAACCTCCCCAATCAATTTTAGGCCTAGGAAAGCTATAATGTTGGATGCCTCTACCAGCATTGATTGTGCTCCCCGCCCTCCTTCAGCCACCAATATATGACTAAGGAAATCATCCTTGAGTAAAGATGAGAGAAACTTGTGTGTGTGTGTGTGTGTGTGTGTGTGTGAGAGAGAGAGAGAGAGAGAGAGAGAGAGAGAGAGAGAACTCAGCAGGAATCCCTCTGATTGCACATAGGATTGGAGCTGTAAATAATTTTCTCATTTAAACAGCATTGTACCACAGCACCAGCTGCCTTTCTCAGCCAGTTGCAGCTTCTGTCCCCTTTCCTACAATTGAGCTAATTGAGGCACAAGGGACTCAGCTACACTAGTCAAAAAACAGCATTTTGAATGCATTATAAACACATAACACCAGATGGCGCTGGAGAACAAATAAAAAAATTCTATGCGATTTTCCATAGCATTTTTTCTTTTGTTATAATGATTTAATTTCTGACTTATTTATCGTGGGTTCCCCACCCCACCCCCACCCCCACCCCCACCCTGTATAGATTCATCGAAGGTCAGAGTGTTGCATTGCCTGAAATCATACAGTGCCCGAATCATTCTAGCAGTGGATAAATGTTTATTTTAAAAAGCTTCTCTTGTCGTATAATATGATTCTTTATAATGCACATCAATCTCTGACTTTTGTCTTGTGGGTTTCTGGGGTTTCTCCTGTTGTTCTTCTGTCTCTCACAGCTACAATAAACCTACCATTAAAATTATGGACTGGTCATTTCTTCGTAAGGGGGTGCGACAAAAGACGCTTGCTTCCATCTTATTTATTCTACCTCTCACTTATTAACAGAACTAACAGGGATGGTCTGGGGTAAGCCGAGCCTCCCCCCTATTGCTCCCCTTAGCCTTTCTGTATTCCCTCATGCACTCGAGGGTTTTATTCTATTTCCTCTTCTTTTATACAAAAGAGAGTCCTCTTCCAGCACAACCGTGGCCACGTACCTATTAAAGTTCAGGGCTGTATCTGAGACTATCCCTTGTGTCCACAGTATAGGGAGTTGTGCCTCTAAGAATCCCTTCCTGTAAAAGCTTGCCCCTTCCCTGAGGTAACTTTATGACACCCTGGGTCTGTCTGCCTGGCTCGCCCTCTTGGTGCACCCCAAAGATACAAACTAACAGTTCCACTCTTGAAGGAAATGTTGTCCTTTTTTTTTTTTTTGAATAGATATTTATTGATTTTCACAGTAGAAAAGGGATTTACAGAGGTTTAGAAAGGATGGGGAAGATACAAAAAAGCAAAAATACAAAAGTCAGGAAAAACAGAAAAAACCAGAAAATAAAAAAGAAAAAATAGAAAACTATATAACTTATCTTTATCACAGTGTATATTGGGACCTCCTCGGGTTCCCGTCCCTGTGTTTCTCAAACACACTTCCAATTTAGCAAATTCTACCTCTAAATATTCACTTTTAATACTAAGTTCTTATTTTCTATTCTAAAATAACCTCTTTTACCTAATCCACAGATTTATTTACCACTTAATTTCTATTCTTAAAATATTACTTTAGCGTATTTTTTTTAAATACAATTTAAAATCTTTCCACTCTTCTCCA
The DNA here is from genome assembly GCF_963506605.1 of Zootoca vivipara. Taxonomy (NCBI): domain Eukaryota; kingdom Metazoa; phylum Chordata; class Lepidosauria; order Squamata; family Lacertidae; genus Zootoca; species Zootoca vivipara. The sequence continues at coordinate 18,128,564 of NC_083291.1, read as the reverse complement.
GAGTGGAAATGTTGTCCTTTTAATGGGTGTCCTCATGAATGAGTTTCATGTACCTTGGCTGGAAAATAACACAGACGATTTTCTGATTGGCACTTTAACACTGGAAATTTTATTTCTCAAGAACGTAATGGTTGCTTTAAGGTATTCCTGTTGTACAAGCTTAGTTTCAATGGTAATAACCTTGTTACTCATGTACTAGATAACCTAACGACTACCTAACCTAAACCTACTCTCCTAGATCTTCTTTACAACCACCCTCACACTCCTGCTCCCCAGCACCTTCTCAAACTGACCAAACGGCTGTCCCTTCTCTTTTAATCATTCAACCATTCCCCTCCCCTCATGGAATGTCCAGTCAATCAACACGGAGTCTGAGTTAACCCTTGTTGGGTCGGGTTGATAAAGCTATAACAAACAGCGTAAAAACGTCACAGGGGGCAAACGGGCAAATTTAGCAGGGGATCAAATACTTCCCCCCTCACTGTAGATGGACATCTTCTAGTGTTACACGTATAAGTATGATGTCTCCTTGTCTTAAAATGTTCACTCCTGCCTCCCATTTGGTGTTATTTTCTCCCTGTACATTTTCTGTATTCCTATCCAATACTTGAACACCACTGAGTAGAATGTATCCTTTTCCTCATCTCTGAAAATCAGCTTATTAATGGCTTTGAAGGTCTGTCCCTTGAAACACATAAGGATCACTAATGCCTGCCATGTGTTGAGGGATGTTAAGGAGATTAAACCCAACAAATACCTCTAATAAAACAATGTTCTGCAATCGAAATGCATTGATCCAGGGACTTGTTCTGGGGAAAACATACAAGGTCACTCTTTCTCATCTCAGTATATGGGGGTAGCATTAGTCCTAACACATACATACATCAATTAAACAGATTATGTACTAGGAAGAAAAGCAAGAGAGGCAGTCTCTGTATAAGAATCTCTTTGGTTACTGACATCTAGGAGAATGAAGATGTAAAGACACCTAGCCAAGCAAAGGCTACAATATGTTGAATATTCTGCAGTGGATTTAATTTTTGTAGTGGGTTTAATCTGTGGATTTAATTTCCAGAAATGGGACTGCAGTCAGTAATAAGAAATGAAATGAGCAAGCTTCTTTTTCCATTATGTCCACTTTACAATATCCCTTGTGGATTGCATGTGGCAAAATCAACCATGGTGTGAAACTGCAAGACTACTGATGGGCTGCCATAGATAAGGGGATGGGCAGTCTTCATGTAGGCAAGTTACACACAACAGGTGAGGCTCTGTGGATCTTTCCACCATCAAGGGAAAACATATTTCTTAGTGGTAAGATCCTGACTATGGAATGAGTTAGCCCATGAAATTCTGCAGTCTCCTGCGGTACCTGAGTTCTGACAACAGTTGGAAATATTTTTATTTCATCAAGCCTTTCTGTCTATAGTAGCAGAAGAACTCAGTCTTTTATCAGGTTAGAGATTTGTATGTTGTCTTTCAGATGTGTATTGTGTATATGTATGTAATATATATCCTAAATCCATGATCGGTCAAGAGATGAACAGATGGAGGCAAGATCAATATTATAAAGCAAGGCAGATTTTATTTTTATTTTACTTTATTTTTCTGTTGCAACATAGTTCCCTGCCCTCCTTGCAAGGAGGTAGGAGAGACCCAGAAGAATGGTTTACAAGCCCCTATAAAGACTTTTGAAATCCCCAACCTGTAGCCCAAGACCACCACCCAAAACACCATACATACAGCCTAGAAGGAGGCGGTCTCTGGCAGAAATTTGAGAGTGTTGCTTCTATCCTGTCTTCCAGGATACAGTACCTGATAATGCCTTACTTGATTACATTTTCAGGGTAACCTGGCCGTTCCTTTGAGATGGTAAATACTTTAGTTCCTGAATCTCTTACACATACTGTGTATCTGAAGAAGTGTGCATGCACACGAAAGCTCATACCTATGACAAACTTAGTTGGTCTCTAAGGTGCTACTGGAAGGATTTGTTTTTATTTTGTTTTGACATATTGATAGTTTGCTCAGCTTAACAGATACTTGCCAGACTGTATTTGCAGAGAGGTGTAAGCCCCTACAGGCCAAAGACAATTGGGAAGTTTTTCCCATTTCCTTCCTCCTTGCAGATAAATATTTGAGGTCAATTTGGGAGAGTCAAAATTGCTACAGGATTGCTCTCCTGTACTATTTCGGACACGTGGTATGTGTGTGTGTATATATATATATATATATATATGTGTGTGTGTGTGTGTGTGTGTGTGTGTGTGTGTGTTAGCCTTGTACATTTATGAAGATTTATTCTGCATTTGAGACTGTATTTGAGACCTTAGAATTTTTATAACAGAAATTTGCACCTTACATTGTCTGAGAGAGAAAAGGTCTTCAGTAGATGTACAGATGTTTGAAGCTCTTTCATTTTGCAACTGCTTTTTACAAAACTTCTGATTTTATGTAATAAACATTTAAGCTAAAGTTTAGGTAGACTAAATATAAACAATATGCAAGTTAAAGTTTTTATTAAACGGACCCTAACAGGAAGAAAGAACAAAGAGGCTTGGGGACAAGGCTCAGCCTACTTTCTTTGGCCTTAACTCCACCCCCCACCCCCGGCCAGGCGTCCTTTGTCCTACCTGGCCGGAGGGTGGGTCAGAGGCCAACCCAAGCAGGTGGGTGGCACCCGTTCCAGGTAAGCCTTGTGTGATACCGCAAACCCTGCCCACTTGAGGGGAAGGAGGAGGGCGGGAAATGCAAGTTAAAGTTTTTATTAAATGGAGCACCATAGGGGTACATGCAATGACCTGAAATTAAGTCCCAATAGATTTTATCAAGCTCACTTCTGAACAGACACATATAGGTTTGCATTGTCCATTACTTTTCCACTTCCACTTCTCAAACAGATTGCAAATCGCCATACAGTTATCTGCAGTCTTTCCACATCCCATATGGATTGGTTAGTAAACTAGAATAGGTCATCTCTGCCAAATTTTTATGGTACCAACTCCATGGACAAAGACAACAGGCATATAAAAGTTATGACGCTGGAAGATGAGCCCCTCAGGTCGGAAGGCGTCCAACATGCTACTGAGGAAGAGCGGAAGACCAAACTGCGGGAGGCAGTGCAAGACAGGAGTGCCTGGCATGCTATGGTCCATGGGGTCACAAAGAGTCGGACACGACTAAACGACTAAACAACAACAACCACAGTGAAAAAATGGCAGGGAGAAGGAAAAGAAAGTTCATTTTTACTCCTTCATACACAAAATTTTGTTTTGGGACAGTGTTAGAAAAATGATATATATATATTTTTAAAAGGTTTGTTGCTTGCTATTGTGTCACAATGTTAAAAGTCTACGAATATGAGGTCTGACAGTGTCTTCTGCAGGTTATTTTGTGAGGTATCAAATGCCCAGCTCCCTCACGAGCTACATGAGACTCTTGCATCATTCCTTCCTTATTATTTTATGATGTTGCCCAAACTGCCGGCTGCTCAGGCACACTTTTTGCGAAATTAAAATTGGAGGCATACACCAGTGTGGCATCCAAAAGGCTTTATTTTTGGAGGAAAGAGACTTGATTCCAAAAGCTACCTCCTCTGTATTTCTGCATGAGGCCCTGCTCCTCCTGACTGGAAGCAGGCGAGCCCAGAGCCATCTCTCATGCAAAGAAATGACAGGAAGCCTCATCTGCAGGAATGAACTTTTGTTGCATCTCCAGTTGCTCTCAGTGCAAATATGGACCAGAATTATTCACACTTTGAGGGGGCTCACACTCTGGATGGATGCTTCATGCTTACAGGAACTTTTCATCAAATCATTTTTATTTTACATGGCCTGTGAAGAGTTCTCTTGCAGCAGTACACAGTTTGAAAACCACTGTTTTATTGGAGGAACTTAAGAAAAAAGCATTGTAAAAGCATCCATAACTAAATACCTCTGCCTTTATCATTCTGAAATTGGAATGACAAGAAATTATGACTCCAAAACTTCCTAAAGTATCAATGGGGATGGAGCAAACATCTTGGGAGATTTGCCTGGTACCTTCCATTATATATATTTAGGTGCCAGGCAAAAACATTTCTCTATAACCAAGCCTTGGGCTGATTGAACATTCTATGACTTTTTAAATGTATTTGTAGGAAGGGAAGGGGGTTATTGGTTTGTTTTTGCTCTTGTTTTATTGTGCAATTTGTGTTCTTATTTTGTATTTTTATGTTATGAACCATCTGAAGATAGCCCTGGAGAGGGATGTTTTTAAATGTTTTATGTTTTTAATATTTTGTTGGGAGCCATCTAGAGTGGCTGGGGCAACCCAGTCAGGTGGGCGGGGTATAAAAACAAAACAACAACAACAACAGAATAGGACGTCTCTATTTTCATCAGAGAAATGTTGGAGGGTATGTTAGTATTAAATAGTAGGTAGATGACACAGCGATTCTTCAAGAAGCTCTTTATCCGGAAGCCAGAACAGAACTGAACTGCATTGCCGAGACGGCCTGCTGTTATAGAGGCTGGCTCAAACAACGTATCAAACATAATTCAAAGCTCCTTCCTAAAACAACTGTCAAGGACCTAAGGGAAAACTATACTGTATACACTAATACATAACACCCCTCCCCACCGAGAAAAGTTACATTCGTAATTGTTTCAATTAGGTACAAGAGCATAACAGTTTCAAGGTACATAGCTTCTATTTACAATGCAACGTTTCAGATGCAATTACTAACATAGTTCCTTAAGTAGGATGACCGCTTGGTGACTCTGGTGGAACGCCGAGGGCCAGTACCAGTGTCCAGGGGGTTGGCCGGTTCCCGCTGAGACTGTGGCGCTGAGAAAGGTAAGGAAGCCGCCATTGGAAGTGGTAACAACGAAACTGACCAATCACCGTGCTAGATTCCAACTCCTACTTCACACATTAAATGCTCGCCTGAGACTCAGGAAACACCGTGACAGGGAATGAGGCCGCCATAGGAGGTAGCAACGGAACTGACAATTCACTGTGCTATTCAACGGAACTGACAATTCACCGTGCTAGAGAAGAAACTAAAATTTAAAAACGTACCCCGGAAAAAAGCAATGTGTACAACTCTTTCCAAACCAGTGGCAACAGCAGAGTAAAAAGGAGTATATACACAGCCTAAAAGAAAGCCAGAGAACTGTGATACGAATGGAAAAGACAGGGCTTGTTGCTTTGTTTATTTACATTACGTGTGCACAATATCTAACAACTATACAGGAAGCAATTCATCAGCCATCTTAGTAGGCTTATTACCGTCTGAAAACAAACTGGCCTAATTTTTAGAGAGCTGTGCATTTTGATAATAGCTACAAAACAGACCCAAACTCTAAATCTGTTTTAACACAGTTTTTAGAAATTCTCAGATACACCTGCAATGTATAAGGAGCTGCTTGTCTGAATTTATTTTATTTGGTTTGGTCTAGGGTCAGACATAAAAGGTGCACTAGAGGTAAAGGAAGGGTGGTTACAAAACATAAAAGGAAAAAACAGAGCAGAAGTGGGGGTTGGAGGTTAGAAACAACAAAGCTTTTAAACAAGAAAGGTACACCTGTTAAAAATTAAATATAGCTAAAACCACCTTAAAAATGTATGATACCTTAAATATTTGATGCAGTGTTACTAGAAAGGGCCAATCCATCCTTTAACAATGACAGTATCTTTTTTTTATTTGAACTGAAATTTCATTTTGCTTTCACATTATTATTTTTAAGGTGTGTTTATTGAGTTTTCAAAAGCCACTACATACAAATAATACAAACAATAAGGAAACAAAGGACAGTGGCTTTGTGGAGCTCACTGTTGCAGTTAGAATGCAATAAAGAGAGGGTTCAAGTACACTTTTGCAGGCAACATAATAAAAAAGATTCCGCATTGCGATGTTTCAAAAGTAAGAGTTACATATTGATAAGATAGTTTTGCCACGTGGTTTTTATACTAATTCATGAGAGTTGCATCCAGTGAGAAATAACTTTTATATAAGCATGGCATTGTTACATTGCTATTAGATGTTGTTACAAAGAACAACACAATTTCTGATCCATCAAACTAAATTTCAATGCATCAGCCGTATATGCAGCAGCCTGTTAGCATCCTCAGTCCCCTATGCATCTCATCCTGCCCCAATGGCCTGGACAAAGAGGTGTGTCTTCACCTGCCAGTGAAATAAGGCATGATGTCCCTTAGAAGGGAGGCCATTCATAGGTATGAAACATCCAAATAGAAAGTCCTCTCCCATAGTTCCTCATTCTATGGTCCTTGGTAGACAAAAAGGCTTCTTCTGCAGATCTTAAATTATTATTATTATTATTATTATTATTATTATTATTAATTTGTACCCCGCCCATCCAGGCAGAACGATGGGGGTGGAGAGGCTCTTTCAGGTATACTGGACTGAGGCCGTTTAGGGCTTCCAAGTTTGAATTCCAACACTTTGAATTGTGCTCAGAAACGTACTGGGAGCTAATGTACGTCTTTCAGGACCGGTGTTATATGGTCTTGGTGGCAGATTAGTATGGGGGCAGGCATTCTTTCGGGTATCTGAGACCCGAGCTGTTTTTATCTGTGGTTTTATTATTAGTGGGATTAGTATTATTGATTAGCTTTCTGGCATTTAAATGATACTTAGGCAACATATGCAGAACAGAAAAGATACCTGAACAAGGACACCTCAGAACTAGAACAGCAAGGTATATTGTGGCAGCTTTGAAGATTAGCAAATTTATTAATGCTTAAACTTTCACAGACTTACCATCTACATTGTCAGGTGCATGATGTGGTATCCAAAGTTCTGGTACATATACACATAAAGGTAAAGGGACCCATGACCATTAGGTCCAGTCGTGACCAACTCTGGGGTTGCGGCACTCATGTCGCCTTATTGGCCGAGGGAGCCGGCGTACAGCTTCCAGGTCATGTGGCCAGCATGACCAAGCCGCTTCTGGCAAATCACAGCAGCACACGGAAACGTCGTTTACCTTCCCGCTTGGAGCGGTAGCTATTTATCTACTTGCACTTTGATGTGCTTTCGAACTGCTAGGTTGGCAGGAGCTGGGACCAAGCAATGGGAGCTCACCCCGTCATGGCGGATTCGAACCTCTGACCTTCTGATTTAACCCACAGCGCCACCTGCTGTGTTGGTTACATACATACATAGGTATGTATTAAGGTAAAGGTAAAGGGACCCCTGACCATTAGGTCCAGTCGTGACCGACTCTGGGGTTGCGCGCTCATCTCGCATTATTGGCCGAGGGAGCCGGCGTATAGCTTCCAGGTCATGTGGCCAGCATGACAAAGCCGCTTCTGGCAAACCAGAGCAGCACATGGAAACGCCATTTACCTTCCCACTGTAGCGGTTCCTATTTATCTACTTGCATTTTGACGTGCTTTCGAACTGCTAGGTTGGCAGGAGCTGGGACCAAGCAACGGGAGCTCACCCCGTCACAGGGATTCGAACCGCCGACCTTCTGATCAGCAAGCCCTAGGCTCTGTGGTTTAACCCACACCACCACCTGCTGTGGTGGTTACATACATACATAAGTATGTATTAAACAGGCATGTAAATAGTGGAGAGCAAAAGGTGTCATTTCTCTGTGGAGGCCAAACATTTCAACCAAAGTCCAGATGAGATTTCTCTATTGCGTTTCAGGGTCAGTGGATAATTAACTTATTCAGTGCTCTTTAATGTTATCATTTGAACCATTATGTTCTAAAACACCATGGATGCTTATTTCCCTTCCACTTCTCTTGTTATCCATGAAATTATAAAAATGCACAATGCAAACCACAGTAACGTCTCAGCACACTGAAGTACAACTGCACATGATTAATATTTATAGAATTGTAGCAAGGAATGAAGATTCCTTCTCGAAAAGCTTTTACTAGGTAACAGAATTAGGCTCAGGGTAACTGGGAGAAAGAAGGAAAGGGAGACAAGCCTGGGAGGTAGCCAAACGAACATCAGGCACACAGTAAAAGGAAATAAAAATAAAACATGAGGGCAAAGACAAAATACAGCTAAATATATTATGCCGGTGAACCAATTTTTTTAAAACAACAACAATTGTTTCAAATCGGCCTCAGCAATATAGCATGCATTGTATTGTGGGCAGCAATGATGAAGAAGACTTTCTGAAATTAATAGGCTTACTGCATAAAGACAAATAGATGGCAATTCCTTGATATATTGCTAGAGCTTTGCCCCAGATATTCACTCCAGGCAACAGGGCAATGCTAAACCATTCCTCTGATGTGTGTCTTAAGGGTTCAATGGTAAACCAGCAATCACTTGTGGTAGGGATGGTGCCAGTCAAGCTATGGGGAATGTAGCCCTCCATATGCTGTGGCCTGATAGGTGCTTGGCAACTGCCTCTCATTTTTTCAGTCCCAGAAGATGTTTATAGGGCCCCCGGTGAGCTGCCATGTGTCTGGCACAGTGGATTTGGCTTGATAATTCACAAATTGTGCAGACCTGAAAAACTAGGCTTGTTGGAAACACCTGAAATCACGATTTTCTGAGAGGGAAAGGGAAGTGTTTTTTTATATATATAAAAAAATCTGTATATCTTCTTATGACCTAATATGACACCACGGTATATGTGTGATCTTAGCTTCCTTTGCGACATTCCCTCAAATGACCATTGCTAAGCAGTCTGATTTGCGGAGTTTTTCTTACCAGCAAGTAATAATAATAAAACCACACTGAGATCAGATCGGTTCACGATAAAAAAAACCCATGCTTAGAGCAACTCCAGGAAAGTATAAAGACAAGGAAAAGTTTCTTACTGTCCTTTTTCATTTCAATCTTTACATAGAGATAATAGCCATCCATTAGGGAATGTTTTACATCAATGCTGGGATCTACCTAAATATTTGAGTCATATTGCCCATAAAGTGTCCACAGCATCAAATGGGACCACATCATTATTCTCTGTAGGCTGATCAGAAGTATTTCTCACCTTGACTCTGAAACTGACATTCCTGTACACTTTCTGCTTCTTCTTCTTCTTCTTCTTCTTCTTCTTCTTCTTCTTCTTCTTCTTCTTCTTCTTCTTCTTCTTCTTCTTCTTCTTCTTCTTCTTCTTCTTCTTCTTCTTCTTCTTCTTCTTCTTCTTCTTCTTCTTCTTCTTCTTCTTCTTCTTCTTCTTGACCGAGTTTATATACAGTGGTACCTTGACTTATGAAGGCGATCCATTCTGCGCACTCTTCAGAAGTCGAAAACTTTGGAAGTCGAAGTTTCCATTTTGCGCCTGCGCAAACAGCAATTTTGCGCTTTGTGCCTGTGCAGACCACGCACGTCGCTGCTGCGCATGCGCAGAACATGCACGCGGCAAAAATACTTCCGGGTTAGCGGACTTCGGAAGTCGAAACCTTCACAAGTCGAGGCATTCGTAAGTCGAGGTACCACTGTACCGCCCTATAGGCGGAGGGCTCAGGGCGGTTCACAGAAAAGATCACAACATATATAATCAGAATAAAAACAACAATCCACTAACACCCCCCCCCCGAAAAGAGCCACATTTTAAAAGGGTATAGGATGTCAATCAGATCAACGAAAGGCCTGGTTACATATCTTAAGGTATGTAATAACATTTGTGTTTTTCATACAGATATGGAAAACACATGCCCACACACACTACATGTAGCCCTGAACTCAAGAACATTGTAGTCAACAGAGCCCACCAAACCAGACATAATGATAAATTTATCAAAACTATTTCTTTCCCTGAAATGTAAAGGGTGAAGGAGAAAAAGAAAAAAATACAAGTTCATGTTATGTGGGTGTTAGGAAATTATTGGCAGAATATTTATATGCCTGTCAACAAAATTATTTTTCTCTAATGTATAATTTGTAGCAATAAGAACTATTCAGCTAATTCTAAACCTGAGATACTCAAAGTTTGGCTCAACAACAGCCAATTAATACTGATTGGAAACAGGGGAATAAAAAGTAGCATAATTCCTTACATATGAAAAAGTTTACTGAGGCAAAAACTGGACTGTGGTGAAAACTGTCACAGCAGAGAAAGCAAACAATACGTTAAAGCTAATGTAAATTAAGGTAAAGGTAAAGGGACACCTGACCATTAGGTCCAGTCATGACCGACTCTGGGGTTGCGGCGCTCATTTCACATTATTGGCCAAGGGAGCCAGCGTATAGCTTCCAGGTCAGGTGGCCAACATGACAAAGCCACTTCTGGTGAACCAGAGCAGCACACGGAAACACCGTTTACCTTCCCGTTGGAGTAGTACCTATTTGTCTACTTGCACTTTGAGGTACTTTCGAACTGCTAGGTTGGCAGGAGCTGGGACCAAGCAATGGGAGCTCACCCCGTCGCAGGGATTTGAACCGCCGACCTTCTGATAGGCAAGCCCTAGGCTCTGTGGTTTAACCCACAGAATTACTGACCTCTTTAACCTCTCTTTTGAAACCTGAGATGTGTTTTTCAGGAGCTGCCGTATTCCTGTGTCTGTAATTTGTTTTAACTGTTTTTAATGTTGCATTTTAGATTGTCGGAATGCACTTGGGACCTGCCAGTGAAGGGCTGGTAATAAATGTAGTAGTAGCCGTAAATAATAACAACAACAACAACAACAACAACAACACGACTGTAGCATAAACAAAGGTCCACAGCTCCCTGTGCAGTGTATATGGCAAATTCAGGTATTCCTCTGTGTAATGTATGAAATGGCTCTCTGTCAGTACATACCTAGGGAAATTTATGGTTGCTAGCATGGAAAGAAAATAAATAAATGATTGAACTGGTCTCGGTGCTTTAAAATATGAGAAAAGCAGTTAATCACAGAATCAAATGAGTAGCTAAGAATTTGTAAGCAACTGCTCATATGCTCATTAACTCAAAAATGTTCTTAATTTTTCAAAACCACTCTCGTATGTCAAGAAAGGTACAACTTCAAAATAGGAGAAAGCAAAAGCAACAGTCTGGATTGGAAGCTCAGATAAGCTGTAAACATCAGCTGAGAGATTCTTTTCGCCACATGTGGGACTAAACTCCTTCCATTGTAAGAAAAATGGAAATCCATTCAGTATAAAGAATGTTGAATCTAATACGACCCGACACCTGATCTGTTTCCCATCTTCCAATCCAAGGTTTTTAATCTTGGGCAAAAAGCAAAAAAATAATTTGACACAATTCTTCCAGTATGTGCACGAGTGCTTCTTGGTGGGCTGAAAGTGAACCTCCTCACTATATTCTAAGTAATATTACTATGGTTTTTTTCTGCCTTCCTTTCAACACATGGTTGTCCTCTCCCTGTTTCCATGGAACATGAGTCATAATCTTCTCCTTGCTATCCCCAAAGTGTCCCATGTCAAATCTATTTAAGGGCTTTCCATTTGAATCCACCTCGCTGCCTCTTTTGTCACACTGATGTTCTTCAATATGCACTGCATCAGGCATTGCAGGTTGCATCCCATTAAATTCTACTCAGAGAAGACCCACTGAAGTAAGCGAACCTAAGTTAGCCATGGCCATTAACATCAGTGTGCCTATTCTGAGCCTCTTCACATATGAACCTCATAAGTGGCCAGCGTCAGAAGAGGGAGAAGACTGGAAGCTGGTTGTGTCAGAAGCTGAAGAGATGACAGGTTTTAGTGAGCAGGAAGAGTCTGTGGCAGACAACAGTCCAGAAGAGGAGGTTGCAGAGCACAGGGGACCAAGAGGCAGGGATGACTCAGGATGGTGAGGAAGCCAGGCTGTCCTCCCTGTCCTGTGGCGACCAGCTCCCCTCCCTCTTGATCTCCCAGAATCCGAAAAGGTATGAAGATGGTGAAGTAAAGGCAGGCAAGACGATGGAGCCTCAGGTTGCTTAGGAGAAGGAGCTGTGGGAAGGCGGGGGACTTTCAGTCCTCGCAACTGCCTCATCAGGGCAAGTTCTACTGGAAAACGTTGCTGTGCTCTCTAGGCTTATTGCTGACTTGTTCCTGGCACCACATGATGACAAGCACATCAGTAATAATGCCTCCAATATAGAGGTGCATTGTTCTCCTGCTTCATCTTGGCCGTTTCTGGTGGTACTTTACTATCACAGGATTCTGTCTGGGGTGAAAACAGGAGCAGTACACAAGCTGGGTGTTCCATCTCCCACTCCTCTTGCAGCGCAGGTTGTAGGTGAACCATAGGAGAAATGCCGGTAAATGAAAGCACACATGAATCTCACCCATTCTCTCATGCAGTGTAGAATCCTGTGAGGAAAGGAGCATCTCAAACTAGAACAAAATGTTGCTACAACAGCCTTTTTGCACATCTTTTACCCTGCGGGTCTATGATCCCTGATTATTTCTTCCACTTTCTACAGCAGAACAAGTAATAAAGGATTCTGAATCTATTATGTATCTTAAACAATATTTTCACTACATTTTAGCCTTTGGTAAAAAAACATAAGAGTGTAATTCTATTTTCCAAGTACAGTAGTTTTTGACCTAAAGCCATGTTTCGACTCGCAACAAAACAAGCAAACATACTGTACTTATGGCTACTGCTTGCTGATATTACAGCTTTGTTCTGGTTCATATAGAAACCTGCTGTCTTAGGTAAATGATGAGAAAGAACTGAATATTAGTGCCTGCTCTGATATTAAATATTGATTGAATTTTTTGAGAAGAAGAATAAAGGAATGTGTATAGCAAAAAAGAAACTAGATAGATCTGGTTTGAAAGGTTGCAGAAATAATTCCAGTGGTTTCTTTTTGCAGCATATTATAATTAAATATTGAAGTGAAGTCTATTAAGTTTTTGTTCACATCACAGCTATCTTTTACACATATTTTGAGGTTTCTCATTGGCATGGCTATAACTGCATCATTCATAGGGCTGAATGCTAATTACCAAAGCTGTTTTCCTTGCTACCCAAGAAAACAAAAATATGACTTTCATTGCTGCTGCTTTAAAGTTGGTGTTTATTTTTACACACTACTTGGCTGCTTTGGAATACGTATAACACACACGTGTGTTTTTAGAGTGTGTATAACAACAGTATATAACAAATTACAAATCTGGGCATGATCTAGCTCAAGTTAGGCAAAGTTTAAAAAGTCCACTGATTTCAGCAGGTGAGCAAAGTGGGAGGTTATAAACTGCCCTTCAAAGTTAAACAAGCAGAATGTCTTACAGGACTTCTAGAGCAGTGTTTCCCTACCTTGTGCCTCCAGCTGTTTTCGGACTACAATTCCCATCATTCCTGACCACTGGTCTTACTAGCTAGGGATGATGGGAGTTGTAGTCCAAAAACAGCTGGAGGCACAAGGTTGGGAAACACTGTTCTAGAGCATGCCTATACTTTGAAAATCTTGAAGGGATCGAAATTTCTTATCTGTAATCACACACTGACTTGTTTATATTTTAATCCAAGCATTTGCTTCTGGTCCAAGCTTCCATCACTTATATTAACCTACAGATCTCCCAAATGTCTAGAGAGACATACTGTGTCTGGGACATTATTTTGGGGGGGGGGGGGAACGGACACACCAAAATGGTTGCTTTTTGGGCAACCAAAAAGAAGCATTGCCTTAGCTGCTGCCACCACAGCCAACAGCAAAAAGTAAAAACAAAACAAAAAAAAGCCATGCACACACCATGCACAATCACACTCTGAAGGTGCCAGAGCCTCGCAAAAAAAAAATCCCTGCTCTCTGGCTCATTTCCACCTGGTCTGGCAGAGTGGGGCCCCGAGTGACGGCACCTGCAAAGGTTGCTCCTGCTGCCCAAAGTGCCTAAAGACCATCAGGGTGGGGCACCCTTTAGAGGTTGTTGCTCAGGTCAAGATTTGGTTATGGAGATGGGTATTATTTTTGCTGTTGTCTGGGTTGTGTTGTTGTATTGTTATTATGAATACATTTATTAAGGTGAAATGTTTTCATCAGCTTATTGTTTACACGGCTATTTAAAAAAGTATGTGCTTTGCCATCGTTAGTGAATTAACCTACATAAACCTGTTGATGTTCCAAGCTGCGTTGAGCATGCATGATTTATCATGTAAAAGTGGCTGACAAATAAATGATCATGAAGATATGAGCCCATGTGTAAAACAAACAAACACTGCTGCTATTATGAGTAGAGACTGTCACTGTCCACCCTACCCCACCCCACCCCTGTTTCTGTAGCTTCTAAATTTTGCTCCACTCTCAGAATTCAAGTCAAAAGTTATTGGGAGGAAGGGGCGCACAAGATGCCCAGATGTTAGGGTGGCAACAGGTTGGCGTGCTGAAGGCGGCAGTTGGATGCAGATGGAGCCTAGGTCAAACAGTCCGAGCCAGGAATCAGCCGAGGCCGGGTATCAATACCGGGGTCAGGAGAAGCCGAAGTCAGGAGCAGTCCACAGTGAGAACCAGCCGAGGTGGGTTTCAGAACTGGTGGGTCAGGAGAAGCCAAAGTCAGGAACACTGGAATCAGGAACAGGCTGAGCAAGGACAACCACGCACTTCAGCACAGTAGTTGCAAGTGCTGACGAAGGGAGCAGCCGGCCTTCCTTGAGTAGCCGCCTCATCACCATGCCTCTTACGAGCTGCAGCTGCCTCCAATTTTTCCCTCAGTTTCTCAGCTCCACGCTCTACAGCTGTGAAGGGAGGAGGGGAGTGGGCCTGCTGGCTCCTCTCCTCACAAGGGCCTGATTCTGACTCGACTCCTTCTTCCTCCTGTTCTGGTCTTCCCTCTTCGCTATCTGATTCTTCCTCTTCTGAGGAGTGCCACCACCAGTCTTCTCCAGGTAGGAATTCTTCCATTTCCCCAGACTCTTCCGTGGTTGCTGCTTCGCCTAGAGGGGCTTGCCACCACTCCTGCTCATCTGGCACAACCCTGACACCAGAAGAGTTTCCCAAAAAGGTTGGCCACCCCTGTGCTAGGGTGTACACGAGGAAAATATCCAACCCTGAAAGGGTGCATCCTACGGATCTGTTTCAGCCAACTTAGGTGAGATGATGTAGTTTTGAGTTTAATGGGAAAATCCAATGAGGAGAATTGCCAGTGAATTGTTGAGATACTTGCAGGCTATGGGCCAAAAATGCAGACAGATCAGGGTGTGATCTTTGGTGCTCTGGATGTAGACAGGGGAGTCAAAATAGAGAGTGGATTCCCCAAGGACTATGCCTGAGCAATCGACATTAAAAGCACGAGGAAATAGAGGGATTGTTTGCAATGAAGCAAAAGCAGAAAGCATTGGAGTGGACAGCTTAGTTTTGACTATACTATACATTTTGCCCGCCTGGAAGGAGCCCGAAGAGCCGGAGGTTTCCTGCACAGCTTTATCCTTTCATGCTCAGCTTCTTAACTGCCAAGTATTTATCTCAGCACTAAGCCAGCAAGGGCCACCTCTTAGCTTGCTTCAGTGTTGACATTAATGTACACAGATTCTGAACTCACAATGGATCTGCAACCATTGGTGGCTAATGGCCAAGAGCACGGGACGCCCAGCGAGTGGTATCATTTCATCCACTTCAGTGTTGACGTTAGTAGTGCATAAATTCTGAACTCACAAAAAGGTCTGCAGCATTTTCTGGCTAATGGGCGGATAAAGATTTCAGAGGCACTCAGACGAGATCTCTCTAGAAATTAGCCTTCTCATTAAGAAACTGCCCACCATGACATTCCTTGCTCCTTCCTCTCCTGCTCCTGTTTGGGGAAACTTTTTCTGACCGAAATAACAGTGGGTGTAGGGCACATCCAATGCAAGAGAGATATTTCACATACCCATCTTTTCATTTACAAAGAGCATGCAAATTTTGCTTCAGCAGCCATACCACCAAGTTAAATTATGAACATTGTTTGAGATCAAGGAAGTTGAGGAAGGATTGGAGAAACAAACAATTTAAGAAGCTGTATGCTATCTTGCCAATAGGCAGAAAAAGGAAAGGTAGATTTCCATAATTCCACCATCTTTTTATAATTTTAGGTATTTTGAATTGTGTTGTTTTACTTTATTCTGGGTTTTAATTGCCTTTATCTGTTTGTATGTTATCTTGTTAAGTCGCTTTGAGGCTCTTTTTGTATACAGCAAATGTAAATACTGCTACTATAAACTCAGGCTTTTATAAAAAAATTTTTTTTTAAAAAAACTTGCTTTTATGTATATTGCACAGTATCAAACTACATGTTACAGGTTTTAAGATTAGTGTCTGTTTATTGCACGGCTATGTAACCATATATCACGTAATAGGAAAACAATTAAAAATGGGCCTCGTGCCACGTAGTAGGATTAAAGGAGAAGTTTACAATTATTATTTAACTGCAATCTCCACCTTCTGGGCTGCTCTTGGAAGATGCATATACATGAACAAGAGCTGGAAACACATCAGCAAGATTGCTAGAAAGGAATGCCATTTTCATACATGCAAATAATAATAATAATAATTTTCTTCCTCTCACTATTTCTTTGCTATAAGATGCTTTGAGCATGATTCTTTTTATGGAAAAGTGGCACAAAATTGATGATGATTTCCTCACCATTGAGGCAGATCATAGCAATAAGCTGGGGACAGTAATCTTTTCTGGTTTTTTTTATTACATTGTAAATATTCTTCAAGTAAGTTCTGAATTCGGTCTTCCTCCTTACCCCTTCAAATTACCTTTGATCTGTAGGAGAGATACATGTATGCATAGTAAAGCCTAATTTAACAGTAGATTGCCTGGTAGACAGAACAGAGGTATGAATCATAGTAAATATATTTGTTCCTGCTTAAGCTGGTTGCCAGAGTTCAACACATTAATAATCTACTTCAGCCTTGATTATAGCAGTTAACCCAAGAACATAGAGCAGAAAGCTCTTGACCAGATATTATGAAAGCACCAGACCATTAATTTCCACATCTAAAGCTTCTACATGCCGGGGGGGGGGGGGGGGAGAGAGATTTTCCATCTCTCAGAGACAGCCTTTGAAATATATAGAGGAATTCTCCGCTATTGGGGATGTAAGCTGCAGGCAACATGGCTAGGGTACATAGTTTTGAATATATTAACATTTTTCCACACCATAAAATCCTCGTGCAAGGCTGATTGCATGCCAAGGCCTCCAAGGGGGAGTGCTGGGCCGGCCTCAATTTATTCCCCGGGGGGGGGGGAGGCCCAAGCGACGCCCATACCACTGGGGAATCCCCAGACTGCAGCCTGCCTACCATTGACCAATCCGCAGGCAGGGCTGCTGTCCTCCCAGCCAACCTGCCAGATCGCTAACATAGAGGTGAAACTCGGAAAATTAGGATGTCGTCAAAAAGTGCATTTATTTCAGTAATGCAACTTCAAAGGTGAAACCAATATATGAGATAGGTGCATGACATGCAAAGCAAGATATGTCAAGCCTTTATTTGTTGTAATTGTAATTATTTGTCACTAGGCAGGTCAATTATAAATGGAATGTAATTAATGAAATGTAATAGTGATGTTTATTTATTTTTTATTGTAACTATTTGTTTTATTACTGTGGAATTTCCAAAGGAAAGCATTTGTAAAAATTAAAATAAAAAAATAAAATAAAAAGTTGCATTACTGAAATAAATGCACTTTTTGACGATATTCTAATTTTCCGAGTTTCACCAGTACCGCCCTATACATGCAGGTCTCAGGGCAGTTCACAACATAAAATCAAAATATAGAAACACAGAACACATAATGAAAATAAAAGCAAGAACAACCCAATAATGCCCCCCCCACTCCGCAACACATTTTAAAAGGGAACTGGTTGTCAATCAGCCAAAGGCCTGGTGAAAGAGTAATGTTTTTGCCTGGCACCTAAAGACGTATTATGAAGGCATCAGCTGAACCTGCCTGGGGAGAGCATTCCACAAATGGGGAGCCACTGCAGAAAAGGCCTGTTCTTGTGTTGTGTAAGGTAAGTGTCTTAGAATTTTGAAGTGTCAGGCATAGCTCTAGTGGCTTTAGCCCAAACGTAGCAGAGTTTTCCTGCACAGCGCAGAAGCTAGTTGAGGTGGAAATGACTAGTCGGCTAGACACAGAATAACTATTTACAGGATTTATTAAAAGAAAATAAAAGCAGCAGAGTTTCTGCATACAAAGCAAAGCAAAATAAATCCTCTCTGTCTCTCTCTCTCTCCAACCATACGCAGCACTCCTACTCCTAACACCCAACAAGAAACAACTGTGCTAGCATTCCTAGATAACAGAGTTCAGTGCTGGTCATTAACCAATCAGAGAGTAGTTTCCAGGCCAGGCAGACCTTGGCTTTCTGCCAAGAGTAAATTGAGACTGCCTTGAGTTAATTGTATGAAGCAAGAATCTGTAAGTTTCCCATGAGAACCAATTAACAGAAACTGAACAAAGTGGACTTCTTAAAACCATGGGAATCAGTTCTGCTTTGTATAGTCTCAACTCTCCATCAGGAATGCCTCCAACCTGAAACCATATGGAACAGATGGATTACACGGGTACTTCCCATGTCAGTGTTGGCCAGAGAAGTAAATCACCTGCAAAATCACTACTCTTGGCATCTCTAGGAACCAACGAAGGCTGGACTGTTAGGGCAAGTGGGGCACTGCCACAACCAGCTCAGCTTGCCTTCAGCCTGCCCCCAACTGCCTACACTCCTTACTGAACAACCAGTCTAGGGAGTGCTACTGGCTGTTGTTACCCTCCTTCTCCTTAGTATTGCCCTTGTAGAAACTCAACAGGGAGAAGGATGGGGCCAGAAGAAGAATGAGTTGGCTCCATCTATCATTGGCTCAAGTTGGCATCCCCTGGCCTTTTGCCCTAACAGTCCGAATAAACACCAGCCTCTGCTACTAGGAACCATGCAAAAACAACACCCAAGCTGCAACAATTATATAAGAAGAAGTTGACCAACACTGCCATCAACAACACAGAACAGTGTTAATATTCTGTTCACAAAGAAAGTGTGATACACATGACTCTTGGTTCGGGGCTGAGTCAAAGCCACCCACGTACTCCATTTGTGATACCAGTGCAGAGATAATGCAGTGGGTGGTTTTTGGTGTGTGTGTGAGAGAGAAACCACATTACTATTCTGCAAGGAGGATAGGATAAGATACATGAAATTCATTATAAATTCATGTGGAATTGTCTTTTCTCCTACTACTGTTGCATACCATTTCAGTACTGTACTATAATTCACATTTTCTGTCCAAATCAGGAATATTTTAGATAAGAACAAACAAACAAAAAGAGGGAAACGTTGTTCCAGTTGAAGTGGATAGAGAAATATGATTTTCACAGTCAGTCTGGTATCTAGTTAGGTATAAACACAAATGTAAGAAATTAAAATGAGGAAAGCTCAATTTTTATATCAGTTTTTAAAAACAGGTTTGCAAAAATGACAGACCGCAAGGGAATTTACTCTTATGTAAGAGTTTCTAAGATTGTAGACTTGTTCACCTACATCTTTTGAATACTGCAATATATCAGTATAGAGCCATGGTTTGTGATGTGAAAATAAGGCTGCTGCTGGAGTCTCTTCGGAAATTTACAGCCGTGTGTGTGTTTTTAAAACTGTTAAAAGGGAATAAGTGGCCTAGAGTCTCAATGAGCACAAGACGGATAAATCTGAAGGAAGAATTGGAAATGTTAGGAAATTAGTCTGGTTACATAAACGCTGAGTGACACATGCTGCAATAAAGCAGTCAGACCAAGAAGCATGCACCTCCTAGAAGGATTTGACAATTCCAATAAATGATGATAAATGGTGATGTTGAATAGCAAGTCCCTAAGCTGCCACTGCTTCTTTCAAAGGCATGTATTTTAAGAACAATTTTCCCTGTGCTTCATACTTGAAGAGATATTTTGACTGAGTGCCATTCTCTGCATGCCCAGATATATTGATATTGCCTTATTAAAAGTTAAAATTGAAATGCTTTCAGCTTTTAAGCAAAATATACCTCCCTGGTGGCTTTTCCCTCCTGATGCAACAGTGCTGTTGCACAGTTCAAGTTGTGTCTGCAATGAGGTAGCCAGGAAGATTTCGTTCATTTGTTTTAATGCTCGGTTATGTATGAGTAAGACTGTTTTAAATTTTTGATTTCAAGTCAAAGAAATAATTGTGTAACTGATAGGACATGCCAAAATATTTCATTCCAAGTTGATGGAGCACTCTCAACAAGTTCAGCTAAACAAGTCAACACCAAATATTTAAGGGGAGCTGTTTTCGCCTTTATTTTTTATTTAAAAAAAACATAGCCTTAATTACTATGGTTTGGCTTACCTCCAAGGTACTCAATGTGCCATAGATGCACACACACACACACACCCCAATTTTATAACAATCCTGTAAAGTAGGTTTAGTGACTAGTCCAGGGTCACATAATGAGCTTCCTGACCAAGGATTTTAACTTGGGTTTTCCAAGTTGTTGTATGACATTCTATACAAATAAATGGCAATAAAACGGCAGCCAGTAGACTAAACTTTGCTGATAAGCACCTCAATTTAAAAGGTACTTTGCCTCTTATTATTTCTTACAGAAATCAAGAAGCTACCTCTTTTTATGACTCTAGTAACTTCCCATGCTCCATAGGTGACTGGAATTGGGTGTTTTTTAAAAAAATAAATATGTAACAAATATATTTGTTGTGATCTGATGCTTCTGCAACTGCTAATCCAGAATCCGCAGGAAGGAAAAAACAACCTTCCTACACATTATATAATGCAAAAGTAGCCAGGAAGGACAGGTCTGAATAAAATGAAAAAGCAGGTATTTCCACCAACTGCTGAGTAGTTTTAAGATGTTTTCAGCAACTGTTATTCAGTTTTGTGCCCCAGGCACAGAAGTAAAACCAACTGATTGCAAGGGAATTTACTCTTAAACAAGGGTTTGTAGGATTGCAGCCTTGTTCACTGGGTATTTTGCAAACTTGAAGCCTTTTAGCTAATATAATTGAGGAATGTCGTAAGGGGATCAGCAGTCCTTGACAGCGCAACAAAATCTGGTTGGAGACTGGTGATACTTGGGTCAGAAGTGAAGAAAGCAGAATTGTTTCTGGCATATACAGTCACATGTCAGTATCATTTCTAGGAGGCGAGGCTTCCAAATTCTTCCACGGATTTAGCAGTTCCAGTTTACCTTGCCATGGCCAAGGAGTACCACCCACACACTTGCCTTCTGCCATTATTACAGCTTGCACTTCCAGAGCCTGAAAAGGGTGCTACGTATGTCAATATGAATGATTCTTGAAATCTTTTATGCAAATTCCACAAAAACCCTGTGTGCGATACTCAGCTTTCATATATAGATTCCAGAGCAGCCTTTCTCAACCTTGGCTCCCCAGATGTTGTAGGACTACAACCCCCATCATCCCTCGCTAGCAGGACCAGTTGTCAGGGATGATGGGAGTTGTAGTACAACAACTTCTGGGGGACCCAAGGTTGAGAAAGGCTGCTCCAGAGCCAAAGTTTTCAATTCAGATGTTAAACATCAAGGAAAAAATACTGTGTGCATAGATGCCCTTTTGAACAAAAATATACCCATTTGTCTTAGCAGGCTGGGGAAGAGATATCTCTACTGTTAGATGGCTTTGGGATTATAGCTGTCTCTCCAGTGAGAGTGATAAAAGTGGCCCATCCGTTTCATTGCTGTCACTTTCTTTTCTTTTTAAAGAAAAGAACTACTACCTTCACCATTGCTGATGCCCATATATGCCCTCTGAATGAAAATAAATCTGAAATCAACCTTTACTCTGGCTAAAACTGATCACATAAGTTAGCTGACGGGTGGTTTCTTTTCTTCAGGCCATTGGCAAAACTCATTGTCAGCCACCTGTCAGTTGCAAGCCACCTGAAACCCTAAGGAAACCACTCAAGAGCAAATATGACTGCAGGCACTGCAGTTTCAAGAGTTTTAACCGTTGTTGCTATCCTGTCTCTGTGGGGACCTCTGCAGGCGAATACCACTTACTTAAGCAGTGGGGGCAAAGCCTCTCCTCCCTTCCAGAAGGGAGGGGTTGCGTGCAGGGCCTGCATCCCGCATCTACGGGGGGCGTGGCTGGCCCACTGCACCAGCCCCTCCCCGCTGGCCAATAGGGCTCACTGGGTGGCAGAGTCCAGCTCTGTTTAAACGGCTACGGTGGTGGGGATTTTTTCTCTTTGCTTCCTGCCCCCATCGGAGGTCAGCTTAAGGCCACCACCTACCTCCTAGGGGTATCCCATTAAGGGGATCCGGCGGTCATGGATTCCGTCCGATACCCTACTGGGGTTAGGGACATGGCACGACCCCTGTTTACGTCAGGGGAAGCTTCCAGTTGTACAGTCATACCTCGGTTTAAGTACGCTTTGGTTTGAGAACTTTCAGTTTAAGTACTCCGCGGACCCATCTGGAACGGATAAATCCACATTCCATTACTTTCAATGGGAAAGTTCGCTTCAGGTTAAGTATGGACTTCCAGAACCAATTGCACTCATACTTCAGGTTAAGTACGCTTCAGGTTGAGTACTCCATGGATCCGTCTGGAACGGATTAATCCACTTTCCATTAATTTCAATGGGAAAGTTCGCTTCAGGTTAAGTACGCTTCAGTTTAAGCACAGACTTCCGGAACCAATTGTGTACTTAAACTGAGGTACCACTGTATTGCATCAATAAGCTCCTCCCACTGTTCATTAACATTTAAGTGTCGGGTGGAGTCACATGTTGCGTTCCCATCCAGTGCCTAAGCCAATACCACTCACATGCTATAACCAATAAAGTTGTGGCCTTTATTTACTCCACATGGGTGATGGGTCATCGGCGTGCAACTTTGCAGGACAGGGACAGCTCACTACCACAGCCAGGAAATTCCTGTACCTCTCCACCTCTGGTTGGATACTTAGAACTCAGCCCGCCTGCAAGACTGGACCAATGGCAGGCAGGCTCGGGGCAGGCTTACTCTGGGGAGTAGGGGCCTGTCTGGGTCCACTGAGGACTCCACTCAGGTCTGCTCCCCAGAAATAAAACCGCACCCGCCTCACACCTGACACCACAGTACCTTTTTAAATCCCACCCACCACTCTCTAGTCATGGTCCAGAAATGGAAATGGTGCCTGTGATTCAGTATAGATTGCTACAATTTGGAGGGGGGGGGGGAAATCTGGAAGATGTAGTTGGAGGTGATAAAGGAGTGAGGCAAGCAGTACCCTCTTAGCTGTGAGTCCTGGAAGACGTGCTCCCTTTGGTTCAGATGGGAAGTCACCAGAGCATGGGCACCGGAGGCCAGGCTACCCTACCTGGTAAACCAGCCTACGTTGGGCATCGGTACCCATAACCACATAAGCCACTTTAGGCTGTAGCATTAAACTGGAATCCAGGAGTAAAATCATAGAATCATAAACCTATTCCTTTAGGAGGAGTGCAATCCCTCCCAGAACAAGTTGTACACCTAATTCCAGGACATGGAACTATAGAATAAACTACATGTAACACTTGCATTGATTTAGCTACTTAATTATCCTGTCTCTTTCCACATACATTCCACCTTTATACATTCTTTTATTTGACTTTTTGTTTGCCTCAGTGTCCCACTTGCGTTTAGAGGTCAAGGCTGAACATGATCTCTATAGAGAATAAGTTCCATTGAGCTCAATGGGGCTGACTTTTAAGTACAAATGCTTAGGATCTTTGCATGCACACTTCGTCTCACTGAGAGTTTGGAATGTTCAGGAACAACACTAAGCATGTGCAAACACACTTGTGTTCGTTTGTACACCCAGAGTGACACCTGCAGAAAGGGAATTACTGTAGTGACCTCTCAACACGGTTGAAAATTTCCAGAAATTGTGTAATACTGGGTTAGGCTTCCTGCCAAAATACAAAATGAAGTATCAAAATTAGATGAACAAAAAGAAATGGAGTTACTAACAGTTGAGGAGCAGTGGTGGAAAAATAATCAAAGAGAAGTACTGTATATTTTAAGAGGTCCACAAAAGCATTGTTGGCATCCGTAAGAAGCTTTTTTTTAATGTCGTATTATAAAGATAAGGGCTAAGGCATGGAATGAGGCAGAAATCATGTAGAACAGCCACCCCGAGATTGCATCTCTCTTGCTATACCAGCATGCCAAATGACAGAATTACTTGGATGTATGGGAAAATCCCTAACTGAAGGGTGGGTGAACAGAATGGAAGAACAATATGTCCATAAATAAGGAGATCTAGATAGACAAGAGACACGTGCTTTAGGGATTAGTAATGACCTAGTTCAAACAGAGTGATGTGAATCAATATACAACTTTCTAGTTGGAATGCTATGCAAAGTGTCACTCAGAAGTTAGGTAGATTATCAGAATGGCTTTGGGTAGGCCTAAAGAAAACGAATCCTCCTTTTACAAATTCAAAACTCCACAGTCATGCTTCTACCTCTTCATAAGCAACACCTTGATTTGAAATTCATGTCAGCAACAAACAAACAAATACAGGCGCACAACAGTTTGAAGCATTGCCATCCTGCCCACCGGTTAGATGCACACCTATATGCTTCCCTGGCAATGACAAATCTTTGTAATAATCTTTGAAACAAGTTACAAAGTACTAAGGATTTTGCTAAAATTGCATCTTCTATTATGCCGATTTCATCTAACCTTATACTACTCAGTTGTATTCTGAATGAAGCACCATTTACCTGAGTTTTTCTCCAGCTTGGAATGTTGGATTCTTGCCATGCATGCATACAAAAAAACCCCACATCTAATAAACCAATCATCCAGGTGATGCTGGCGCTGTAAAAGCAGGACTTTGTAGAAGCCCAGGGCCCCACACAGCACAATGTGCAGCTCGTTGGGAAATGGAGCAGTGCTGGCTTAAGTGAAATGAGACATGTTTCCTTCTAAAGAGGGGGACCCCTGTAAAACTACTATGGCCGGAGTCTGATGTTACCTAACTGTGCCACAGCAAATGACCTGGGGCACATGCATGGAAGCTCTTTAATGCATTGCTAACACCTTCCTCTTGATGAAACTTTCCTGGATTGCTGTGTGAAGTAAATGACCAGATTACTTGAAAAAGCACCCTTTATGCTTAGTGAGCATATGCTATATTTGGGCCCATCAACTTTCCTGCAGGCATTTTGTGGGGCTGCTGTCCTGCATTCAGATCTAAAACCTTCTCTTGTCTGTCTGCTCCCACCCACTGCATTTTGCTCCTTTTTAGTTGATGCTATGTGGTTAATGCAGGGCAGATAACACCAAACTACAGTTCCTGGGGGGCAATGAGATAATGTGCACACACCAACGTTATGAGCTGGGAGAAAACTGCCAGGAAACACTTTTCTTTTTTCTTTTAATGCTCTCTGAGACTGTTTTTAATCAAGCGTAGAGGAGTTCATTCACCCATAGTGCAGCTTACTAATATTAGACATACTGTATAATATATTTATGACATTTTAAAAAATGGACTTCCAAGCAAATAAGCATTTAATGAAGGACATTTTCTCATTAAATAGTTTTAAGAATGATGGGCACAACTTCCTTGGCTATTAACAGAGGGATCATTATAGGACTTTCCTTGGCTATACTTGACTATACTGGCTATTAACTGGAACATGGTGTGCTTCCTGCCCCCCCACCCCAATCCAACAATCCAACCTGGGGCTCTGAGGAGGAAGTCTACATGATCCTGGGAAGGCACATTTGTTTTGTGACAAACACGAATAACCTAAAACAAGCACAACACTTTTGTGTCATTCACTATTCATACCAAAATGAAAGAAACTGAAACAATGTTCAGAATGTTCATGATGGATCTCTTCATTCATTTTCATTTACCCCAGCAGCAGCTCACTTGTGCTGAGGTTACAGGAAAGAGAGGAATTTTTGGTTGTGCATGGGAGAGCAGGTGGTTTGCTGCTGCCTGTAAACTGGCGTCTTCCATTCAAGTCACTGGACAATGGTCATTGTAGTCGTTCTCCTACTTCGGAGCCAATATGCGATGCAGAAGACAGATCGATAAAGGATTCCCATTTTAAAGGCACTTAAAAAGACATGTCCATTAAGTGCTATTTGAAAGACATTTTTTCATCCTATGTCTTGGACGGTGGGAGATGCTCATAGACAGCGAACAAACAGCAGCAACAGTCACCATGTGATTTTCAGGGTTCTAAAGGCTACTGGACAAGCCTAATTATACCCACAAGCTTGGGAGAAAGAGGGTGTAAGGTCTCATCATCCACCCCACCAGGCTCTTAGCTTCTCAATCATATCACCCTGGTGTTGTGTTGTTGTTGTTGTTGTTGTTAGGTGTATTTGACAAGGTGTCATTAATCCAACAATACTTCATTACTGTTGGATCTATACTGCACCATCCACAAATCATTCCACTTTATTTCATTGTTCTAATGAACCACGTTACCACATTACTGCTGGAGGGCCATTCACTATAGCACAACAAAAGTGCAATGTTTGTGGCATAAAAAGTTGCTGCGTTTCAGCAGAAAGCTACAGGACACGCCGTGCAACAAACCATGATGTCCACCCAGAACCTTGGGCAGGTGTGAACTGAAAAAGATTTTTAAATATACCTTTCCCAAAAAACCTGAAGCTTTTCTATTAGGACTTATAGGACAGGAGATCGTGAAAGAAGACCAAGTATTATTTATGTATGCAACAACCGCGGCTAGGACTTTGTTAGCCCCAAAATGGAAAACTCAGGAGTTACCGACGATTGAAGAGTGGCAGACAAAAATGATGGACTATGCGGAATTAGCAAGACTGACTAGAGGCAGCCCGTATGGGCGGTGCGAGAGGCAGCCCGTATGGGCGGTGCGAGAAAGCAGCAGCCCGTACGGATGCTGCGCAAGCGGTGCCCATATGGACTGTGCATGCCCTCGGCCGCTCTACAGCTGGGGGGAGGCAGGGGCCATCTCGTCACCCCCCCACACTCACACAGAGTGGCACCTGGGGGGGACCGCCCCCCACTTTGTATGCCCCTGATCATGAGCACAAATCATTATGAGTGGACAATGATAGGATATTGGAAAGGGTTCTCAGTTGATTTAGGCATGCCCATCAAAAAGATCCCAGTATCAAGATCAGAGGGAAGGGGATAATAGCAGATAATATGGGACTAATGCTGAGCTAAACAGAGAAATGCTCTGCTCAATGAGACAACTTCATATTCTTATATGAATGGGAGACCCTGTGAACACATTCATATTGCTTCTCCTGCAGCCTCTTTCCCTTAATTAACAAAATTGGAACACAGATAATTATTGTTGCTGCTCACATTCAAATTTTCAACAGGATTTTACATTTTAAAAGCTTCTCTTCCAGCAAAACATGTTGAATGCTTTTCCAGAAAGCCTTATGCAAAATTGTGTTTTGTTTATTTTTTTAAAATCTAGTTGGCATTTTAACAGTTGAGTACTCCGTAATTGCAAAACACGCTGCAAATAATTACCTGCCTGCCAACCTCAGAACTGTTTTCTGTAATTTTGGGTGTTTTTTTTTTAATTGCCACCCATACTGATGAATGAACATTATGAATTATCAAGGAATCGTAGGGCATATACACAATATAATTTATTCCTGAATAGTTAACCCTTAACACACTTGAAGTGTCCTTCCCCTCCCCCCACCCCACAATCATCAGAATGGTTTGGAAGTGGCAAAGTAATGGATTGCGTATAATTTGCCAGTGGACTGTGGTAATGTTGGATGTTTAGTCTCTGTACAAGAGAATGAACAGGCAAAAATATTCCATTAAAATGGCAACTCACAGAAAACAGCTGCTGAATATTTCACCATCCCAGAACACTCACCCTTTAATAATAATAATTGCACTAATAATTCCTTGCCCTTTGCTCCTCGGACCTCCTTTGAAACCTATGCTTTAAGCAAACTCCCATTCCTCAGTTCAGTGCCTACTTTGCTTCTTTCCTTCAGTAACCCTGACTCTGGACGCTCTTACTTCTAAACTATCATCTGAGAGGTCTTGATATAAGGAGTCCTGTGGAGGAGCATCTTAATCCCTGAGCTATCATTGCAGTTGCAGTCAAAGGGAGTTTCTAGCCTATGCCACCTGGCAGATGTTTGGAAAGTTGTAGTGCTTTTAGTTCCTATATTTCTGCTGTGCAGCCTCACCTGTGACATCAGGGAAGTTCAACCAATACCACTAATCACCACACCAGTACTCACCATAATATCTCCTAGGACATCACTGTATAGATGGGATTATCACATTTTAAAATAATGTCTGGACTCTGGGCTGGTCAAAGTCAGTTGGTGATACTTACAGCAAATATTAACTACTCTCTTATCGACTCTCCCTTCTCAAAAGTAAGAATTTAAAACCTTAAAAATAAAAACAAAAACTTCAGAAATGGCAGAGAGGGTTGACTAGGAGCAGGAGCAGACTTCAGCAATACATTACCCGCTCCCCCAGTTGTGAACTCACTCACATTACTAGTTTTAATTAAGAGGGAATAAGGGTGATTCACATCTCCAAGACTGAAAAAGGAGTTATTCTCCTATCCCTCCACACTATGTCTGGAAGTTAAATAGACTGCTATACCACTTGAAAGGGATTTCTCAGATCAATATCTTCCCTTCAGCAATCAGGAGGGGTTATTCTGCATTAGTAATACAAATATTGATATAACCAAATATAGCCAGCTTGCCTCCCTCTTGAATATTCTTAGTTAAAAACCCTATTGTACTGAAAATCTGTAGATATTAAGGGAATAGCTACGTTCTTGCTACAAATGGCACTAAGATGTCAACTTTTCATGAAGACTAGTGATGTGGGATTTTTTTGTTTAGTGTTTTATTTATTTATTATTTATTATTTATATTATTTATATTTTGTATATAACATAATACATTATATTTTGTATAAAAGAAGAAAAGCAATGACAAACCTAGACAGCATCTTAAAAAGCAGAGACATCACCTTGCCGACAAAGGTCCGTATAGTTAAAGCTATGGTTTTCAGTGATGTATGGAAGTGAGAGCTGGACCATAAAGAAGGCTGATCGCCGAAGAATTGATGCTTTTGAATTATGGTGCTGGAGGAGACTGTTGAGAGTCCCATGGACTGCAAGAAGATCAAACCTATCCATTCTTAAGGAAATCAGCCCTGAGTGCTCCCTGGAAGGACAGATTGTGAAGCTGAGGCTCCAATACTTTGGCCACCTCATGAGAAGAGAAGAATCCTTGGAAAAGACCCTGATGTTGGGAAAGATTGAGGGCACTAGGAGAAGGGGACGACAGAGGACAAGATGGTTGGACAGTGTTCTCGAAGCTACGAACATGAGTTTGACCAAACTGCGGGAGGCAGTGCAAGACAGGAGTGCCTGGCGTGCTATGGTCCATGGGGTCACGAAGAGTCGGACACGACTAAACGACTAAACAACAACAAATATTGTATATAATATAATTGGGAGTTATTTTTGTTTATTAGCTGCCATGACTGAGACTCTTGTCAAAGGTCAGGATATAAATCTTTGAAATAAATACTTTAAAATAGGCACCCCCAAACTTGGCCCTCCAGATGTTTTGGGACTACAACTCCCATCATCCCTAGCTAACAGGACCAGTGGTCAGGGATGATGGGAATTGCAGTCCCAAAACATATGGAGGGCCGAGTTTGGGGGTGCCTGCTTTAAAAGAACCTCAGGGTAGGATAAATTATAGCACTACAATGAAGCACAAGCTTCTACTATAAGGTATAACGTCACAAAGATTGACAAGAATGACAACTTATGACTGCACATTGTTGGGTCAGCTCTCTTGCACTAGCAGCTGATGGAAAAGGAGGAAACTGCCGGTCTTGCCATAGCCTGTCCTTGACTCATGAACTTTTTCGCAGCTCAGGAAAATCATGGGTGTTTAGAAATATGGCTTGCACCATAGACGTCAAAGAAGAGCCAGGCAATAGGATCCAAGTTTTCTTTACATATGTTTATAAACACATGCAGCCAGAAGTGGAGAGAAGGGGCTCTGCTCTGTGGTACCTGACTCTCAGCAAAGACTGTGAGCTCAGCTACATTAGTCAAAAAACAGTGTTTTGAATGTGTTATGCATTCAATGGTCATGCAACACCTGATGGCACTGGTGAGCACAAATATATATATATGTGATTTTCCATAGCGTTCCCCCCCTTTTTTTGTTATAACAATTTAATTTCTGAGTTGTTTATAGCGTTCTTTTCTCTGTGTGCAGATCCACCCCTAGTTGATACTACAGGTAGTGTGTGCTGTTGAACCGCCATCCTTATAGAGTTCCCCCACTCATGTACTGCTTCTGCCTGCCCTACCTCTCTTGAGGACAGTGTCTGATCTGACATCACAGTGAGGCTATGTTAGAATTCCCCAAGAGGCTTGGTTCTGGGCTTGCAGGCTGCACTGTCATTACAGCTGCTCTGGCTGCTGTTGAATATGCAACTATGGTGCCACAGAGGACTAGAGCTAAACAGCTGATTCATTAGTGTAAAGTCCAGAAACTGAACACCCAGTTTCAACTGCTGCTAATGTCAAGCAAATCTTGTATTTCTTTGTGGTGCTACTGAAGGTGCTACTGAAGGAATTTTTTTATTTTGCTTGTATTTCTTGACATTGTCTTCTGATGGTGCAGAGTAGTTTGGTGGGGGTTATTCAAAGAGCGCATATATATATATATATATATATATATATATATATATATATATATATATATATATATATTCCTGCATATAAGACTACTTTTTAACCCAGGAAAATCTTCTCAAAAGTCGGGGGTCGTCTTATACGCCGGGTCGTATTTCTTATACGGTGAGTATATACCAAACTCTATATTTTAACTGGAAAAGTTGGGGGTCGTCTTATACGCCCAGTCATCTTTTTATTAAGCATTTTGCCACCTTTAGAATTCTCAGACTAGAATAGGCTGGAAATTAGAACTACAGTGGAACCTCGGTTTATGAACACCTCGGTTTACGGATTTTCAGTTTACGAACGCCGCGGACCCATCTGGAACGGATTAATCCACTTTCCATTACTTTCAATGGAAAAGTTTGCTTCAGTTTATGAACACTTCAGTTTATGAACAGACTTCCAGAACCAATTATGTTCATAAACTGAGGTACCACTGTACCATAATTTTCCGTGCATAAGACAAGGATTTTTTCTTTAAAAATACGTTAAAAATTAGGGGTAGTCTTATACACAGAAAGTGCATGGGGGTGGGAGCATGGGTTTGGTTGCTGCCACGAGCCTGAGATTGTCAGTGGCTTTTTGGCGTGTTATTGGTGGCTCTGTCAAGGGCTGGTGTTTACTGGCTGTCGCTGCACCAGTAGAGCGGGGGATTGGTGGTGGGATAGACTCTAGGTGGCTTTAGCGATGTGTGCGAGCGGCAGCGTAGATGGGTGAGTGACTTTCGGCAATTTCCCCTAAAAAATAGCTCAACAACTCTGGGCAATTCCCCCCCCCCATTTTCTTAATTTAGAGTCCCCCAAAATAAGGGGTGTCTTATACACGGGGGAGTGTTATACACAGAAAAATACGTAAGTAAGTAATTGAAATCTCATTCTCATGGTTTGGCTACCAAAGCATCTTCAATACTTTAATACAGAAAATAAATTTGGACATCAAAATCTATTTATATCCCACAGATAATCGGCACTACCTGGTGTCACATCTATCAAAAATCCCTTGGATTGTTTTTTACATTTTTAAATAAAGAAATACATGCATACATACAGGCTTGCCTACAGGTTTTTGTTTTTGTTTTTTAAAAACAAACAAACCTCCTCCTTTTTGGATCTAGTATGCCTCAGCAAAAAACAACAAAAACAGGCCGGCACTTTTGATAAGATTTAGGTGCCCTTAAATATGACAACCGGGGTAAGGCCTTTTTAAAGTGTGCATCTATCAGTGTAATATCAAATACCTAATCTTTAGTGGGTAAGCTCTTTTCTTTGTGACAAGGCACCACTCTTCGTATTTAATCATTCTTTTGGAAAATATCAATCAGTTTGAGAGAGCCTCGTCTGTCAGCTCCACTGATTCACTAACTTTGTCAAAGCCATTCTGTGCCACTGCAAAAATACTCCCTCTCTGACCTGCCTTTGTTGCATGTGTCTTTTATTGGGGCTATTATAAAATAAGAGCTCAGACAAAAGATTTCTCTGCCTCACTGGAGGAAAGTGATCGTGGTAAGTAAGTGATGACTTTCACCAATTTTGAAAGCCATTCTGTTTACTGTCTTTCCAAAGAAGAGTTTATGTATATGTATTACTATACTATCTTCTGAATATTTTTCAAATATAATGTTTACAACATTTTCTTCATAAAAGCCCCAGTGGATTCAATCACATGGTCCTTTGGAGAGTGTCCTAGTGGGCATCTCGATGTTTTGCCCATGGAGAGGGCTGTCCACTGTCAGAAATTCTTCCTAGATAGCAGCAGAGCTTTCTGCCACCACAACCAGTGAGGTTAAGAGCGGGTGGCCTGGAAATCCTGATTTAGAGCTTTAAATATCAAAGTGCTCTGAAGTGGGTTCAGAAATAAACTGGGGATCATTATAGTTGGGAAAGTATTGTAGTAATGAGCTGCAAATAATTGCGTCCTAGCGCTACCCTGGCAGAAGCGTTATACACCAGTTGTATTTTCTAAATTCTCTTCAAAGGTAGCCCCAGGTACAGTAGGTGTATAACCTGAGAACGTGGCCAGAAATCCAGTGCCGGTACACCTACCAAAATTGTGTAAAAGCACCTCTCCTAGGCTAGCACTTCTCATCTGGATATCCAAGAGCAAAGATAGGCTCAAGAGAATTCCCATGCTCTGCACCTCACTCACCCTTCAGAGTTAGTGCCAACTCATCTGAAACAGGGTAAATACCCTTCCCCAGGTTATGGTTCTTACTGTCCAAAAGCATCTCTGCTTTCTATGAGAGTTAATGTGTTAACCTTATTTTTAAGAGCCTAGGTTAGTGGTGGAGCGTATCTAAATATCGCCCTGGTAGGGCAAGCAAGGCGCACCCCCTGGGGCACGAAGGGAGCCAACTGCAGCACCAGCACAGGGGCGCATTCGCGCATCCCAGTCCAAGAGAATGGGTAGCAGCATTGCTGCCCCCTCTTCTCTCACTGCTGGCTGGCTGTGAGGAAGAAGGAGCTTCCTTGCATGCCACAGCCTCTTTGTGCTGCAGGGGCATGCTTGAGCCAAGGCAGGAGGAGCCTCGGCCGGGCGTGCCACAGCTGCTCTCCTTCCCTAGCTCAGGACCATAGCTGCCAAGTCTCCCGTATTCCCCGGGAAACCCCCGTTTTTCCGGCTGTTCCCCCCCCCCCGGTTTATTCTGGCGTGGCGGCCATTTTGGAACTGGGCGGAGCATGCTCAGAAGCAACTTTTGATGCTGCTCTGCCCAGTTCCAAAATGGCGGCAGCACTACTTGGCAGGTATGCTTAGGACTGACCTGGGGAAGGAGGAGCTTAGGCCGGATGTGCTGAGCACTGCAGCTGTAGCCTACCCATGGGTCAGGCTTGACCCAAGGACGGAGTTGCCGCCGGGTGCACCGGGTGCTGCAGCCACTCTCTGCCCCGGGTCAGGATTGACCCTGGGAAGGGAGAGCTGTGGCTGGGCTTGGCAGGCGGGGGCAGGACACACAGAGTGTGATCTTCACTTTCCAGCCCCCACTGCCGCCAGGGCGTGAGGGGTCTCTCTGCAGGGGACGCCCTGGTTCACAGCCCTCCCCCAAGATTGTGCACCCAGGGCCACAGCCCCCATGGCCCCCAATGCTATGCCACTGGCCTAGGTGAGGTAAAAATAATGGCTCTGATCCAAGTATACACATGGTGCTCTGTGTGCAGAGTGATGAACAGGAGATTGCTCTTTACATGCAATGAGGAATCCTTATGTGCACAGAGAATGGGTATACTTCAAGAACTGGTATTTTGCCCATTATCTTATTTACTAACCCGATTGTAAGTATTTAACGAACAAAGAGAAGAAACTTGCTGCTTTTGAACAGCATCATCTGCTCTTGTGACCTATAGCTAACCAATAACTTAAAGCTGGTTCCCAATTTAACAATTTGAATCTAGGTACAATTGCATACTTTTAATTAACCCACGTGGGTGGCACTGTGGGTTAAACCACAGAACCTAGGGCTTGCCGGTCAGAAGGTCCCCACGACGGGGTGAGCTCCCGTTGCTCGATCCCAGCTCCTGCCAACCTAGCAGTTCAAAAGCACGTCAAAGTGCAAGTAGATAAATAGGTACTGCTACAGCGGGAAGGTAAACAGTGTTTCCATGTTCTGCTCTGGTTCGCCATGCTGGCCACATGACCTGGAAGCTGTACGCCGGCTCCCTTGGCCAATAACGCAAGATGAGTGCCGCAACCCCAGAGTTGGTCATGACTGGACCTCATGGTCAGGGGTCCCTTTACTTTTACCTTTATAGTAACATTAATAAAAAAACATTGCTTTCTAAAATAAGGCAAGCAACAATGCATACTCACAAAGCCATAGGAAACCCTGGTCCGTGGCCTGTGGAGTGGGGGGGGGGGAATGTTACTGGGGTTTTTTTTTACCATGAGAGAGACAAAAAGGGACTAAAAAGAGAAGAAATGGTTAATCCAGCTACATTAATTTATATTTTGTTTTTCACAGTAAGGAATTAGGGTGTTAGCTAAGAAAACATAGGAGAGTTTAAATGGCAAAAATGCAATTGTGAATGATGATAACATGTTTAAATCAAATCTTTTGACCACTGCTAAAAGCTTTGTGGCCAGTCAGTGGTGTTGCCAGGATCCACCAACTTTGAAGAACTGGTTGATTCCTTCTTGGAAAGCCATAGAAGTGTCATTGCTAACTGAAGACATGCTAAATGAAAACAGGGTGAGATTTCACAGAGAATGGCCTCCTTTTATTTATAAACATAGTAAATATTTGCATATTAACATCTATATGCCTTTTTGAAATATTTACATTAGATGTTGATTGTATAACTGTATATTTATTGAATAGTAAAATAAAAAGGGGGAAAGGAACATCTAAGTGGAAATAGTAGAATTAAATTTAAAAATCTATTGGGGATGTCTGATTTTTTTAAAGTTCCCAAATGGAATTTTTACAGCAGAAGAATAAATAAAAGCAGACACCAAGAGTGTTAACTGAGCCTTCCATAGTTCTAAAAAACAGGGCAGTGCTCCCACAGAGAGCTTAAAATCACAACCTTCCTTCCTACAGGAGTAGGTAATTTGGTCAAATTGGCATTGAACTGACTCTGTTTCTAGTGGGCTTTGCAAATTAACGTCCAGCTTAGCTAATATAATCCTTTTTGTGTGCTGCTTTATCTTGGGGGTGGGCAACATATGCCTGCACACAGTATGTGGCACCCAATACGCGTTTGTGTAGCCTGCAGGCTTTTGAAAGGAAAGAAATATTGAGAATGCCACTTTTCAATCCTTCGAAAGAACCTCAGTGATCCTCATGGTTGCTGAAATAAGATGGAAAACGTTGATGGAAATAAAATGAACAATTCAGGAACAAGAAGAAGCATTGTGCACTACATAAACTCCAAATTTCATAGTTGAAAATGTCGCAAAATAATGATCGACATTTCAAGTTCTCCAGAACTTTCTATCGGGGGGGGGGGTGTTAGGGGGATGTGGGACACTTTCCTCATAAAAGTACCAAAAAAAGTTGTCTGTTGTAGCCTTGTGGTCTGCATTTAAACTCTTTCAAAATGGGGGTGACAGATCGTATTAGTTTCTGCTATGTACAGCAGGCATTATGTCAGGCATTCCCCAACCTTTTGCCCTCAAATGTTTTGGACTACAATTCCCATCATCCCTGACCACTGGTTCTGTTAGCTAAGGATCATGGGAGTTGTAGGCCAAAACATCTGGAGGGCCGCAGCTTGGGGATGCCTGCATTAGGTTATATGTAGAATTTAGGAATACAGTCATACCTTGGTTTAAGTACGCCTCGATTTGAGTATTTTCAGTTTAAGTACTCTGCGGACCTGTCTGGAACGGATTAATCCACTTTACATTACTTTCAATTGGAAAGTTCGCTTCAGGTTAAGTACGCTTCAGGTTAAGTACGAACTTCCGGAACCAATTACACTCATACCTCGGGTTAAGTACGCTTCAGGTTGAGTACTCCGCGGACCCGTCTGGAACAAATTAATCCACTTTCCATAACTTTCAATGGGAAAGTTGGCTTCAGGTTAAGTACGCTTCAGTTTAAGTACTCCGCAGACTGTCTGGAACGGATTAATCCACTTTCCATTACTTTCAATGGGAAAGTTTGCTTCAGGTTAAGTACGCTTCAGGTTAAGTACAGACTTCCAGAACCAATTGTGTTTGTAAACCGAGGTACCACTGTAATTCTACATATAGGCAGTGGCTGATCCCTTAAAAAAAAAAAGGCAGTGGCTGATCCCTGTTTTGGACTGTTACCCAGTTATCTCATACACCTTGATCAAAACATACTGGTTCCTGATTAGGTAGCGTTAAAGTTTTGTTTCATTACTCCTAGAAACACTTCCTGTAACATGAGTCTGAAACCAGCTCTTTCCGGGGGGGGGGGGGGGATGAACTGCAACTTGATTAACAGGATTACAATATTTGCCCTCAGAGAAACCAGGTGATAATCAGCAAGCCTGACCATAAAACAATGAAGACCACTTCATACGTGCTACTTACAGGTAGGTAGCCATGTTGGTCTGCCGTAGTCGAAACAAAGTAAAAAAATTCCTTCCAGTAGCACCTTAGAGAGCAACTAAGTAAGTTTGTTATTGCTGTGAGGTTTCGTGTGCATGCACTTCTGTTTCAGTGTATCTGAAGAAGTCTTCAGATACACTGAAACAGAAGTCACCAGAAGTTTATATATAGTGAGAGGGTGGGGAGGGATATTACTCAGAAGAGTGGTGGGAATAGGTGATTGGCTGATAGGTGTGATAAACCTGTTGACGACTGCTAGGTTTACCACACCTATCAGCCAATCACCCATTCCCACGGAGAGCTGTGCTGACCTCAGCGCAATTCCAGGAATGGAGAACCTTGTGACCTTCCTGATGTTACTGGACTCCAACTCCCATCAGCCCTAGCCAGAATGACCTATCCGCAACCTAACAAGTTGTGACGATTTGCTACGCAGCAGGCGAAACCCAAATGGCACCAGCCAATCAGCCAAGTTGGGAAAATTCCTGCCGTGCCCTTGTCCCAACGACAGACGACACACGACAGCATAGCAAGGGCAAGCGCGCAAGCCCTAAAAGTAGCGAGAGGTGGGCGAGTGTTCCGATGCAAAGAACCCGAAAGAAAGCTCTGAGTCACGTGCATGGGCATATATAAGTCCCTTGATCCATTTTGACTAGTGTCCCATTGATCAGATTGAACCAAGGGACCTACCAATTGGGTGTTGTGGCTATCCAATTGTACGCACCCACAACACAAGGGTTTGGTTGCCAGGTCTCACCGCAACATCTGCCCTCTTTGAGGGAGGAGATTATTTTTAAACAAAACAGAGCTCTTACTGAAAACTCATTTATGCTGGCTGTTTTCTCAATCTCAAGATCTTAAATTAGTTCTAACTCTTTCCCTTATCCAGTTAGCAGTTATCTAGATCCTGTACATTTTCTATTACGAGTCTCTAAGCTTTGAATACAGGAGCATTAACTGTTCTAACAGCAGCTTCTAATGAGGCGGTTTAACATACTACTAAATAATAAACCAGGAAGAGGGGACAAGGAAAAAGATGGTTAGCAATCATGTTAACAATATAGCATCACAAGAGGATGGAGTGTGTGGAGGTAGCTATTGAAGACATTTGCTGTGTCTCTCTTCTTCAGTTCTGAGGCTCTCCTTCAACGCAAGGAGAGGTGCCATTGCTTGCACAGAGAGCCATTAAAAACAAAAACAACACAACCACTAGAGAGCATCCTGACTGAAATTAACTGGGTTATAAAAAATCAATATTTGTCTCAACGTAATAAAAAAGTAAATGTATATAGAACTACCAGTGTATGAAAACTCACAACGTGGTACATTTACAGCAATCGGCATGTGTATGACCAGCATTTAAAAACGTTATAGGAATTAAATGATTTAAGTTATATGGTAATTTTGAGAAGCCTAATTGATTTACAACAGCAGCAGTAGCAGCAACAACAACACAAAAAGACATGAACCCCCACTTTAGCTGCAAAAAGACATGAACCCCCACTTTAGTAGATAAACGTTTCAGAATCTGCAATTAAAATTATGCTAGAACATAGAAATTGAGGTGAGGAGGAGTACAGGCTTCCTTTTCTCATTGCCACCATAATTTCTAAGGGAAAGTGCTATTTTAAATATTGTTAAAGATTATTTTGTCACTACATCTTTCCCCTACTGCTAATGTTTAAAAGAGGCTAGTCTATGGCAGTATCTAGGTAGTATCTTACTCAGTGGATGATTTTTAGAGAGCGTTTTAGGGACCAGCATATGTTTCAAAGGGTTGTGGTGCCACGGGTACATGGTTGCACATGTGATGGGGCTGCCCCCAAATGTGAAAAGTTTGGACGGAAATTTCACATGTAATAGGTTACAGTTTATATGTACTTTTTACCAGATGCTTGAGGCCTATTACTAGTGGGCTACATCCTTGATAATATCAATTGTGAAGATCATGATTTGATTCAATGAGTGATTGTGTCAGAAAATATTTGTACTGCTGATTATGAAATATACCAAGAGTTATGGAGTTGGTTGATTAAACTATGGGATATAGCAATAATGGAAAAAAAAACAAGTTATTTAAAGCTAAAGAATAATAACTACCAGGAGATTATATTTTCAGCTAAGTGATTTTCATTTATTATGTTTTAAATAATATGGGCAGATATACAGCTTGGAAAATATGGCTGCAGGAGAAGAAAAATATTTCAGTTTGGTGCAATGACATGTCCCCCCCCCCCAGATTTTAACAATTCTATCTTTGCATTTATTTCTGCATTATGCATTTTATACTGAATTACGTAAAGCGGGGACAGTTCTCCTTTGTAACACTAACTGAACGTGTCCATTCTTACCCTGTTTTTGTTTTAGTTCACTGTGATAGGAAATGAACATTAGAAGAACCGGCTGTATTGGGCCAATGGCCTATCTAGTCCAACATCCTGTATTCATCAGGGGCCAACGAGATACCTGTAGGAACACACAAGCAGGACTCAAGCACAACAGCACTTTGCCCAACTTGCGATTCCTAGCAACTGGTATTCAAAGGCATAATGCCTGTGACAGTAGAGGTAGAACATCTATTGTTTAGTTTGCTCAAAGGTCACTTGGAGAGGATTTTCATCACTGTAAGACATGCCTGCTTTTTTTCCTATACAGGTGACAGTTGCGTGTTTCTTTAAATAAGCTTTGGAATCTTTGCAATAACCTGAGTGGGTGTTTCACTCATGATGACAAAACATTCTGTTTCAAACATTTTTATCAATTATCAGAACAATAATCTCACCATTTATCAGGATAAAATACAGCGGCTCTCTAAATTTACCAAATAAATACAACTGCATAGTCAAGGGTGAACTTTAAATATTGATGCAACTTGCTCCAAGAGATAAATTAAACATGTAAGTTAAACATGTATTGTTCCTCATTAAGAAGGGTTTGTTCTGCACATTCTGTAGTACAAGTCATTTTAGGTGTTTTAAGACAGCTACTTATGTTGTCTATGACTCACATTTTTTGTTGCGGTCAAAATAATCATTGCACATTGTAATTTAGATTATCATTGCTTTTCTAAAGATAATCTTGGCACAAGGAGAAATATAGTACTGCAGTTCCAGAACATTACACAATAAAATATGACTTATATGTGACAATAGATATAGAATAAACACTTACAATCTCAAGATAGATAATTGCACCCATTATCAGAAAGCCTTAAAGGTATATTTTCAATGGAAACTAAATTAAACAATTGTGCAAACAATAGCTTTGAGTTTCCACACTATTCTAAAGTCTCTCTCTTTAATCCTTATTCCTTTTCCCCCAGAAAATAAAAAGAAATCTGTTTTCATATTTATAATTACTAGTGATAATATGAATGTAGCAGATGGCAGCTTAACTGATTAGCATTGTTTGATTCGTAACTGGACAAAGTAACTTGGAAAATGTTTTCTGGCTGAAGATCCCTATTAGAATTGTTCCTTAAGACCACAAAAACTCCATTGACGTATCTCTGCAACCATTGCACATATGAAACAACATTCAGCTGGTTTTATTAAAAAAAAACTAGGTCTACTGAAATCAGTGAGCTTATTTCAGAGGTAGAGGCACAAGGAGCCTGCACTACAGTCATGTAATCCACTCACTTAATCAGCAGTAGGATTTACATTCTTTAAAAGTGTCTGTACAACGTACTGACAAGCTGTGTGCACTGCAATCTGACATTTCTTTTACCTAGGGTACATCCATATGGTGTTTATTTCAGGGATCAGATGTACTCAAGCAGCATTATGAGACCCACACAGTGAAGAAATGAAAAAAGAGGCAGAACACAGCAGCAGTATCTGCTCCTGGACTGGAGACTCTGTAGGACCCCAGCACATTTAAATACTGAATATCAAGAAGCTAGCTAGCCTAGGAATTTCCCCCTGGCATGCTCATTTTCTATTCACAGGGAATACATATATTGGGGCATTCAAATATTCAATCTCCCTCACCAATAACCTGAGCTGGTACCAAGCTTAAGAGAGGTGATTTGGAGATCTGGTCCATATGTTCTCTCTTCGTGATTTCCCCATATGATACTGTAAACATAGAAAACAATTTAAAAATACTATCCTATTTTAATATGGGTGATATGAGTTATGTACGTAGTCCCATAATCTACTCAGTGGCTGTAAGTTTCCTTAGATCCTCTCCCCTTTTCTTATTTTTCTCTTATATTTTCTTATATGTATTTTACATTTGCACTTTGTTGGAACCAATTAAAACACACACACACACACACACACACGACTCTAAAATGTGGGACCAACTTGGACCCTACAGAGTCTCTTTTCTCTTGTTTGTATGGTGATGTCCTAGATGAAATAAAATGTACCCCTCTTTTCTGGGTAGTCTTCTCGCTGCACCCACCCATAGATAGCCATCATAGGATGTACCCCTGTTTGTTTATGTTTAATAAGGAAGCAATATTTAACTAAAACAAGCCAGATTGTCAACTGAATTACATAACTTTTAGTTGACTACTCTTCTACCATTTAACTGACGAATTGATGATCGATTACATTTAAATGAATGTACAAAAGTGGCAATATAGGCACCCATTTTGAGGTAATGAAGGTAATTGAAGATTATTTAGAATTGAATGAACTGTAGCTACCAGCCATTCTTAGAAAGGAAAGTGATCTGTTAATATTGTCTTTTTCATTTTGTTACAGCTGGGGTAGGAAGCTTTTTCAGCCTGAGAGCTACACACATTTCCTCACAGGGAATGTTTGGGGCATCATATTCCAATGGTAAGTGGGGCCAGAGGCAAAAAAAAAATATGGGTGTGTCTTCCTACAATAGGCTACATTTCAGTCGTACAAGTCAGACTTCTACAGCTGTTGACCGACCCACCCACCAGCACCTCTCCATCCTTCACCCAAGCAGGCAGGAGGCGTTATCACAATTAAATGGCACAATTACAGTAGAGGTAAAGAATGTAAGACATGTGACCTGGTGAAAGTCCTAAGGGTCAGACAAAGAGGCCTAGAGGGATGCATTTGGACTCTAGACCAGAGGGTTTTTATTTTATTTTATTCATTCATTAAAATATTTTATATAATGCTTTTCATGTAAGTACCCAAACTGTTACACAATAATAGACAACATCAAAACTGCTACAATAACACAATTAAGCAAGGGATAACGAAGCAGTCTAGTTTGGGGAAATAATGATTTGGTGGAAACAAGACACCAAAGATGTTTGCCATATCCCTTCCCTTGACCCCGCCAATGGAGAAATAGAATGGAGAACTTCTCCAGCAGACCTTGAAAACTTTCAATGAGACTTTAGGTTGCCATACATGGAAACTCCATGGGAGTTTCCTACTTCTGTGTTACATTAACACACCAGAGCCGAAACAACCAAACTATTAAAATTTGCCCTTGGTCCTCACCAGTCAACCAGCTATACTTTTCATTGATCAATCTATTGCAACAGTGGGGAAACCTTTTTTCAGCCAAGGGGTTCATTGCCTCAATGATAATCTGTTGAGGGGGAAGAACATACTGAATGTGCACAGGGCAGAAAATAGCAGTGGGTGGGTCCAGAGCCAAAAGTGGGGAGAACACCCAAATTCTTCTCTCTCTCCCTCTTTATCTCTTCCTCCCCATTCAATAAACTGCTGAATGGGGACAGGCGGCTCTTGCCAGAGCTGTGAACTGATCACTTGCAGAGGGCTCTGCCCTCCGGATTTCAAAGCAGCCCCCATTTTCTTCCCTCCAGGCTGCCACACACACATGAAAGCAAGAGGAGGGTTGCATGCAGCCCTTCAGGTTACAAGTTACCCACCCTGATCTACTGCTTGCAGCTGCATTGATAACATGAGAGAGTTATTTTTGTCCTCTTCTCTTTCATTTGGCTATTAAATTTATCATCCTAGACATATTTACCACGGGGTGTGGGTGGCGCTGTGGTGTAAACCACTGAGCCTAGGTAGGGCTTACCAATTGGAAGGTCAGCGGTTCGAATCCCTGTGACGGAGTGAGCTCCCGTTGCTCGGTCCCAGCTCCTGCCAACCTAGCAGTTCGAAAGCACACTAGTGCAAGTAGATAAATAGATACCACCCCGGCGGGAAGGTAAACAGCATTTCTGTCCGCTGCTCTGGTTTTGCCAGAAGCGGCTTTGTTCTGCTGACCACATAACCCGGAAAAACTGTTTTCAGACAAACATCGGCTCCCTTGGCCAGTAAACGAGATGAGCGCCGCAACCCCAGAGTCGTTCATGACTGGACTTAACTGTCAGGGGTCCTTTACCTTTTTATACCTATTTACCTAGGAAGGAAGCCCACTGAACTCTGTGGGACTTGCTTCAGAGTAGACATGCCTAAGCTTGCACTGATTTTGGGACAATGATATTTACAATATGCTATTTTGAGACTTGTTTTGTTTTTTGTTTTTTAAAAAAGAAAACAAGATAGTTAACCTCAAACCTCCTGAGAACTGCATAACTCCTATGTCTAGGAAGGTATGTATGTCACTTCCATTAGTACAGAGTCTGTCTAACCTGGTATATAGAGATGAAAATATACTCCCCAGACTGGGTAAATAAGGAAGTGAACTATTTTTCAGACAGCTTTTCAAATGCATTTAAAATTGATTGTACTTAAGGTTTCCCCAGGTGACTATATTCCAAGTTTTACTCTGTTAGATGAGACAAGATTGGGGGGGGCACCCAAATAACTGTCTTGATAGATACTGAATCTGAAAGAATGTAAGAAGTTAAGTAAGCAATGAAGGCCCTCCTTTACGTGGCTTTTAGCAAACTCAATGCACACATAATACCGATGCACATGCAGACTATCTTGGCTATTGGCTAAGTCTGCTTCTGCACTTATATGTAAAACTGGCAGCAAACTTATTGCTATTCTTAAAGCTTACCACTTAATACAGCTTTATAAGAAATCTCTTTAGCTCTGGACAGAAAATCCTTTGCAGCAATATTTTATGTAAATGGAGGCACATAGTCAACATACACTGACAAGCGCAATGTTTTGCTTTTAGAAATCCCTCACAGTAGGTAAATGAAACAAAGCAACAAACTACAAGAAAGAAAGAATAGAAAATGCAATGGCCGGATGCCTCAAAAACAGCAGATCAATAGCATAGGGGAATCAGTTCTCCAAAAACCTGATATATATGAACACAAAGCAAGTTCATGCATGCTATTAATTACCGTATTTTCCGCGTATAAGACTAGGTTTCCCCCCTGAAAAATAATGTCTAAAATTAGGGTGCGTCTTATACACAGATATATCTCCCCCATTTTCTTAAATCTGAGGCTCCAAAAGTAGGGGGTGTCTTATACATGGGGTCATCTTATAGATGGAAAAATACAGTAATCTTCTCCTGCAGGCCAAATCAAAACTCGTAGTACGGAAAGAAGAAGCCAACTTTAATTTTGGCTGGACTTAAGGCTGCTTTGCACGATTCAAGAGAGAAGTACACAGATGTTTCTTGGCTCATTTAGAGTCCAATCAAACAAACCCTGGGCCAGATGGCCCCCTGTAATCAACTGCATGGCATTCCCCTGCCCATTTTTTCTTAAAAAGGACCCAAGTAGAAGGCACTGGAATGTATGTAGGACAAAGGAAGGGGAGCAATCCACAGGGACTAGGAAGCTACACTCCATACCCCATCTGTAGGAAACAGATAATCAAGGGATATGTATCATCTGTGTAAAGTGGTGTGCAGTAACAGCTGATCCACAAATTATGCAGACTGAAATGATACTACTTCTCAGCAGTAACACTTCAGATTGCAGGTGAGGAAGACATGCTTCCGAATGCTTCTCCACAGACCAACCCCTCCCCCCCCACATATACATCAGAGAAAGGGGTTTGGTATTGTCTGATCCCTGGTTTATTACACAGAGTGAGCTTTTTACAGGGTGAGTCTTTCAAAAGAGGCCCTGTGGAACATGTGTACTCTGTATCAACGGGGACTCTTTTAAAGGACTCGCCCTATATATCTGAACTTTCAGGAAATATCACACACAGAGAGAGACGTGTATATTCTAATGTACAGGTGAAACTCAGGAAATTAGAATATTGTCAAAAAGTGCATTTATTTCAGTACAGTCATACCTCGATTTAAGTACGCCTCGGTTTGAGTATTTTCAGTTTAAGTACTCCACGGACCTGTTTGGAACGGAGTAATCCACTTTCTATTACTTTCAATGGGAAAGTACGCTTCAGGTTAAGTACAGACTTCTGGAACCAATTGTGTTTGTAAACCGAGGTACCACTGTAATGCAACTTAAAAGGTGAAACCAATATATGAGATAGATGCATGACATGCAAAGCAATATATGTCAAGCCTTTATTTGTTGTAATTGTAATT
Source organism: Zootoca vivipara (assembly GCF_963506605.1). Taxonomy (NCBI): domain Eukaryota; kingdom Metazoa; phylum Chordata; class Lepidosauria; order Squamata; family Lacertidae; genus Zootoca; species Zootoca vivipara. Next base: position 18,083,598 of record NC_083291.1, on the reverse strand, counting down.
ATTTGTCATTAGGCGGGCCAATTATAAATGGAATGTAATTAATGTAATGTAATAGCGATGTTTATTTTTGTATTATTGTAACTATATGTTTTATTACTGTGGAATTTCCAAAAGAAAGCATTTGTAAAAATAAAAATAAAAATAAAAAATAGTAAGTTGCATTACTGAAATAAATGCACTTTTCAACGATATTCTAATTTCCCGAGTTTTTCACCTGTAGTACAGTCCAGAGTTCTAGCACTTCGGTATTGGCTTTCCTTTAGGGTGGTAGACAGCGCTGGCCAATACCTAATGAATTGCCAGATGCAGCTATCAAGTGATCAAGATGGGGAGGAGAATGACCACATTTACCAGCAACTGTTGGAAGGTGGCAATGGAGACAAAGGGCATTTCTGCCAGCACAGAGTAACTACCCTGATATTGATGGGCTAGTCACCCCCAAATTTGCTATATCAGTGTGGGTAGGGGGGGCCAATTGACAGTCTTACACTTGCACATGGCTGCAGTGCCCACCACCTGCTTTCAATGCCAAATCCTGATGATTACCAACCAGTAAAGGAAGGAATTGACATCCCTCCCCCACCATAATTGATTGCCCCCCAGAAATGGCTGCCATTTCCCTCTAGCTTGACCAGCTGCTGCTAGTGTTAGAGAAGAACCATAGTAAAATATGCACTGCTTGGAGAATGTATGGTAGCTGGCAGCCTCGCTGATATTGGAAGCATATAATTTATATAGTGTGGACTTTATGCAACTAATGAGAGAGTAAGGGTGCACACAGCTAATCATTTGTACATTACAAAACAGGCAGATAAACAGCTTCTCCTTCATTAGGCAGCTTGTGTAAGTTTTACCGCAGCATGAAAAAGAGGTTTATCTGACTGCTCTGATCTCTCTATAATCTATAACCCATGATGTCAATAGAATATCTTATTTTGAGTAAGGAGCAATCACATAATTAAGGTTTACAGTATTTATCTTTGAGTTACGTATTACTCCTGAAATGCAAGTAACTTTGGTGATGGTTGAGATAATACCCCTTCTTCTGTGAGATTTCACTTGAAGTAAAAAAAACCAGTGTTCTCCTACAATCCTGAACTAGGAAGTAGTGGGGGGGGGAATCCACTATATTTAATGTATGGTGTGGGGGGAGGAGAGAAGGTTGCTATTAAAAATTACACTTATAAAGAGAAAGGATTCATTCCTTTCAAAATTAAGTAAACAACATAAAATTAAGCGCTTGATTGATAGATGAAATAATACATATCAACCTATAAATAAAATCTCAAAAGCATGAGACCTAGTTATCTAGATTCAGAAGTTGGCCTTTTGAATATATGGCGATGAATGTTCTCTGTAATGAATACACCCTGACAAACCATATCAACCACTAATCATCATTGCTGCCAAGTTATCCCTTTTTAAAAGGGATTTTCCCTTATGCTGAATAGGCTTCCTCGCGAGAAAAGGGAAAACTTGGCAGCTATGCTAATCATATAGTGAATCTATTCTGACAAACCTCACAGCTAAATATAGATTAAAACTCAAACTATGGTTACAGTTTCCCAATGTGCAAGCAAAACATGGTTACAGTTATTCATCAGCTTTAATTTTATGTATGTTCAGCACACCAATCACTAGATGCAGTGGCCTCCCAAGGCAGCATGATGGCTGTTTCTATCTTCTGTCAATTCACACATCATAATTAGTACAAGCAATGGTTTACAAGTCTATTTTAAACATTGTTTCTGATTCTGGACTGCTGATCAATAGCAATCCATGGTTTATCTGTTCAGGCATCACACTAAACTGTAGTTAAACTTCCATTCAGCATGATATTAGAACTGAACTGCTGAGTTTGAAGCCAGAGATTTTAATACCATCTGATATTCCATGTAACACTTATCCACCATTATTCACTAAATACTGTTATAACAGATGGTTTACCCTAGTCCTTGACTTGAAAAAAATAACCGTTTAAGGCCTCACTGCAGTGTCTGGAACATTTGGAGCTCACCAGGTTTGACTTTTATGGAAGTCAAAGGCTGTCAGATGCTGAGAAGTCACAGCAGCAGGGTAAATTCAGTTTATTACCGACTAAGCAAAAGGGGTGGAATCCTATTTTAAGATGAAAGGAGTCAGTAATCCTGACTCAGTAACTGCCTTAGATAGCTGGTAAATATTTTAAATACGTAAGCAGGCATCAAATCTATGGATAGAAAGATGGGAACTGAGACATCAGCAACAAGACATCAGCCATTCTCTCATTAATTTTTCTGGGAATGGCTAACCTCAATCTGGTTAAGGCAAAAAGCTGCTGAGAGCCCCCCCCCCCACTTCAAAGGGTGTTAGTCACATTCTATTACTTAATCAACAGCAGATACACTCAATTAATCAACACCACAACCTCCATTTTAAAATTCAAGTTCTGCAAAAAGAAGAAATTGCCATCTTTATATTTTCACATTTCAAGCTGAGAAGAAACTCAATCATGCTGTATATGTTCATTTGCATACTTCAGGTCCACAGCAGAAAAAGGGAACAAAAACATTCCACTCTGGTTAACTCTTATATGTTAACTCGCCTTTGCATATTTCCTCATTTTTCATAGAACACCTCAACTACTGAAGTATTCAGATTTTTAAACACACACACACACACGTTTTGTGTGTGTGTGTGAACAACAATATTGTATCCTACATATAATGGAATATATATTTCAAGTTAGCTTGCGGATCACAGGAGCCTCAAAATTGTTATGAATGAAAGTCACAGGAAAACCAGAAGCTTTATTAATGTTAACACACCTGTGAGATATATGACAATGTTTTGGAATAGACAAGAATAAACAGGATTCTAATACTCCCACAATTCTTCCCCCGCACTTATTTCATATTATGCCAGTGTCCAGTTTTCTTTGCAGCAGCCCAATCCATTGTTGTATCTTGTTTAATCACACCAGAAATCTTACTACAAAGGATTGAAAAGACATGCTCTTTCCTCACTGCACCATAAGAAAAAAACAACCTGATGTAGAAAAATGTTCAGCTTTTATATCAGCCAATATGTCAGGTCCCCACAGAGTAGTTCCCTTGTTTTACAGTGACATCTATCCGCCAGTCCCGGGGAATCCCGACGTCATTCACTCAACTTCAGCACCGTTTAATGTGGACAGCTCCCTTCTGCAGCCATTCTGAAATAATTTGGCACAGGCTAGCTAAAAAAATGTCAAAATGATTATGATAACTATTACGGATTAAATAAACAAGAAAACAGAAACCAATGCACACCAATCTGAGTTGAGGTGAAAGTACACAAAATGAAAAGGATCACCAAGATTCATGGATTTGGCTGGTCAGTGTTGTTCCTCGGCAGCTCTGCCTCCAACAACCATTACATTCTTCCAGCCACAAAACAAAATCATCTTGAAACCCTCACATTAACAAGAGCTGACAGACTGTGAATTTCAGGTGCTATAAAACATGACAGGGCACTGCATTCGCAAACAATCCAGTTAAATCCAGTGGTTCTCATGAGTACTAACACATCTAGAAAGGGGAGGACAGAATTACATTCTAGAGGACTGTTAACATTTGGCAGCCACTGAAATTCCAGAAGCTGGGAGAGAGCAATTGCTTCTTTTGTTGAGGGAAATGATTTTGGAGGCATCAGAAGACTTTAAGGGTGGACAGAAGGTGAGCAGTTGAAAAATAGCTGGGCCCTGCTGGATCTATTATTTACGATACATATCCAATCCCATATGCCAAAGGAGATCCAGGCAAGGAAGTATTCGCCACAACCAAAGAGCATCCTTTCCAGATACAACATGCAACCAAATTCTTCCTTCGTTCTGCTTCAAAAGCCTACAGCTTCATCTAAAGTTACACATCCAACAACATACCAACATAAACAAGGGTTGGCAAGCATCACCCCACCAAGCACTTTCCTCCTTCTAAGAAAGCAAACACAAACAGCCAAGGCCTTTTATTCAGGTGAAGTAAAGACACCCTGCCCCGCACCACGCAGCCTTCCAGTTTCCTCCCTCTTTCTTGATAGCCTGAAATGCAGCCTTCTCTTAGCAAACTAACTAAAAAATAAATCTGCAGGAGAGATAAAGGTTCCATTCTGTTGCAGTAATATACCCCCTTCTCCACAACCCTAATCTCGTAGCCTGCTTGTTGCTGTGCGTAAGAGAGGGAGGGAGCTTTCGCAAAGTTTCCCACCCATGGTTGGCACCCAACTTGAACGACCCGCGATCCACATGCACCTGCAAATCGCTCAAAAGAGGAAAGATCCAGAGCGGGCGGGCCACAAGTCACACACCTCGGGGGAGGGGGCGGCAAGAAAGAGGGCGAGCAGCGAAGGAACGAAGAACCAACCTCATCCTTCTCCCCACCTTCATTCCCCCACCTGCCCCGCAAAGCACAGCCGAAGCTGATGCGGGCCAGCCCAGCGCAGGCACCGCTCCTCGGGCTCCCCTCGCAAGCCAGCTCACTTACCACATCCCCGGGTACACAGCGCCCTGCTGACCTCCTTCTTGAGACTCCTGCCCGTCTCCAGGGGCGGGGAAGACGCCCGGAAGAGCGGCGAAGGCGGCGGCAGCGAAGGCGCCCCAGTGCCGTTGACGCTGGAGGCGACGACGGGCTCCATGAAGAAGATGTAGCGGCTCTCTTCCTTGAGGCTGCTCCCGCAGGCGGAGCCGCGCTTGGACAGCAGCACCCACAGCAGCCCGTCCTTGCGCAGCCCGCCGCTTTTGGCCGGCCACACCTGGTGCACGCGCACCCGAGTCACCCAGGAGAAGGGCGGCGGGCTCGGGCTGGGCAGGCTGGGGCTCGGCACCAGCGCGCTGGGAGCTGGCGAGGGGACGGTCCCTGAGAAGGAGGTGCTGGAAGCAGAGGCGGCGGTCGGCTGCTGCTGCTCCGGCAGGGTGAGGAGCGGCGGCGGCGGCGACGGCGGCGGCAGCAGCAACAGCGACGTCGCTTCTTCCCCTCCTCCTCCTCCTCCTCCGCCGCCGCCTCCGCCTCCTCCTGGCTCCACCACGCTGTGAGCTAGCACCTTGCCCTCGATCACCACGGAGGCGCGCCGGGCCAGCCCCTGCACCGAGTCCACGCTGGGCGGCGAGGAGGGGCACGGCGGGGGCGCCCCCGCCGAGGCCGAGGCGCCCAGCAGCAGGAGGAGGACGAGGCGCAGCAGCAGCAGGCGGATGCCACAGCAACAGTGGCGGGGGGCCATGGCCGGCGGGCAACGGCGAGGGCAGCCCCGAGCTCTCTTAGCGCCGGTCGCCGGCAGCGTGCCCCTCAGCCTCGAGCTTCGCCACCTGCGCGCCGCCTGGCCTGGCCGAGAGGGAGGGAGGGTGGCAGGGGGAGGGTGCCGCTGCCGCCGCCGCCGCTGACTGAGGAGGGAGGAAGAGGAAGGCGGGAAAGCGCCTGAGGGGCGGGCGGGGGGGGGGAGGGCCGCTGCTCTCTAAGCCCCACGCGCCTCGCCGCCGCTGTGCGCAGGTGGCGACCGTGGCCGGGGAAGACGCTGCTTGATATTGCCCAACTGTTACGGTAGCAGCATTCCTCTTTAGCTTCTGCCGCCAGGAGCAGCTCCTGCAGTGGCTGAAGCTGACTGACGGAGGCGGCGGAGTTGCCGAGCTGCTGAAGGCGCGAGGCCACCAGCAGCAGCAGCGCCGGCAGCCATGTGTTTCCTGGGCTCTGTTTACGTTCCGCGCGGGCTCTGAGGGCGCCCTCTTTGGCGCGCGCTTTAGCTCAGCTGCTTAGGCTTTGGGGGAGGGGAAGGGGCAGCATGTTTTCCCATCACGCGCCACTTTTAATGCTTCACCTGCATAGAAGCTCCTCCCCTTTTCTGCCTTAGCCTGACCCCCTCCTCACCCTTCACTAATACAGTGAGGATGTATCTGAGGATGCAACGAGATGCCTGAGCTCAGGTGCTGAGTACCTTTGAAGCATTGCCTTCAGTCACTACGACTACCCCTTGGAGTGTGGGCATGACTCCCTTCTCCCCCACAGTCAAGTGGGGTTATTTGTGTGCAGTTTGTTTATATGTGTGTGTCTTGAGAGAGATGCCTTTCAAACCCATCACCGATGTGTAAATTTGGCCAGGCGACAAGTGTGGGTGTAGCTGGACCACCAATTAAACCCGGGGTCTGAACCACTACCCATGAATGCTCATCACCTGAGGACTGTCATGATGGGCGTTCATGTGGGTGCGTAATTAAGACAGCAATTGTATGTCCACTCTCGTCTAGGAGCAGTGCTATTTTTATTTTTTTAGAAAAAGAGGTGTAGGAATTCATCACAAACTCCTACCTCTTTCTCTTAGAATCGTAATGGTCAGGCCCACCTAAGAGATGCCAGAACTGAGTTCCTGTGAATTTTGGCTGAAAAAAAGTCCTAGAGTAAGCATCATTTAACTTGCAATTACTCCTGAGTTGGCCTGCATGGGATCTGCATAGGGAATGATGCACCATCATGCGATGACTTCATGCGACAATGAGAAATCGTACAACAAACACCACAGATGGAGCTCATTATTACACTTACGCTGTGTTCATGCTCCAAAGCGTTCAGAACACCTTACATGTGGTTCCCAGGTGAGTTTGGGCCAAACCTGCTTAGCTTTAGTAGAACTTCAGTGGTGCCAGATGCCTTCATTTCAGTGGAGGTGGGTCATACATTCATGTCCATACGAATCTGCACATATGTGTTGTTCAGCCCTTAGAATGCTGACCCATAACAAGCAGCCATCTAATCTGATAGAATTATGAAAATATATGTTTGGCAACAGTTTGTACTTATTTGTATATAAAGGAGGAGGAGAAATAGAATGTGTTACCAGGGCTCCCCCCCCCCCAGTTCTGGCACCTCTCAGGTGGGTGCCATTGCCATTCTAAGAAAACGAGGTAGATGTTCATAATGAGTTCTGGCACCTCTTTTTCTAGAAAAATAGCACTGTGTGCCATTGTAATTCAACATGCATGTCTTGCTTTTCATCTCCCTTCCCTTTCCTGGTTGACCATTGAAGAACCACAACAGAAGCTTCAGCTATATTTTACCTTCCCCCACATGAAGATCTTTGTAGCTTCAAAGTAATAATGTACAGTTCATGCAAAGAGCTCCATACCGGGAACACTTTTATCCAGGTGCCTGTGTTGACATGAAAGGTAGTGCTGTCCAAACAGGAATTGGGGCAGAATTCCAGGGTCCCACTCAGCAAAATGAGCAGAAGCCCCACTACCCCCCCCCCAAAAAAGCAGCAGGGCTGGTTTACTACATTTTGAGAATTAACTGAAGTAATAAACATTACTATCTAAAGAGGTCCCCACTCACACACAAATGCTAAATGAAGTAATGCCCATTACTATCTAAAGAGGTTGGGGAGGGATAAAAGCACTAGGTCCAGAATCTAAAATTACTTAACTGAACTACTGAACATGAATTATCTCTTAGTCCATTTGCATCCATATATATTGTTTTGTCATATGCAGAGAGGGGCAGATAAGAAGCGATATGAGGAATGCATTTTGAGTTATGCAACTTAACTTGTAACCTCCCAGCTGAGCAAAAAGCTATCTGTATATATATATATATATTTTAAAAAGCTATTTATAAGCAGAATAGAGAGTATAGAGAGAGAAAGAGAGGAGCTAGTCAGGATTTTAGCCAAGAGAAGCATATCCCTTCCATTATTTTGACAAACCCACAAATATTTCTTATTTGATTCAAATAATTAAATTAATTGTGAGAACATAGAATGCAATGTTGTGCCATAGTGATACAACAGCCCCCCCCTTAAAAAGTGAAACTGTAGCACTTTACTTTGTCATCATAACAGCAAATAGAAATCATTTTAGGCGGAACTCTGTCCCTGGCCATAGTAAGCTCAGCTGTTAAGAACCAAGCTACCTCCTGCCGGCATAACCTCTTCCTGGATCACACTAGTGCTTGTAGGAAAACTTGGAATTTGACTTCAGAAATATCAGGTTCTGCTTAACATAAAGACGTCCCTTTCATAGCCTTCTGGATCATGAGGTTCTGTAGCGTTGTTTTGAAATGTTTTTCAGGAAACGTTACCAGGAGGCATACCATTCCTAGTTTTCTACTCGGGCACCTCTGCTGACAAGTGGCTGTAGCTGCGTTTCTCAGCCACTTAATGAGAGTAAACAGCCAATCAATACCAACTGGGCAAGGATGGAGGGAGAGCCTGCTCATCAGGGCTATTGCATAAATATGTCCTCGCTGCCTCTTTAGCTAGCCAGAAGTCTCAAGAGGCAGTAAAAACACCTGCTATCCTTTAAGACAAATCTAGCATTTTCTTTGCTCTTCCTTCTCCCTTGCATTCTATCTGCAACAAAAGATCCCTCCCAAACTGGATTTGCTGTATGTTTATGTGCAGAATGTGGTTGCCCGATTGGTCCCTAGTGAAGTACCAAATATCAGGGTGATGCCTTCTACTAAATCGATGTGTGCTTATGGAAAAATATGCAAATAACGGGGGGGGGGGAGAACTCTTTGCGAGGGATCTTACAGATAAGTTCCCGGTGCTTTATTATGCTTGTTACATTATACCAGTGTCTTCAAGCTTCTTACAAATAATAGCATAATACAAGATAATTAAATGGATTCAAATGATAAGAAAGGAGATGCCAACTAAACATTAGGAATATCTTTCTGACATTAACAGCCAGGGGCGTAGCCAGGATCAAAACTAGGGGGGGGGCAAGCCATGGTCGCTCAGGGGCGGGGCCAAGGCACGGGAGGGGCCATGAAGTGGGCGGGGCTAAAGGGCCAGCGGGCCTGATGATATCGTGGCGGCGGCAGCAGCGGCCACCTTGTGCTTCTGGGGCTGGTAGCGTTGGCGGCTACCCTGCTTGGCTGGAGAGGACGGGAGGGTCGGGCAGGCGAGAGGGGGTGGCAGGGCGGGCGAGGGCGAGGCAAGACACGGCCGCAGCCACGACGGCTCCGAGGCGTTGCTGCATATCAGCATAATATTTCAACCATGGTTCAAGCCCCACCTTAGGAAAAAAATCCTGCATTGCAGGGGGTTGGACTAGATGACCCTTGTGGTCCCTTCCGACTACAATTCTATGATTCTATTGATATATTACCATAGCATATGCATCGTTCTGCTTTCTTGAATTGTCCTACTCCTAGGCATAGCATCCAACTCCTAGAGGCCTAGGTGCCCCCCCCCCAATTACTGGTAAATACCGTATTTGAAAGAGTCATCCCCCCATGTTGATGGGCTTTCTTTGTGGGGCTTATCTGCCCCCCCGTATTTTATTAAGGATGGAAGAGGGAGGGAAGGAAGGAAGAAATAGAGAGAGAGATAACTCATATTTGTGGGTGTCTCTGGATGACGCTGTGATGCTGGAACTCTACAGCAAGAGGACAGGAGGGTCGGGCAGGCGAGAGGGGGTGGAAGGGCGGGCGAGGGCGGGGCAAGGCATGGCCGCAGCCACGACGGCTCCGAGGCGTTGCTGCATATCAGCATAATATTTCAACCATGGTTCAAGCCCCACCTTAGGAAAAAAATCCTGCATTGCAGCGGGTTGGACTAGACCCTTGTGGTCCCTTCCGACTACAATTCTACGATTCTATTGATATATTACCATACCATATGCATCGTTCTGCTTTCTTGAATTGTCCTACTCCTAGGCATAGCAGCCAACTCCTAGAGGCCTAGGTGCCTATTTGAAAGAGTCATCCCCCCATGTTGATGGGCTTTCTATGTGGGGCTTATCTGCCCCCCCCCGTATTTTATTAAGGATGGAAGAGGGAGGGAAGGAAGGAAGAAATAGAGAGAGGGGTAACTCATATCTGTGGGTGCCTCTGGGTGACGCTGTGATGCTGGAACTCTGCATGTACAGGAGCCTTGTAAGCAGCTTTCTCTCTGCTTGATTTACAGCAGGCACGTCCAACAGGTAGATTGTGATCTACCAGTAGATCACTGGATGTCTGTGGTAGATCACTGGTAGGTCACTGGCACCCCTAAAAAAAGCTCACCCAAAATTCCCCCCCTAAAAAAGATGAACTATGACCTGAAGCCCTAAACAAAAATGGGCCTCCCTCCCTCCTAAAAGAAGCTCAACAAGTTTGACCTAACCCCCCCAAAACAGGGCTTCCCTTCCTTTTAAAAAAACTCAACAGCTTTGACCTGAACCCCCCAAAAGGGGGTAGATCACCCCCAGTTTTAAACTCTGAGTAGATCAGAGTCTCTTGGGAGGTGGCCACCCCTGATTTACAGTATACAGATGCAGGAGGAGGGGCAGACTGGAACACCAATGCTTTTTATAAACATCACTGTGTCTGTCAAAGCTACAGCCCCCCCTTTCTTATTCACTTCTTTTTAGCCTTGCAGAGCCACCTTAGTCAAATTGAATCCTCTGAGTCTGCACCCTCATTAAATCGCCAATAGAACTCTTAATGCTCCTGAATGCTCATTAACAACTCCCACTTAAGAACAATAGGGTGAAATGGTCAGCTATCGAATCTTGCCTGGGGATATATGCTCCATTGTCTTAACTGCTTAACTACTGGTAGCCACTTTGCTTTATTTATTTGATGTGTTTTTGTTACTGCTGTGTCCCCCCCCCCCAGCAAGCGGAGACTTAGCTGCTCTTGCTAAAGCAAAGCCCTTTCCACTTCAGTTTTTGGAGGGGAAAAGTGCTGGTTATGGTCTGTAAAATACATTAAATTTTTTGCTTCGGGGGGGGGGGGCAGTGAAATGGACCCCCTCAGAAAGTGGTGGGCTCTCCTTCACTGGATTTTTTTTTTAAAGGCTGGATGGTCATCTGTCAGGAATTCTTTAGCTGTGATTCTTGCATTGCAAAGGGTGGGAGTAGATGTTCCTTGAGGTCCCTTCCAACTCTGCAATTGTATGATTATAAAATCAACTCACAATATGAGGTAATCAAATCTTAAATACAATCCCTTGGTCTAACCTCACACAAAAAACCAGCCCCACGGGGTGAGGGAAATATTGGCTGCAAAATGCTAAGCACATCAACCACTCCATGTAGTGCATTTAGTTATTTTTTGGCGAAGGTCACCCCCATGTATATTTTAGAAAGCAAGCTAAACTTTACCCAAAGCAGCAACATACATATTAAAGTTAGAAAATGAAACTAGGGGCTTTTCTATCAACCAGAAAAACAATGTGTTTCCATTTAGTGTTATGGGAGAGAACCATGTCAGCCTTATTTCTACAAGTAATCTCATTAACACCCCGCTGTTTTGCAAGGTTCAATCTGACATAATTGAGGACATTTTAAGAGCACAAGCTGAATTAAGATGCATATGGAACCAAAGTGCCCAAAAGGCAAACAAGACATTTGGACCAGATGTCAGCCTTGGGGGGCATTAAGCAGCTCTCTGTTGGGTGCTCCCACTGCTCCCAGAAACTTGCTTCTATGGAAGTCCACTCAGTAATCTTCCAAGGTTGACTTATAGGTGACATGAGGACTTTGTTCTATAGTTGCCTGGCAACTGCAAGACGACAAGCACAAACACTGCTTTATCACAGAATAGCAAAGTGGCTAATTAGGAGCTTCACCCAGGCACAAGTCCTGGTAAGGTTCACCCCTACCCCAAAAAACCTGGAGAGGTGGCAAGTTCTTAGAAAAGAAGGAAGCTGCCTGCCTGTTTTCCATTAAAGGTACCCAAGTAGCCATTTCTCCAGACAAACTTGACCATACAAAATGAATGGAGCATAACTTGGTATTACAAAGCAGGCAGTGGCTTGGCTCAGCTCAGCCTGTGACTATCTGATTCAAAGGACCAGGAGGACTCTGCTCCGTGTTGCTAACATTCTGGCTTGAAATGGTTGAAGTTCTCTCCTGCGATCAGCTGCTCTGGTGGCACAGAGAAGAGATGAGGAGCCTGTGGCCATGCTGGCTGAGGCTGATGGAAGCACGAACCCAACCACAACTGAAAGGAACACATGCTCCCTGATGTGGCTTTTGGGCTAGCAGCGATACACAACAGAGGTGGTCAACAAAAGAGGTTTAAAGACTGTCTCAAGGCAAATTTTAGAAGATGTAGTATAACACCAACAATTGGGAAACACTTGCCTGCGAGCCCTCCAATTGGAGAACAGCCTTTACCAAAGGGATTTGAAGACACTCAAACTCAGGACGCAAGGGAGAAGCATGCTAAGAGGAAGACACGCTTAGCAAATCCACACCGTGATCAACTCCTGCCCGGAAACCAATGTCCCCACTGTGGAAGGATGTGTGGATCCAGAATTGGCCTCCACAGTTACTTACGGACTCATTGTTAAAACCATGTTTATGGAAGACAATCTTACTCGGCTACGAGTGATTGCCAAAGAAGAAGACATGCCACAAGATCTTGGGGTTGGGGAGGAACTTGGGGCTGGGGAGCAGTACTGTGCCATGGGAGGTACAAAATTTGTTGAGAACAGGTTTCCAAGACATCAACACATCGGATGCCATTATAAAGCCTCCTACATCGCTTGGGGTGAAATATGGTGCCACAAAGCCAGACTATGACCTTTCTTTCATTTATAAAACTAAAACATTTCCCACTTCCATGGTTGCAAGGATAGATTTGAAAAGGTAATAGCATAAGGACATAAGAGCTTTGCTAGATCACAGTAAACATTCTCTCTAGGTCAGCATTCTGTTTCTTCCATTTCTTTTTCTTATTCTTGATTCCTTTCCTAATGGTCCGCAGCATGGAGCCCATCTTTTCACAGCTGACACACACTGGGTGTCAAACCTTTCATAGAGCTGCCCACCATTAATATCGGTTTTCTGGACAGTCATTACCATCTCTACCCTCTGTCTTGCAAGACATCTTTGGGAGAAGAAAAGGCTAAGGAGAAAACCCTACACAAATCCAGAGTGGAGTCCCTAAGATGGTTGGATGGCATCTTGTATGCCTCCTTCCAGCAATTCCTGCAGCCAAGCTGAGAGGTCTTGCCATCTGGGCAGCCTGAGGCCTCCATACACACTGCCCAGGCTCACTCCCCAGAGAGGTCACTTAGGTGCTGCTAATGCAGCAAAACCAATTTGAGAGGCAACAGTTATGAGTTACCGCTCTCTGCAGCCACAGCGGGCGTTGTGATTCTCCAGCAGTTTGACTTCACCCCTGGAGGTACACTCCATTGTTTCTTGAGGCAGGTGGATGCCAACAACAACCGCCAACTCAGTGTCCATCAGTGTATATATGAAGTTGAGATTTGTTTTTCTTCGGCACGGCTCACTGATGTTGAACTGCATTCACCATGTTGTTTAGTCGTGTCCGACTCTTCGTGACCCCATGGACCATAGCATGCCAGGCATGAGTTGGTTAAACTCATGCATTCACCATACCAATGTTAATTTGTGCATGTTGTATTGTCCTATATTGCCCCCTCAGTCACCACGGAGGCCCAATCAAGCACTGAACTGCATTCAGAATCCCCATGCTCCATTGACTTGCATGTAGACTGCTTGCACTTGTAAATGTTCCAAAACTACTTCTTCTTCTTTATGTAAACAGGTATGCCTGTCTTTGACACTAATTTTTGTTTTTTCAACCCCCTCAGCCACAGACTCCAGCAACATATACCATTTTGCTGCAGGTCTCCAGCTGAATCTCTCTAGTGATGTGTTCTATTCCAGAATGACATCACACAAACAACATTGTCTGAAAAGACATGGAAACCAGTTTTCAAAAACAGAGAGATATGGTTTGGTCATTTTCTCTTCAGAATAAGTTGAGAGGCTTCAAATATAATACACACCAGTGGAGAGCTGAATAAGGTTGATAACTCTCCAAGAATTTGTTCTTTCAGGAGCATCGTTATATGTTAGCATTTTAAGTCAGTTAGTACTATTTAATTCGCAAGTGTAGAAACTGTGCATTGTATGTATCTAATCCTATTCTGAATCTTCATATAGCATTAGCCTTCATACTGTCTCTTGGCTGATAACGAGTTCTACAGGATAATTGCATGCCAGGTGAAAAAAAGCTTTATCCATTGGTCTGCTAAGATAGGACCTCCCATCAGAAACAGAAGGCTTAGAATAGCCTCTGGGTTTAGCGATGGCACTGAATTAGTTGCCAGCATGCAACTTTATTCATACCATCTGCTTATCTTAAAAAAAGGAGGAAGGCCACCTCTGTAGTCTTGGCTCCAGTGGGCTGCCTCCAATTATATTGCTCTTCTGCTTCTTGTCTTAGCTGGAGGCCCAATTCATATATGATCTCAGCAGTATGGTTGCCACCTGCATTGAAATTATGTGGGCTCTGCTCCATGTGGCAAAAGTGATGTGTGAAACAAAACTGCTATGTAGTGGTAGCAATTGGAAGTGGCAACTACTAAACAAGCTGCCTCAGAAAAAGAGGTTGCTTTAGTGCAGAGGTCAGCAAACCTTTTCAGCAGGGGGCTGGCCCACTGTCCCTCAGACCTTGTGGGGGGGCTGGACTCTATTTGGGGGGGAGGAATGAATGAATTCCTATGCCCCACAAATAACCCAGAGATGCATTTTAAATAAAAGTACACATTCTTCTCATAAAAGCACGCTGATTCCCGGACCGTCCATGGGCCGGATTTAGAAGGTGACTGGGCCAGATCCAGCCCCCAGGCCTTAGTTTGCCTACCCATGCTTTGACTGCCGCAACTGTATGGGAGGTGCCTAACTCATGGATTGAAGCCAAACGGGCTCTTAACCTTTGAATTATGGAATTACATGGGACGGATAAATAGTGTGAAAGTCTCGTCAAAGCCCCACACCCTCAAGGAGATGCAGGAACTGTAATCTGGCAATTCCATGTGCTTCCATTGTCCAAATTTAACAGAGCTGCTTGTTTCCCACTTCTGCGGGAAAATGGCAATGATGGCACACCAGTAGGAATACTGTGGACGTTACACTTACATCTTTCTATCACTTTACTCAAGGAAGCCTCATTTGCTACGATGGGAAGCCTCATTTGCTACGATGGTGCCCAATCTCCAATTCTAAGAGATCCTTTCAGAGGTCTTCACTGTGTGCTTGGGATTTCACCACCCTGAATGAACGAATAAATGAATGAATGAACAAGCAAATATATTTATGTATGTATATAAGCATGTATATATGAATAACTGTATGCATGCATTACGTTTACATCCTACCAAATAGCTGTCTAAAGACTCTCAGCTATAGAAATCAACACAGGAATGACAGCAACCATGCAGTGGAACTTACCCCATAGCAAATGCGATTTGAGGCTGGAGAATTTGCCCAATATCTTCCACAGTGATGACCAGTGCAAATAATGCAATTTCCTCATTTTCCTCCAGTGATCCTTTCACACGTTTGTGGCCTATTAGTCCAACTGCTGGCTGGTTTCCTCTTACTAATGCATTTAAATAATGTTCATAGTTTGTTTTCATTATTTCCTCAAGGCATTTCTTTCCCTTTTGCTGTTTGCCTTATTATCATTACAGTCTTGTCATTTGGGTAAGGCTGCCACTGAAAGAATCCACCTTGCGTTTCATAGCATCCTAGGCTATGCGCACAACAGCAGCACAAAACATAGTGAAGTCATTTTCCCCTACTGTGTTTTGAGTCTCAGTTTCATGTTCCTATGCATGCCAGAGAGGGGGCCAGCATGTCTTTACCTGGTGAGCACTGCTTACTTGGTTTCCCTGTTCCTGCAACCCCCACCTCCTATTCAATGAAGCTGCAATATCTGCTGTCTACCCCTCATGTGCAACTGTCAAATGTACACCCCCCTGCTCATCTGCAAAGAGAATGTGGCTTATGTTTTCAAATCAGATGAAAGCTGGTTTGAGGGGGAATGCACCAAACAGCAGTAATTCTCAAGAAACTACAGGATGGCTTGTGGCCAATGTCATGTGTCCTCATCTTGAAACACCACCAGTGGGAGTACAATGGAGCCAGAGTAAATGGTAATGTGTGCCTAGCCATTGATTGCTTATTAACCACGCAGGTTTACGTGTACTTTCTGCATTAGATACTCTGTCTGAGCTTCTATTTGCTTGGATTTAAGTACCCTCAAAGTGCCCTGAAGAGATTTAACCAACTTGACTAAAGGGATGCCAACTTGAATAAAATATTGGGGGAGGGCAATGACAGGTAAGCCCCACCTCGCATCATCAATCACCAGATGTGTCACATACACACCAATTGAAGGGCAACTTTTGGGGTGCCCCCCTCAAACCTTTGCCCCTAGGAGTTGGTGTTGCAATGTATGGAAGCACTAAGGAGTTAAGCTGTATTTTAAGTAGGGCTTTATTTCAGTTGCAGTCTTCTTGCATCCAGGAATCAGCATACACAGGTGAGATTACATACAGGGGAGAAGCTAGCATGGGGAAGTCAACCATATCTCTTTAAACCAGTTAGGCTGACTCATCACATGATGCTTGAGTCGGCATTTCCACTTAGCACATAGTGTTAACTCCTTGGTACCCACACCACTCCAACAGCAGGCTCCTATTTTTTCAAGTTTATTTCAGCTGATGCACTTGAGAAGTTCCCTCTTTTGAAAACTAAAAATGATCATGTTAGACTTTCTGGGTGATTTTTCATTCAGATTTATATCGAATTGGGTAGCATGTGATCACTGTTCCCAAGCAGTTTTGACAGCGCTTACATCTTACACCAGATCTAGGACACAAATCAGGATTAAGTTCAGGGTCGTATCCTCTGCAGTTGACTTCATGAATATGTGTTGAAAGGTATAGTAATTTATTGTATCTCAAAATATTATTTCTTTGTCGTAACAAGAACATAAGTCATTGTGAAGATAATTTGTTATTACATTTCTTTTTCTTTCTTTCTTTTAACAGCAATCTGCCTAATGCATCAGACCATTGATCTATTTCCCCCCATAATTGTTATTAAATTTTCTGTTTTACATTTTAGAATATTCATTTAAACAACTTAAAATATCAGTGACTTACCTTCTTCTCTCTGCATGGTTCATTTTGCATAACATAAATCCCTGCACATTTTATATAAACTAAACTATTCAGTAGTTACATCCATCAAAACTTATTTACACTGTTGAATTCATTTTAATACTGCCCTCGTTTTCAAATATACACAATTCCCCTCATATATTCAATAAACATTTTCCAATCTTCTTTAAACGTATGTTCTTCTTGTTCTCTTATTATATATGTTAGGTCCACAAGATGTCCATATTCCATCAGTTTAAGTTGTCATTCTTCTTTAGTTGGGACTATACTCGTATTCCATTTTTGGGCTAACAAACCACGGGCTGTAGTAGTGGCATACATAAATAACATTTCCCCTATCTCAATATGTAGTTCAGTAGTACTTCCAACCAGTCTGAAAAGCACAGCCAAGCAACTGCCTCCTTGCAAAGATCCAGTGAATCAGAAGTGGACAGTGATTGGTTTACATGTTGATGTGGACCTTCTGCCCTGTCACTTTCAAGAGATGCTATACTGAATCCAGATTTGACCTTTTCTTATTAATGCTCAATGGAACTGCTTCCAGGAAAGAGGCCAGCTACACTAGAATTTAACTCATCAGGCATCTCAGTGAAGCAAAGAGGTTTTGCAATGGACTTTTCTTCCTTCATGGTGGCTCAGCATTTATGCTCACTTGGGGTGGGGGAAGCATGACCTACTGTACTTTACTATAAGACGCCCCCATGGATAAGACGCCCCCTAATTTTTGGGACTCAATATCAAGAAAATCGGGGGAGATTGTCCAGAATGGGAGGAATGCTGGAAAAAAGCTCACCCAAATTCCAAACGCTTGCGATCGAACGCAACGCAGAAGCCTCCTATAGTATTTCCAATCAACACCAGCAACCGCTAATCACACACCCAATTGCCGCAGCAGAGCCCAATCACCAGCAGCCATTGTTGCAGCAGCGACCAATCGCAAGCAGACATTGCCGCAGCAACGCCCAATCACAAGCAAACATTGTCACCTGCAATAACACCAGTGACAATCTACTATAGAATCTCAAGACAGAAATCATTTCCACAGTCCCCCCCTCTGCACTACCCATGTATAAGACTACCCCAATTTTTAAGCGTTGTTTTAAGGTAAAATAATAATAATCTTTTAGACAGAAAAGTATGGTAGGTGCTTAGGAGTTACTTTGAACTCTCCAGCCCTGTTCATTGCCTGTTCACTCCTTGCTAATCCCAATTTACAGAGTGGAGAGAAACAGCAGGCCAGGAGAAATGGTTTTCTTCTGTGTGCAAATTGAGGATCAAGCCCTTGGCAATCATAAAAAGAAACGAATAATTTGCAAAATCTACTGAGGATTCAGCTTTGTTAAACGGCTCGGTAATTTCCACCAGCATTACCACAACGAGGCCTGATTCACAGTGACATTGAAGCTTCAACATTGCATGGCTTGCCAATTATTTTAGGCTGAACTGAATGTGAATCTGACAATTTCCCTTTATGCTACTTTAGCTCTCCAAAACATATACTGCCCCAACAATTAAAAAGCTTTCTCTCTAAACTGTCCCCAGACAATACCATTTACATTGTCAACTCTCTTTATATAAAAAGTGCACTGATTATTCTGCTTAAAAGTTATACCATGTTTCCCTCATAATTGCACATCTTATTGAATTCCCCATTTTGGGGAAAAATTATATCTGCAATGCTCCACTAAAGATTAAAAATGCAACAATTAGGGTGACCATATTCAAAGTAGGGAAAAGGTTATGTATCTTTAATATGTGTGTATAAGATGGATTTTGGTATCTGCAGGTGAAAGGGATGCTTGAGGAATTGGACCTTTGCATGTTCCTATATCAAATGGCATGTTCTGCACTTCTTGTCACACACTGTCCAGGTGGAAACTAGACCGTCCACTGGATTTCACACATCTCTGAATATTGCAGCACAATTTCCAGTAGTTTAAACACACACATTTATTTGAGAGAAAACACATGCTTTAATATATATTTCAAGGGCGTAAATATTAGGGGTGTATGTAAAAGATGCAGAAAGTCCCAAATCAAGAGCTGAAGCAAGGCTGCTTGAGGCAGTTTTGAAGCTGTCCATGCTGTAGCAGGATCTCTTCCAAGTGCCTGAAACTAAAGTGTGTGTGTATGTGATCCTATTGATTCTTCTAGACCTCTCAGCAACCTTCAGTAATAATCTACCATGGCATCTCATTCTTCTGGGTCATTTTGCTGAAATGGGCTTGGAAGGCACGGCACTGAATCACTTGCCAACTATTTTATGCTGAACTGCATGTGAATCTGAAAATTTCTTCCCTCAGTTGTACTGTCTGTCCGTCCATCTATCTATCTATCTATCTATCATCTATCTATCTACCCCTCTATCCATCCATCCCCCTTTCAATGCTTTTCAACACATTCACCTGTAAAACACATCCACCTGTGCATTCTGTGTGCATCACTTATTTAAAGCCAGAAGTGGTTGGTGAGGAGGGAGGCACCACACACCTGGTCTTCCAGCTTCTGAGTGCCTGCCACATATTAGAAGAGGAGGGACAATGTGGCAGGGAGGTCAGTGTTGTGTTGGTTGCATCAGTTGACCCAATCTGGTGCTCCCAGTGCACTCACACAGTGCCGACCTCCTTGCCACCTCATCCCTCTCCCTCCTTCAGCTGTCAGGAGGATGGGTATGCAGCAGTGCCGTTTCTCACTGACCATATAAAACACACATTTTTGGGGTGCCACCTTTTGTACACAAAAATGCATTACAACATTCAGTCATGTGCATAATTTGACTAGGAGCTGCATTCCAGTCCACAAGGAAGCTAAGGAGCATTGGATGAAGAAGTGGACCAAATTTATCTTGTCCAGCATCAGAAACACTCATAGATAGTAGTAGTATATATTGTCACTGCTAGAGCTGTACTGAATGTCCTCTAATTTTCTCTATTTGCCTCATATATAGTTAAAAAGGTAAAGGGGACCCCTGTCCATTAGGTCCAGTCGTGACCGACTCTGGGGTTGCGCGCTCATCTCGCATTATTGGCCGAGGGAGCCGGCGTATAGCTTCCAGGTCATGTGGCCAGCATGACAAAGCCGCTTCTGGCAAACCAGAGCAGCACCTGGAAACACCGTTTACCTTCCCGCTGTAGCGGTACCTATTTATCTACTTGCACTTTGACGTGCTTTCGAACTGCTAGGTTGGCAGGAGCTGGGACCAAGCAACGGGAGCTCACCCCGTCGCAGGGATTCAAACCGCTGACCTTCTGATCAGCAAGCCCTAGGCTCAGTGGTTTAACCACAGCGCCACCTGGGTCCCTATATAGTTAATCTAATACAATTGATCAGACTGCCCATAGCTCAGCCCCTCAATTCATATTTGTATATGATTTTTTTGTTGTATATTTGCTGCCACCCAGTGCCCTTTTGTCATCTTGGCTGCTTTTTGGGGAGGCATCATAACCACCCCCTCCTTCTTTTCTTTTGTGGTTTTGCACATACCACTATTCAATCATGTTGACTACTCTTAACACTCTTTGAATGAGTGTGTGTGTTTGGTTTTTTTACATGAAAAATATCGCGGAATGTGGTGAGTAGCCCTGGCTTTTAAAACTTGAGGTGTATATTTTTACGACTTGCAGTGGGACTTTATGGTGAAGGGTGGGTATTAAATGAAATTGCAATCTTCATCATCCTCACCTCAGCCCCTAAACATTAAGGGTTGTATTCAATGTGGTGTTATGTGAATTTTCATAGTGCATTTGTTCAGTGGAACATTCTCCTCCTCTCCTCCAGTTCTGATCTGATCTAGGGCTTCTTTTCACCCTCTGCAGCAGTTTTGGTGAGGACATGGGATATGCACTTGGTGAGAAGGAGGGCAAATCCCTTTAAACAAGTAGAAAGCCTTGCACTGTTGGTGGCAAGTGGGAGCTGAATGCCATCCTAAACATGTTTCCTTTTCAGGCATACTGAACAGATGAGTCAAAAAGAAGCCCTTTGTCCACCTCCCAAGGATTAGAGCGATGTTTGTAAACTTCTGTGGACAGCTGAAATCATTCTGCCAGAGTTTTCCAAAGGAATTTCCCTGTGTTCTCAGCCACATAATTTGCTCAGTAAAACCAGCAGCAGAATTTATGGTTTATCTTCTTCTGTTTCATTAGCATTATTTAAAGACATGCTTATAATTCTATCGAAGCTAATAGGATTTCTGTTAAAGTATACATTGGAGTGTTTTGCTGAATCAAAGCCTTTGTATAGAACTCAAAAGCAGCATGTTTGTGTATCAGCTCAGAATACTTTAAAAAGTGCCGCTGGATGAAAGATGAAAGCAGGCAGATTTGAAACATGCGTTGAAAATGTGACTTTAATTGACTGCTATAATGACTTCGGCGCATCCTGGTATGATGTTACATATGTCACCTGAACTGGGTAATTCATATCCTTTGATCATTGTTTTGGATAGCATCACCACATATCTGCAGTCAGCTTGTAGAACATGAGTTTCTGTGCATGTTTTCATTTTCTTTTTTTAGCTTGACAACATCCCATTTCCAAAATTTACAGCCATTCTATTTGCTGCTCTGTGTCGTGTCTTCCTAATGCTCCCGTTTGGATTAAAGGAACAACTCACTTGGAAAATGCCATTTTTTTTAAACAAAACAAAACAAAACACATGCTCCTTTGCATAATCTGAATCATTACCTTCTCCTGGACAGGGTACCATAGCATTCCTGCTAATAATCTGCAAAAATACTTTCAGCCAAGCAACTGGCCCATCAGTAGAACAGATTGTATTTGCCAGAATGCAATCAAAGCTACATTTAGATCCCTACCATTATTTCCCCTCCCTATGCTTTGACACTTTCCACACAGCTTAACCTTGTCTCAATGCAGCCTCATCAGTCATGATTCATGTGTCTTGTCAGGATTCTAGCCCAGTGGGCTTATTCTTGAACAGGCAACCGGAGCATGTAGGGATTTCGTCTGTGCACCAGTATTTGGCTCTTACCAAAGAGGGGGCTTCAGGGAAACCAGGCACATCAGCAAGGATGCATATTGACATTGATTGGACAGGTAGTCCTTCCTAACTCCTTATAAGGGAGTTCGGGTCATGACTGCTGTTTGCTGATCCACCTGCACAGCTCTGACTCCATCTGCCTTTACTAGGTTTCACAAAAAGCTAATTTTCCAGGCACATCAGAAAACATATCTTTCCCTACGGAGAATTAATAGGAGGAACGCACTATCCTTGGACAGATATCTATCCAAATAGTTAAGGTAAACTGTGGAGCCTTATTTTGAGGGAATACGTTTTGGATTAAAAGTAAAGGGTGGCATATCTCAGGGCTGATTTTTAACCATGCTGCTCCTGCCCACAAGGAAGCTGCTGTGTCAGGAACGTGGGCCCCCAGAGTGCAGCGGAGGAGTCAGCCTCAGAAATTGAGCTAAGCAAGCAGGGGACGGACTTTGCAGATGAGAGCTGGCTGTCAGAGTCTGGAAAGAGCAGCCCGGCCCCCCTTCTTCCCAGAGAAGACGCTGTTAGCTCCCACAGAGAGGGAGAGTTGGAAGGCGACCAGAGCATTGCCAGGCAACCAGCAGAGAAGCCAGAGTCTGAGGCTGTGTCTTCTGGGAGTGGGGAGGAGACAGGCCAGCCATTCAGTCCCAGTACTAGGAGACTGGAGAAGCTCAGAGAACAATGGAAGGGAAGAAAGGCATGGTTTTGGCGTTCTTCCTGTTGGTGGACAGACAATGATTCAGACTGATCAACTACTGTTAATGAGAGCAGGTGGGGAACCAAGCTCTCGATGTGTTTTTTCTTGTAAATAAACTTACATAAAACTGATGGAGAGTCTTTGCTGCTTATCAGGCTGCTTGCCTGCCAGAGATCGTAATATGCTGGTGTAAAAATAAAAACAACAACTTCCCCATGGGTGAATCTCCATGCATAAAGTTGGAGAGCCTCTTCTCCTGTACATCAGTCCACAGCATGCAAGTACTTCTGGTATAATCCTGACATGAAGCTGCTGCATGAATTTTGGACAGTGTACAAAGGGTGAAAGGCCTTAAAAAGTTATTGTTGGCCTGTTACACGGAGCATCGCCATAGGAAAATGTTTTTGGAAGCCTTCTGACATTATCTTTAGTGGCATTGGAGCTATTGGGTGTACCTCCTTTCTGTGCAGCTCATTGGACAGCCATGTGGGAATGTTAGGCTTCAGGGAATCCAATCCCTCCCCCGGTGGCAGCCAAAAAAACCAGATAAACAAGAAGAGTTCTTACCATGTAATTTATTCAATATTCACACACACAGAGAGAGGAATGCATTCTCTATTAAATAATGGCATTGATCTGAATAAAGTCCAATCCCCTCTGTGTCTCCTATTATATGTCATCCCTCTGTCGGCTGATCTGAGCTTTCTGCCTCTGCGCTTTCTGTTCTACTACTCTCAATGCCCTCCTAGTCCTGGAAGGGGGGGGTCAGGAATGCTTTCCAAAACACTGAATCTGTCAGCTGTCTCTCCCCTGGTGCTTCTTCTTCCTGCTCTTCCCAATATTTCCTAGCTTTTCCACTCTGCAGCCTCTGAACTATGGCCTTCTGTAAACCACTGTTCTAAATCTATACTGTTGTCTTGTTCTCGGGAAGGTTCAGGAGTAGAGGGGGGAGTCTCCACCATTCCTCCTCAGTCCAGCCCCTGACAAGGAGGGATTTATAGTGTGGTTCTTTCCCACACCAGTGTGGGCTACCATGGAAAAGGGGCAATGCATACATGGTTTAAATCAAGCACAGGCAAACTCGGCCCTCCAGATGTTTTGGGACTACAGCTCCCATCATCCCTCACCACTGGTCCTGTTAGCTAGGGATGATGGGAGTTGTAGTCCCAAAACATCTGGAGGGCCGAGTTTGCCTATGCCTGGTTTAAATCGAGTAACTTCAGCAAAGTGGGACAGAAGCAGCACTATTTTTCCAGAAAAAGAGATGCCGGAACTCACCATGAACGCCTCCCTTGTTCACTTAGGATGCCAATGGCCCCCACCTGAGAGGTGCGGCAACTGAGTTCCTGTGAGTTCCAGCTGAAAAAGAGCCCCTGATAGAAGTAACAACAGGCATTTCTATTTAATTAAACACATTAACAAAAGTGTATTGCCTCACAAGCATTTGCCCAATTAAAAATAATAATATTTATAATGGTTATAAACATAGTTATTAATTCCTTCTCTAGGCAGCATGAGCTAGCTTGCAGCATGCTCTCTGAGGAAAGTAAACAGAGACATTTCCACAGAAAGCATTTGCATTCATTTCTAGTACTAGTTGTACTTTGCTTTGTAGAGAATGTTAACTGGAAAATTGGTCTCTCTCTCTCTCTCTCTCTCTCTCTCTCTCTCTCTCTCTCTCTCTCTCTCTCTCTCACCATTGCTGTGTCACACTGACATTTAGAAAGAAATTAAGTGCAGATGCTGAAGAAATCATCTGGATGAGAAGTAATTTTTTCTTGATATGCAAAAATGAATTGATAAGATATTGAATAAGCACATAAATTACTTGGGCTAGGAAGATCTTGCCTTTTCAGGAAGGCTGAAAAGAAAGAAAATCAATATATAAACAAATGAAATATTCACACATAAATCTTAATAATGAATAATCTTTCTTGATACATGGTTGAAACATATTAACACTATGCCGTATTTATTACGCGCGCACACACACACACACACACACACACACACACACACACTATATATATATATATATATATATATATATATATATATATATATATATATATATATACACACACACAAAGTGTTTTAAATTGTGGGAAAGGATTCTATTCATTTCGTGGGTATGTGTTGAGTGTTCTGTGATTATATATAGAGCTACTGTTCCAGACTGCAATTCAAATCTACCTGGGAGTCAGCCCCATTGAATTTTGAGTAAGTATAATGAGGTTTGCACGGTAAGTCTCCCTTTAAAAGGTAAAGGGACCCCTGACCATTAGGTCCAGTCATGACCGACTCTGGGGTTGCGGCGCTCATCTCGTGTTATTGGCCGAGGGAGCCGGCGTACAGCTTCCGGGTCATGTGGCCAGCATGACTAAGCCGCTTCTGGTGAACCAGAGCAGTGCACAGAAACGCCGTTTACCTTCCCACCAGAGCAGTACCTATTTATCTACTTGCACTTTGACGTGCTTTCGAATTGCTAGGTTGGCAGGAGCTGGGACTGAGCAATGGGAGCTTACCCCGTTGCGGGGATTCAAACCACTGACCTTCTGATCGGCAAGCACTAGGCTCTGTGGTTTAACCCACAGTGCCACCTGCGTCCCATTAAGTCTCCCTTTAGACTAGGTCTTAACAACATGTGATATTGCCAGTCAAACAGGCAACCCCTCTCCCCTGAGACAGGCTGAGACAGGCAGCAAACTCAAGTCCTTGGTGGTGGACTTAGCTGGTCAACCTCTTTGGGTTGGTTCATAAGTTGTTTGGTTCAGATTTAGACAAATTCCAGAAAATTTCTGAGCCCACAAGTGACGGCCAACTAATGCTCAAAATACCAGAAGCACAAAGTTTTCACGTAATCCATCTCTTCTTAAGTCATACATGTTCTAAACAAAAAATCCAAAACAACTGAGATGTTGCAGGGCTATCAGTGTTATCGTCTTGCAGGATATTTCTGCATGACCAACCCCTCCCCCCCATCCCTGAGCTAGTTAAGCAGTTTAAAACCTCATTCATTTGGTGGAAGGGGCTTAAGCTTGAATTCAATAGGAACTGGAGTTGGGATCATTTACTGCTAAATCCCTATCGAAATGGAGACATAGCAGACAATAAATACTAATGACATTAATGTTGCAGTATTTATTCTCAACCATTTTAAAGTGAATTAAACACTTCCTCTTCCAATTAAAGGGGAAGGGGGGAAAACACTTTTTAAAGCCAGGAAAAATAAGAAGGAAATGAAAAAGAAGGAAGAAGCTGGTGGGATGGAAGAATGGGGCAGCGCCAGGAATAGATGAGGGCCACATAAAATGAAATCAGAGGCCATATGTGACCTCTCAGGTGGAGGTTGCTCCCCTGTGCTCCAATACATGTGTTAAATTGTTTCTGCTGCTGTTACAGCACTGGGGCTTGGGGGCCCTCAGTGGGGTAACAAGCACCAATAAATAGTTAGGGAAGCTTAAGTTTAATAGATTGACTAGCTGGCCCTGCCACGCGTTGCTGTGGGTTATTTGTGTGATTTCCCCTACCCTATGCCGATCCATGATGTATCCCTGTGATTCCCCCACTCCTCCCCTCACCCCCGGCTTATCCCTATGTTTCCCCCCACCCCCACCCCTCATCCCTGTGAATCCCCCAACTCTGTCCTGATCCATGCCCCCTCTCCCCCCCACCCTCGGCTTACCCCTGTGATTATCCTCCTCTCCTCCATTCAAATCCCCCCCGTTATCCCTGTGACCTGTTCATTTTGCACACAATCATTCCCCCAATGCGTGTGTTCTGTAACATTTTGCCCTGTCCCAACCCTGACTCCCCTACCCACGTGTGTTATGTGAAATAACATTTAATCCACCCAAAGGCACGGCCCTGTAAAAGGCCCATATTCAATTGATTCTATGCTGCGGCCTATTCCCCCCCCCCCCCCGGCAGGCCCCTAAATCCACTCAGCCTAGTCTGCAAAGCTGAGGCAAGATACTTCTTATAGTAAAATTATTCAGAGATAGTCATGGATAGATTTTGTTGACTTTCAGAGCTATAGTCTATTTCACATTTCAGTGATCTGCTGAACAGGGTGTTCATTTCTAATAATTTTGTGTCAGACCAGAGCTTTTTATTATGCTCTTCTATAGCATGTTTTATTTTTATTTTTATCTAATCTGTGCACCCAATGCATGTTTTATTGTTGATAATTTCACCTAATATTTCACTTGATTCTTCTGGTTTCCTGGGGAATAATTGTGTTTGCTCAATTGCAATGACAGTGTCTCCAGAAAGATACCATGACTGGTGGTTTTGAAAGCAGCTGGGAATCAAGAGACTCACACTCCCCACCTCTCTCCCGCAACAGAGATCGCCCCCAAAGGTGGCCAAGGTGGTCTCAGTGCCAAACTACATCAGAGTATTTTATTGATATGTTACTTTGTGTTTTTATTGACGTTGTACCACACTTTGGCACTGCTCCCCCTGAGTGTGCACTCCCAGGAGAGTGCTGTTATGTTCAGGTCCTGCTTGTAGGCATTTGGTTGGCCCCTGCGAGAGCAGGATGCTGGACCAGGTGGGACCTTGGCCTGACCCAGCACCAGGGCTGTTCTTATGTTCTTATATTCTTAGTGAATGAGAAATGTGTAGCAAATAAAGCTAAACTATTATGAAGAGAAAGAAAGTAGAGAGGAGGAGGAAAGAAATAAGAATGACACTATTAGCTGGGCTATCCCTTGCTGTTGCAATGATGATGGCTGCCCATTCATCTGAAAACTGCTCAAGGATAGATGTATTTTTATGTAAGTAGGAAATGGAACTCCAATTTTGATCCAGAAAAAGAAATCCCCGAAAGCCACCTGTGACCCAGGCATAAAAAACCGGGAAATGCAACTCCATCCTTTGAAACGACACCTCATATTTAGGTGCGTCAGCTTTCCAATTAAGGATGGAAATGAAACATTGCAACAAATGAAGAGGAGACAAAATGTCTGCATTTACGACAAACAAATCTACGGCGAGAGAAGAGAGGTAATTTCAGTGACTGATGAAATCATCCTTTTATGATGAGCTGCACATGTGCTGTTTTATAAGAAAATGGTTCTTTGGAGGAACAATTTAGCAGGGATTAATCCCTGTGAAATCTGAGTGAGTCAGTGTAAGCTCCTGTTTTCATAGCTTGAAAACATCTCTCCCTCCTCACCCCAGCCTAGCTCCCAATTTGCCACTACACTTCAATGAACTCAAGCATTCCCTGGCATTGTTGGTCAGTGGATGCGTGTGTATATATAAGACTCTGCGCAGTGAAGATGCACCTGCTTTCTGAATGTATACAGAAGGCAAATGCTGTAGATCTGTTATATTTTTGTACATGGGTTGTTGCAGATCCGCTCTATTCTAAATTCATTTCCCGAGTGCCACATCTCAGCCAAGTGCAGCGTTTACATAATGAGAAGGGTGTGAGTTCTCACTGGAGGATTTCCTTTCTGAAGTTGTTGAAGGTTGACGGCTACCTTACTGGTTGTCACAAATGGCCTGTTGTAGAAGCTGCATCATTATGGCAGCCAAGTGCAGAGAGCATCCTTGGCTAATTTGCACAGTGGGCAAAATAGATAGGGCA
Organism: Zootoca vivipara; assembly: GCF_963506605.1. Taxonomy (NCBI): domain Eukaryota; kingdom Metazoa; phylum Chordata; class Lepidosauria; order Squamata; family Lacertidae; genus Zootoca; species Zootoca vivipara. The sequence continues at coordinate 18,055,368 of NC_083291.1, read as the reverse complement.
CTCATCCTCGTAGTGTCCTCCATCAAATGTGGATGTTCTGTGGTCCCTTGGAGTTCACATGCATTGCTGAGCTGCCCTGGCTTTGCATTTAAGAGTCCCTCCAGTAGATTAATTTGTGGGCTTAAATTATTGCTTCACGCTCCCCTGCTTCCTTGAGAAGGAGGATATTTCAGGAGCAGCCATTACGGTGCTATCACATTCATGTGGAAAAGTACTGGAGGCTCATCTAATAGGTGTTTATTTACAAATTTGCAGGGTTGCTTTTTTAAAAAATAAATAAATAAATAAATCTACAGGATGACAAAGAAAAATAGCCAGGCACTCAAGTAAGGAGCACCAGTCAGCAGCTGTGACCGTAGCAAGTCTGTAGGGCATTTGCAGATCTAAACTCAGTCTCTATACCAGGCATTCTCAAACTGCGGCCCTCCAGATGTTTTGGCCTACAACTCCCATGGTCCCTAGCTAACAGGACCAGTGGTTGGGGAAGATGGGAATTGTAGTCCAAAACATCTGGAGGGCTGAAGTTTGGGGGTGCCTGCTCTACACCCTGAGAACTAGTTACTAATCTAGCACCCAACATCCAGACACACCTCCACGTTCTACAATGGCAGGTACCAGGATGACCCCCAAGAAGCATCATTCATAGGGTTGCCATAGGTCCAGAATACTGCAGTCGGGAAATTGGCAAAATGTGAAAATGCGGCCGCATGGTAGCCCGTGTCGGTAGTGCCATTTTTGCCAATGTTCCAAAAATGGAAAAAAACCCCTCATCGACTTTGGCCAAAACACCCCAAGGATGGTTTTTTTTTTTTGTCAACTAGCCCCAAAGCCAAGAAAACACCTCATTCATTCACTACATTCAGCATCTTCCTAGTTTGTTTGTTTTTCATTCTGTCAGGGAAATGTGGCCTGCAGTCCCGTCTCCACAAATGACACCACTGAAGTGTTGAGTTTTTACATGTTTTTATTGGAAGGGGTGGGAGACTGCTGTAGCTTGTTGGGAATGAAACTGTTTGAGGAACCAGCCACTGCCTATGCGCTTGCTTTAGTTCCATCAGCTCAGCCTGTGAATTTGTAAGGTAAAAGGCGCCAGAAATAATAATAATAATAATAATAATAATAATAATAATAATAATAATAATAATAATATATTATTTATACCCCGCCCATCTGGCTGGGTTTCCCCAGCCACTCTGGGCAGCTTCCAACAGAAAAATAAAACACAGTAATCTATTAAACATTAAAAGCCTCCCTGAAAAGGGCTGCCTTCAGATGTCTTCTAAAAGTTTGGTAGTTGTTTTCCTCTTTGACATCTGTTGGGAGGGCGTTCCACAGGGCAGGCGCCACCACCGAGAAGGCCCTCTGCCTAGTTCCCTGCAACTTGGCTTCTCGCAACGGGGGAACCGCCAGAAGGCCCTCGGTGCTGGACCTCAGAGTCCAGGCAGAATGATGGAGGTGGAGACGTTCCTTTAGGTATACTGGGCCGAGGCCATTTAGGGCTTTAAAGGTCAGCACCAACACTTTGAATTGTGCTCAGAAACGTACTGGGATCCAGTACTTGATCCAAGAGAATGGTAAAAGGCTCCTTCCCCTGAAAAACCCAACTTCCTTGAGATGTAAGGACTGCAAAACATACAGTGACCTTTGATCATGTTGCAGCAGTTTTGTAGCTTCTGTTGTATCTCCCACCTCATGCCCAGTCAGCTGCCCGGTGACAGCACTGGTGATAAACTTTTCTCTATTGGCTTAATGTTGATGTGACCCTGACCTAAAAATCCATCTTCCATGTCACTCACATAGTGGACATTTCTCATTGCTTCTTGGCCTTTTGGTTAAAGATTTAACACTGATTTTCTTCTGTTTTCATGAAGGAAACATCCTGGGCTGCTTTATCTTCGTAAATAAAAATATGGACTTTTAAATGTCTCTATGTGTATATTTTTCTATTTTATCAATGCATTAAACAATAGCACACATAATGTTTCGATGATGCAAATGACACATAAAATAAAATAATGGCAGAAGTCCAGGAAATGACAGGGAGACTGAGAACAATCGCCTTACATTTTCTAGTGACGGGAGAGGGAGAAGGAAGCAGCCAAGAGATGTCAAATGCCTACACATTTCTGCTACTGAACAATCAGCCTTGGAATCAAGATAGATGTTGTGAATGAACTAATTCTCTTTTTATTTCTTTCCATGCAGGGGAAGGAATTCGTGAAGCCACTCATTAAGTCCAAGAGGCCTAGTGATGAGCCAGATTAGACATTATGAGAAATTAGTAGAATTTATGAATTTGGCCAAAATGACTGCTGCAATTAGAAACATACCTAAGGAAAGTACATAAGCGAATTGAAATTTGTAGAGGACTATTTGATCAAGGAAAACTTTAATATTAACCTGGTGATATGCCTAAATTGAGAGCAGAGAGTAGGGATTCAAAGAAATTAAAGAAATTGAGATAAGAAGAAATGCAAAATTCAGTAGCTAAGACAAAGCAAGATTAGAAGAATGTAAGAGAAGGGAAGTGACGTACGGACGGTAGGAAGTCTTTTAAAGTTTTATCAGTTGTATGCTACATTTCTTTTTGTGTTAATTTGAATTATCATTTGCATTATCTGTATTATTTTCTTAGGACTATTGGTAGTACTTTTTATGTATCATCATTTGTATCGTTTTGTACTTATTTGTATTTTTTTGTATTTTGTATTTTGTATTATTTTGATGATTTGAAATAAAGCCTTAAAAAAAAGATTAGACATTATGAGGAATGTATGGCTGTCATGTAGGGCAGTAGTCTTGCTTAAGTGCTCCTCATGGCTTCCCAGAATCCCCTGGACATCCAAGGTACATTATTGGCTATCACTTACAGGATAGTCTGAGCATAATTCTTTTACAAGACATTGCTGGGAAGCTATGTGGATCACTTAAACGATAGTCATACATTCCTCACAATGTCTAATTTGGCTCATCATCAGGCCTCTTTGTGGGATGCAATCCATTGGTGCAGTCAAATGCAACATTTCTTTTACTTCCCCCTTCATGTAATCTGGGAGATGGGCATGGCTCTGGCTGACTCCATGAAAGTGCCCAGTCATGCAGCCATTTTCTCTGTCTGTTTTGCCTTTCTGTTGTTTGTTGCTGCTCTCTGGCAGCCATTTTGTTGTCTTAATGTAATTTTGTTCTCTGCTGGCTCTCAGCCAGAAGCCCATGAGTTCAGTCTCCATATGAGATGAGCTCACAGTTTCTTTGTGTAACTACCAAGGAAAGTCTGCCTTCCAGGGATCAAATTGTGAATTGAAATGTGAGTAAACCTTTTGTTCAGGGGTCAGCAAGGTTTACCGGCCATGGGCCGGATCACTCCCACAGAGATCGTCCGTGAGCCGGACTCACGCAGCACAACGCCGGAAATCACACCTGCACATCTCCGCGGCACCAGAAATCGCTTCTGCGCATGCCCAGATGCCGAAAATAGCACCTGCACAGAAGAGATTTTCAGCATCTGGACATGCGCAGATCTGATTTCCAGCACTGCTCGGCTAGTCCCTGCGCTGCGCTGTGCCATTTTAGCGCAGCACACAGGGGACTAACCGAGTGGGCGGCTCGGTTCAGGGGCAGCTCGTGGGCCGGTAAAACAGTCTTTGTGGGCTGTATCCGGCGCATGGGTCGCACATTGCCGACCCCTCCTTTTGTTACTTCATGCAGAATAAACTCTCGCGTCTTTATTTTTTTAAGAGGGATTAAAGGGGACACCAGGAAAAAATCTTAACTAAGAAATTCAAACGAATCTTCAAACTAGCTTCCAGCTACCGTACTTTTCTGTGTATAACACTCCCCAATGTATGAGATGCCCCCTGTTTTTGGGGACTCCAAATTTAGAAAATGGGGTGAGATTGCCCGGAGTTGTTGAACTTTGGGGGGGGGAATGCCGAAAACTGCTCAGCCGTGCATCACTAAAGGCAACGATCAACGGTCCCCTCTCCGGAAGAAGCAGCCAAGTGCCAATCCTATTGCTCCAGCAACAGCCAATCAAAAACACAGCTTGCCGCATCCACAAATTTGGCAGCAACCAATCCCAAATCCACATCAAGGCACTGCCCATGTATAAGACGACCCACAATTTTTCACATACTTTTCTTTAGAAAAAAGATCGTCCAATATATGGAAAGGTTCGGTATATTGAGCGGAATTTGCTCTGCTACATCACTTCACTAGCATGAGTGAGTGAGGGAAGGATATACTTATTCACTAAATCAGGCATCCCCAAACTGCGGCCCTCCAGATGTTTTGGCCTACAACTCCCATGATCCCTAGCTAACAGGACCAATGGTCGGGGAAGATGGGAATTGTAGTCCAAAACATCTGGAGGGCCGAAGTTTGGGGATGCCTGCACCATATCCTTCCCTACTATCTTTAACATTCCCACACTCTTGTCAAGCAACATGTCTTCTTTCACTGGGCATGTGGGAAAGACACATGGGATTTCTCCTTAATAATAAATAAATTTTATTTATACCCCGCCCTCCCCAGCCAAGACCAGGCTCAGGGTGGCTAACACCAAAAAATAAAACAATTGATTACGATACAACTTAAAAACAAGATTAAATACAACATTAAAGTTAAAATTAAAATGCAGCCTCATATGGAAGGGAAAAGGGAAAAGGGAAAGTGGGGGAGGGGATCAAGTCGGTTCCAGGCCAAATGCCAGGTGGAACAACTCTGTCTTACAGGCCCTGTGGAAAGAAATCAGGTCCCGCAGGGCCCTGGACTCATGAGACAGAGCGTTCCACCAGGTTGGAGCCAGTGTTGAAAAGACCCTGGTTCTAGTTGAGGTTAATCTGACTTCCTTCGGGCCCGGGACCTCTAGGGTGTTACTATTTAAGGACCTTAAAGCCCTCCGCGGGGCATACCAGGAGAGGCGGTCCCCTAAGTACGAGGGTCCTAGCCTTCTAGTAGCTCTCGCCCTTACAAGTGCATGAGTCTCTTTCTCTTTCTCCCGCATCGAGAAATAATTCTTTTTATTTATTTATAGTAGCACAGAGGACATACAGGGTGACTCCTTTCACATCTACTATTGTGTAAAGTTGCCAAATGACTGTAATAAAATAAATCTCCATGAACATAAATATATTGAGACCAGAGTATATCACTGTGGTAACATTTAAATGTCAATAGCTGTTACAACGAAATGTGCTTATTCAGAATAAATTTCCTAACAGGTGACTGGTGAGAGCTACACCTGTGGAAATGCATTTGATTTAAATCAGAAAAACCACTTGACGCCAAGGCTGTCTAAGGTACGGCATTTCTACACCTATGTTAAACAGATCTGTGCAAACATTTATTGTATCATAATATGTAATTATATTACTACTAGTAATTTTGCATGCCCCAAAGCATTAAAAATTCAAAAGAGCCTGCTGTTCCCCCCAGCATTTATGAGCTGCATGTTAATAATAGGCTGAAAGGAGATCAAGAACATGTATTATTCCTTTGTTGATTTGCAGCTATTCAAGCCATTTGAATGTACAAAGCTAGCAAACATGTTTCCAAATTGTCCAGGCAGAAAGCTGAGCATTACATCTGAATTCATAGAATTGCTTCCCATTATCAACACGGGACACGGGTGGCGCTGTGGGTTAAACCACAGAGCCTAGGGCTTGCTGATCAAAAGGTTGGCGGTTCGATCCCCGCGACGAGGTGAGCTCCCGTTGCTCAGTTCCAGCTCCTGCCAACCTAGCAGTTCGAAAGCACGCCAAAGTGCAATTAGATAAATAGGTACCGCTACAGCAGGGAAGTAAACAGCGTTTCTGTGCACTGCTCTGGTTTGCCAGAAGCAGCTTTGACATGCTGGCCACATGACCTGGAAGCTGTACACTGGCTCCCTCGGCCAATAATGCAAGATGAGCGCCGCAACCCCAGAGTTGATCACGACTGGACCTAATGGTCAGGGGTCCCATTACCTTTACCTATCAACACTGCAGAAGAATCTAAGTGAATGCTGAAGACAATCTGTTCCTCAACTGCATGGGGAATGTAGCTTATTTTAATGTATTACATATAACAGGGAAGCAGAGAAAATTGTTCTTTTTACAGCTAAACCAAATTTGGAGAAATATTAACTACCATATCTTTCGGGAAACCCATGCTAGTTTTCTCCCATAGGAGAAAATAGTTTTCACAGTCACAGCTCATGACTATGGAAACCTAGGTTTCAAGCCATTGGAATGTTTCACAAAAATATATTTAGTTCATTTACTATTTCAGAGCAGTGCTGCACTTATCTCAAATGTGTGATTCCCTTCTGCTTTTGGTGCAGCCATACAATTTCCCATGCTAAGCCCTGGAACCTGTAAAGCCTCTCTCCCCCTGCCTCTTTTAACCTTTTGAAAACTAGACTCATGGCTTCCCCAAGGTATTATCATTTCCTCACCCCCCCCTTTCTTCCCTTGTCCTGAGGGGAGAGAATTATAACCCAACATTTCCCCCTACAGCTATTCAAAAAGAATAAAGGCAATGAGGGAGGATATAAATATATTCATGAATTAGTGCTATTAAAATTCTATCTGCATTAGATGGAAATAAATTGCACTTATCACACCCCCTGCAGCTGCCGGCCATCACAGTCAGCTATGGGGAGCAGAGAGAAGGGCAGCGAAAGGAAGATCCTATCAAATTGGGTTGGTGTGAAAATAAATACACCTACAAAGCCCTGGAATCAGAATAATGAACAGTCCATATGTTTGCTGTGGGGAAAATCCTCTTCATTAGTTTCTTGCTATCCATAAATATCTACTTTCCTGCTTCGCTTTGGTGCTGTTTTTACCTCATTTCCCCCCTAGCATATCTGAGTGACTATATCACACATAGCTAATGTGGTTCCCTGTGGATGTTATGAACTACGACTCCCATCATCCCTGATCATTGGCAATGCTGGCTGGGACAGAGGGAAGTTGTAGTTCGCAACATCTGGAGGCTACATGATGACGTGGCTGTTGTAAGGAAGAACTCAGATATGGACCACAAGTGGTGCTGAAAAAGCAGCTGATCTAGGGTGGGAAGAGACTTGTTTTGGAATTTTGCTCTGAAGCAAGGTTCTGAGGAACATTCATTGCATGTCATGACTGTGCCCCCCTTTGGGACCTCAAAAAAAAACCAGCAACATGGGGGAGAAAAATATTCAGAAAACCTGCACCTTATTCTGACTCAGCACTCATCTTAATGTATTTTGTTACTGTGTACACAATAATATGTGTAAGCCTGTTACCTCATCAGGATATTTATATGCCATAGGTAATAAATGGCTCTTGCTTTCAGAGCAGGTAGGCATGAATACTTGTTGAATCCCTGGTAAGCATGCAGTGAAGGGTCCACTTAGTGTTTTTCCTGGACCAAGGGGAGCTAAACTGTCAGGGACTGGGCAAAGGAGGAATGGTAGAGACCGTCTTCCCATCCTGACCCTTCCAGGGAGGAGGAAAAGGAAGACAGTATAGATTTGCAACCAGGGTTTGCGGGAAGTCACAGCTGAGAGGCAGATGAGGGGAAAAGTTGGGAAATCATGGGAGAGCCAGAGCAGCAGCTGGCTGACATGTTGTCATTAGAAAGCATTCCAGACCCTCCATCTCCCAGAACCCGGCGAGCCTTAAAAGTAGGAGAGCAAAGAGCTCAAAAACAGAGGGCACCCATAGAGGAGACGATGAGAATGACGAATGAGGAAGTGGGAGAGATGGGTGTGTGTGTGGAGATTCACTTGGGATAATGCCATTATCCAAGAGGCTGGGTTCTATAGCCTCTCTCTGTAAAGATTGAAATAAAAAAGGGGGGAAAGAAACTTTTCCTTGTCTTTATACTTTCCTGGACAACCAGCCAGGAGCCATTGACAACATCCTGACATAAACCATGAAGCACAATTCTTCAAATAATGCCATCAGGTTTAGTGCAGCTGATAACGTTCTTCAGAAACAATGCAAGAAAAATTCCACAACTGGTGGAATCTGAGCTACCTTTTAAGAAGTGAGTAGGATCTAAAGGAGACGTAGCACTAATTTCTAAACACAGAGAGAAAGGTAAAGTATTTGGGTTCAGATTCTCTTGAATTAATTCTCGTTTTCAGTCCGCGCAGCTGAAAACAGTGGTGTTTAATTTGTTTGGGCAGATGGGGCATTGGTGTCCTCAGTCACCTGTCTGTTTCTTTATTTTAACCAGCCAAAGAGGTGGCACTGTCTATCAGCTTTCTTCTCCTTAGTCTCAATGTTGCACTTCTAGAACTCAGGAGAGAGGAAGATGGGGACAAGACCAGAATTATTTGGCTGTGCCTAACATTGGCTCCCACACTGCCTTTGTTTGTTTGTTTGTTCCCTGCCTTCTGCCCTATCCATCACAATGGGTACAGCCACCATTGGCTACAATATCCCACCACCATAATTTTTCTTATATGAATTCTTCTTCCCACAGCAGTATCTGTAGCACAAGGCAGAAATGCTAATACACCACAGGACTTTAAAGCTTGCTCTCGGTACCCAAGCTGTCAAAACATAACTTGAATCTTTTGCACTTTGGCACCAGTGATACTTTATGTCCTGCTATAGTTTGGACTTACTGGAAGAAAAGCAAAATAAACAACAACACTGGCATCCACCAGTCTGTGCTAAACTCTTGGCAACAAACTGACCTGTGATGAAGTAGCTACAGATGACATCATTGTTAAGTGGATCAAATGGGATGAATTCTTTCCTGATCCTTCTTGGCATATGTTTTATGAGATGGAATTGAAGGTTGTAGAGTATATCTGAGACAGGGCTAGTAGGTTTGCTATCAAAATGCTTGGTACACAGTGTCCAGGCTGGTGTGTTTCTATCTTTAGGTGGCATGAAATAATCACCTTCATCATTCCACCTGTATTTCACCTGGTTTCAGCATATGAAGGGATGGGAAGCACATCCCACTTAATTGGCTCTGCTGAAAGACCAGCTTCGTTTGGCTCTTCCTCTTCTTGAACTAGTTCCATTCAAGCAGGTCATTATAGGAACTGGGCAGCTTTAAGAGCTGGGGTCAAGGCTTGCTTTTCCCATCTTCCCATTCCCATTGTATTTTTTATTTTGTAAGCCTGAATGCAGGGACTGTCTTGTTTTTACTGAGGTTTTTTCAGCTGTTTTTTCCCCCAGCTGAAGAGCATGGTAAAAATGCTTTTAAAACACAACAACAACAAAAAACCACTATTGATGTAGTGCTTTACAGAGAGCTCATCAATGGCTCCTCCTCATCCTGGAGAGTAGTGACTAGTGGGGTGCCACAGGGTTCTGTCTTGGTCCCAGACTTATTCAACATCTTTATCAATGACTTAGATCAGTGGTTCCCAACAAGTGGTCCGGGGACCCCCAGGGGTCCGCGAGCTATGCCAGAGGGGTCCGCAAGATGCTATTAGAATAAAAAAAAATATTAAATATATTTCGTATGATAACAGATTTTTTGTTTTGGCCGCTTCCTGCATGAGCAGAGTCTAGCGCAAAACTAGAATTAGATAGAGGCAGTAGTTCTGCTGTATGCCGTTAGGTGGCGCTTTACAAACACTACTGTTTTGCAAAGAGGCAGCGTGCACATTCTACTAATGCTCACCTCCCCAAGATGCTTTGCGTGCGTTGGCTTCATTTGTGCGCTACTGCGCAGGTACCCTGTCTTCTCCATTCCCCTCCCTCCTCCCTGGCGCGCGCTGCCTCTTTGCAAAACAGTAGTGTTTGTAAAAAAAGCATTGTTTTTTGCGGAAGCTACAGTTCGCGTAGTTAAAAATGGACCGTTGGTTAAAAAGTGGCTTGTTAAAATGACAAAGGCCTACAGATGAAGAGGAAGATAATGCATTTGATGTTCAAGCAAGTAAGTCAGTTACTCTCGAACCGATCTTGTCAGTGTCCATTGAACCTAAATCGTCGGCGTCCCTTGAACCTAACCCTTCCAAGATCAGTGTTAAGCTTACTGGAAAAATTAGATTAGGAATTAGGAATTAGAATTAGGATTAGGAATTAATGGGGGTCCTTGTCACAATAGCGGCTCGATGAGGGGTCCTCGAGAAAATTTTGTTGGGAACCCCTGACTTAGATGATGGGCTTGAGGGCATCCTGAGCAAGTTTGCAGGCGACACCAAATTGGGAGGGGTGGCTAATACCCCAGAGGACAGGATCACACTTCAAAATGACCTTAACAGATTAGACAACTGGGCCAAAGCAAACAAGATTAATTTTAACAAGGAGAAATGTAAGGTACTACACTTGGGCAAAAAAAATGAAAGGCACAAATACAGGATGGGTGACACCTGGCTTGAGAGCAGTACATGTGAAAAGGATCTAGGAGTCTTGGTAGACCACAAACTTAACATGAGTCAGCAGTGTGATGCAGCAGCTTAAAAAGCCAATGCAATTCTGGGCTGCATCAATAGGAGTATAGCATCTAGATCAAGGGAAGTAATAGTACCACTGTATTCTGCTCTGGTCAGACCTCACCTGGAGTACTGTGTCCAGTTCTGGGCACCACAGTTCAAGAAGGATACTGAAAAGCTGGAACATGTCCAGAAGAGGGCAACCAAAATGGTCAAAGGCCTGGAAACGATGCCTTATGAGGAACGGCTTAGGGAGCTGGGTATGTTTAGCCTGGAGAAGAGAAGGTTAAGGGGTGATATGATAGCCATGTTCAAATATATGAAAGGATGTCATATGGAGGAGGGAGAAAGATTGTTTTCTGCTGCTCCAGAGAAGCGGACACGGAGCAATGGATTCAAACTTCAAGAAAGAAGATTCCACCTAAACATTAGGAAGAACTTCCTGACAGTAAGAGCTGTTCGGCAGTGGAATTTGCTACCAAGGAGTGTGGTGGAGTCTCCTTCTTTGGAGGTCTTTAAGCAGAGGCTTGACAGGCATATGTCAAGAATGCTTTGATGGTGTTTCCTGCTTGGCAGGGGGTTGGACTGGATGGCCCTTGTGGTCTCTTCCAACTCTATGATTCTATGATTCTATAAGTTAATTATAGGCCCCTGCCTCGAGTTTGTAAGCCTGAGCACAGGAATTATATTGTTTGTACTTATTTGTACTATCTTATTATGGGATGCGGGTAGCACTGTAGTCTAAACCACCAAGCCTCTTGGGCTTGCCAATCAGAAGCTTGGCAGTTCAAATCCCTGCGACAGGGTGAACGCCTGTTTCTCTGTCCCAGCTTCTGCCAACCTAGCAGTTCGAAAGCACGCCTGTGCAAGTAGACAAATAGGTACCGCTGGGGGGGGGGGAGGTAAATAGTGTTTCCATGTACTCTGGCTTCTATCACCCTGCACCAGAAGCAGTTTAGTCATGCTGGCCACATGACCTGGAAAGCTGTCTGTGGATGAATGCCAGCTCCCTCGGCCTGAAAGTGAGATGAGCGGCACAACCCCATAGTCGCCTTTGACTGGACTCAACCGTCCTTTACCTCCCCCCCCCTTTCTTTTTTTACTGATCTTATTAAGCTGGTCTCCAAGCACTCTGTTTGGAGCTATGAATCTCCCTGGGAGACCTTGGGCCAGCCACTGCCTCTCCACCTCAACTACCTCACAGGGTTGTTGAGGGGATTAAACAAGGAGGTGGAAAACTGTGTTAGCCACTGTGAGCCACCTTAAAGAGAAAAGTAGAGTATAAATGCAATAAATAAAAAAATAAAATAAATGAAGACATACATATTTTCAGTAATTCCATCCTGATTCTGGAACCTGATCCATTATTTAAAGATGAAACTGTTGTGTGTTTCTCATAAATGGCACATAATATTGTTATGAGGTGTTTCCCCCCCTTTTTGGAGGGATGTAAACTGTATGCCTGAGCCCCCTTCAAATTCCTGGATACAGCATGGATTCAATTCCTGTAAAAAGCCAGGCTAGCTTCCTGGTGAGGTAATGGCCCTCAAATTATGAGCTACTAAGGCAACAAAGGAAGTGGCTCTTGGCAGTGTGGCAAGTGAGTGGACCCCCTTCCCTCAACTCACTGGTAGTTAGAAAGACAAAGGGTGGAGCTGAAGTGTGTGTTACCTAGAAGCCATTGAAACAGGGCCGCAGGCTAGGCAGTTGAGTGAGACAGAACCATGCCTGATTTCTGCAGGGATCAAAGGCTATAGCTATGGGAGAAGTAAGGCCATATTGAAATGTTGATGCTGAGCATCCCTTCACTGTAGGCTCAGGTTGTTTATACAGTGGTACCTCGGGTTAAGAACTTAGTTCGTTCTGGAGGTCCATTGTTAACCTGAAACTGTTCTTAACCTGAAGTACCACTTTAGCTAATGAGGCCTCCCACCGCCGCCACGCGATTTCTGTTCTCATCCTGAAGCAAAGTTCTTAACCCAAGGTACTATTTCTGGGTTAGTGGAGTCTGTAACCTGAAGTGTCTGTAACCCAAGGTACCACTGTATGTGTAAATAAACCATATATCATAAAGACGCCACAGCCTCTGCTATCCCTCTTTTGAAGAAACAGAATCTTTGTTAAGCACCTGGAACCCCTGGAATCTCACTCATCTCAGAGTTTGGGATGGTGTGCAACAATGTGCAACAAAGCAAGAATGATCCCACCAAACAGAGACAAAGGCAGAGAAATAGCTGCAGGTGCTCTGTGCTTAGCATGCAGCCAATATGTAGGCCCATGTAAACTTCTGTAACAACTGTAGAACCGATGTGTTGGCCAGAAATATAGGTGTTCTGGACAACTGCATCTTGCAAATGTGGGAGGAGGCATGCCCACCCTCTCTAAATCATTCGTCTGGGAGCAAAGTGCCAAGCAGCAAAATCGCACAGCAGCAGAGTAATGGGTACAATTCAGCAGCAAGGATTACAGCACCTTGGATAGCTCCATATGGGAGCTTTTAACTGCAGTTTGGCTGCACTACTTGGCTGGCTCATATGCTCCCTGCAATCAGGATCAACCTGTCACACTACACCAGGCATAGGCAAACTCGGCCCCCCAGATTTTTTGGGACTACAACTCCCATCATCCCTAGCTAACAGGACCAGTGGTCACAGATGATGGGAATTGTAGTCGCAGAACATCTGGAGGGCCGAATTTGCCCATGCCTGCACTACACAGACACAAACCCTGTATGCCCTTGCTACCAGGGCCCATAGAGCCATCCCGCCTTCATCCTGGGGTCCAAGTTTGCAAGCCTTTATCAAATTAGTTTCCCCAGTGCCTCTCTTTCCTGATAAGCATTTCCAGTCCTTTTTAACATGGCTCGATGGATGGCACACACTACTGATAATGGCCTAGTTCTTATAAAGAGGTAAGGTGGTAATGGGAGTGTAAAGGGAGAAAACTTATTTGCAGCAGCTACTTTTACAAAGAGCTTCTTTTTCTTTCTTTCTGTATCTGCTCTGCATTCCATGCAATGTTTTTGGACACCTGGAGCAATGTGCCATATCTTTCCTCAGTTTTTACATATCTGGACAATCTGTCTGGTTTAACTTTGCCATTGCAAACCATCCTATGAATAAGTAGCATCATTTGAAGCTGTCAGAGAGGCTACTATTGGGCAGCATATGAGATACACTAGCAGATATTGACAAAACATTAAGATGGGGCTGGATCAATTTGGATGTGCATTGATTCATGCAAAAATATTTCTAAAGGCCCATATGACCTTTCCAAGCATGTCAGTATAAAGGAGATAAAGGTAAAGGTAAAGGGACCCCTGACCATTAGGTCCAGTCATGACCGACTCTGGGGTTGAGGTGCTCATCTCGCATTATTGGCCGAGGGAGCCGGTGTACATCTTCCAGGTCATGTGGCCAACATGACTAAGCTGCTTCTGGTGAACCAGAGCAGAGCATGGAAACGCCATTTACCTTCCTGCTTGGAGCGGTACCTATTTATCTACTTGCACTTTGACATGCTTTTGAACTGCTAGGTTGGCAGGAGCTGGGACTGAGCAATGGGAGCTCACCCCATCGCGGGGATTCGAACCGCCAACCTTCTGATCGGCAAGCCCTAGGCTCAGTGGTTTAACCCACAGCGCCACCCGCGTCCCATAAAGGAGATAACTGGCTTCAAATAGACTTTTATTGTTTTGTTTAAAGTAGACCTGCAGTGGCATAAGGAAAGGTGAGACGGCTCAATAACATTCCCTAATTGTTCACCTGGACAGTTACAGTTAGTTACATCGTATTTTCCATTGGAAGAAAACTGAAATGGTCTCAGTGCAAATATACTATTAAAACCATGTATCTGAAAAGGCAGCATACACACGTCACTGATGAAAAATCTGTATACATGAAGCAGAGATGAAATGAGCTAAGTAATATTGTCTGTTGGTAAAGACACCACTTATCCTATTTTGCACCATCTTCTTTTCTGGAGCACAAGGGGGGTGGGGTGGAATGGCATGAACTGACAGTCTCCTGTGCAAACTCTGGCTAAATAAATTGGAGACCCAAAAGAGCACAGTAGACAATGCTCTTGGTTGTTTAGTAATTACTGGATTCATAGCATGCCTTTCCCCCCAAAGAGCTCAAGGTGGTGTGCGTGATTCTCTCTCCACCCCCAATTTAATTCCCACAGTTATTAGTCAATTATAAGCCCAAAGTATGTCACTGCTCCCCAAGCCGGGTATCCTCTTCAGAATAACACTTTATCAGGTGGATGTAGGAGTTGCAGATCAGGTGTTGGGTCTCCACTCTCTGTGTCACTGCCTGGGCTCCTGGTAAGAGGAGGAAAGGTAGGCAGTTCCAACTGGGATCCTCACAGAGATTGCATTCACCTGGCAGTCTATTCCATTTTGAGGGCACTTGCCTAACTGTAAATTTCTGCATTACACTTGAGCTTCCACACGACATATAAACTGCTTTCATAAATACAGCAGAAAACAGTGCTAATTTAGCAGTCCTTTCTGTGTTTTCTTTGCTTCCAGAGGACAAAAGCACGCGCCAGTTTTCAAATAACATGGAAATGAGTATTAAAATCTATCTATCTATCATCTATCTATCTATATCTATATCTATATCTATATCTATATCTATATCTATATCTATATCTATATCTATATCTATATCTATATCTATCTATCTATCTATCATCTATCTATCTATCTCAGTGTTTCTCAACCTTTTTTGGGCCACGGCACACTTGTTCCGTGAAAAAAATCACGAGGCACACCACCATTAAAAAAGTTAAAAAATGTAACTCTGTGCCGCCCTATATTATAATTATGACTGTAAGAAACACTTGCCAAATATTGCTTTCCGGCGGGTCAGTGTTGTGTATTGGCGGCCGCCAGGCTCGTTTGCACTGAGCTTTGGGAAAGAGGAGGAGAAATATTGCTTTCCGGCGGGTCAGTGTTGGGCATTGGTGGCCGCCAGGCACGTGACAATGCAAATCGCCCTTCTCGTCGCCGCACGTCGTGGCACACCAGCCAGCGTCTCGCGGCACACTAGTGTGCTGCAGAACAGCGGTTGAGAAACGCTGATCTATCTATCATCTATCTATCTATCATCTATCTATCTATCTATCTATCTATCTATCTATCTATCTATCTATCATCTATCTATCTATCTATCTATCTATCTATCTATCATCTATCTATCTATCTATCTATCTATCTATCTATCTATCTATCTATCTATCTATCTATCATCTACCGGTATCTATTTATCTACCAAGAGCTTTTTTTCAGCCAGAACTCACTGGAACTCAGTTCTAGCACCTCAGTTGGGCACCATTGCCATTCTAAGAGAACAAGGGTAGTGTTCATTGTGAGTTCTGACATTTCTTTCTCTAGAAAAATTTGCACTGTACTCTGCCTACCTGCCTGCCTGCCTGCCTACCTACCTACCTACCCTTCTACCCAGTTCCCAATAACATGTTGCTTAGGGAGGCCACTAGGCTCTTCCGCCATGCCTCCAGACTGTTGATCTTGTTTGGAGGTTCTAGCAGGGGAGCGCAGCTATCGTATACCCTTGACTGAAGAACGGTACACTCCTTCTATCTGGGAAGGTCGGTCCAGTATACCTGAAGGAGCGTCTCCACCACCATTGTTCTGCCTTGATACTGAGGTCCATTACCGAGGGCCTTCTGGTGGTTCCCTCGTTGCGAGAAGCCAAGTTGCAGGGAGCCAGGCAGAGGGCCTTCTCGGTGGTGGCGAGATAGATAGATGATAGATAGATAGATTTTAATACTCATTTCCATGTTACTTGAAAACTGGCGTGTGCTTTTGTCCTCTGGAAGCAAAGAAAACACAGAAAGGACTGCTAAATTAGCACTGTTTTCTGCTGTATTTATGACTGTTGATCTTCAGCCTGCCCCCTGTCTTACCAACTGCTGGTAGGCTGAACTTGGCAGACTGCCTATCCAAAGTATTTTACCACCCGGAGTCTCAGCACCGGAAAACTGAGGAGCAAACCCAGTTTCCCAGCATCTCTGATGGCAACAACACCCGGACTCATTGCTCTCCCCCCCCCTTCCCCGCACCATATTATTTAAGCATGCAGCAGCATGTTTGGTTCCCATTTGTCAGCTATATGTAAGAATTAGCCCTGAGTCGCAGTGTTTTGACTGATACTGCTATGATGTATTGCCCTACCTATCAGTGTCAAACGGCTGCCTAGCTCGCCTTCCCTTCAAGCCACAGTTTCCCCCCTTACTGCAGTACACACAAGCCTAGTGCAAGAGGAGCTGAATTTTAAAACGGAAATCTCTGAGCCAGGCTGTGGCATGGAGACCATCCTGTGAGGTGGGAAAGGTTCCCCCAAAAACAAGCATACCAGAACAATGTTTTCTTCAAAGTAGGAAATAATTACTGTTCTATGGCCTCGGTCCAGTATACCTGAAGGAGCGTCTCCACTCCCATCGTTCTGCCTGACACTGAGGTCCAGTACCGAGGGCCTTCTGGCGGTTCCCTCATTGCGAGAAGCCAAGTTGCAGGGAACCAGGCAGAGGGCCTTCTCGGTGGTGGTGCCCGCCCTGTGGAATGCCCTCCCATCAGATGTCAAAGAGAAAAACAGCTACCAGATTTTTAGAAGACATCTGAAGGCAGCCCTGCTTAGGGAGGCTTTTAAATGTTTAATAGATTATTTTATTTCTTTTTTTTATAATAATTTTTTATTAATTTTCAAACAAAACTAAACAAACTACACAACTACACAAACATACAATACAACACTGTCCCTTCGTTTTCCCTCCACCCACTGGTCCACCTCTGCCACCAGTGAAACCCGTGCGCTTTGAGAATCAAAGGGGGTTCATTGTAAGTTGGGTTTGACCTCCCCCCTCCCTCCCCCCCTCTTCCCCCCCCCGCCACTGAAGGGACAGGAATGGAGGAGCTCTGAGGATTGGTTTCCCCCAGCTCTTTCATAAACATACTTAAACAAATATACACATAACAATAATAGGGGAGAATTTTAACTCCCCAATTCTTATTATCTTAACCTTATAATTGTGACTTCCTCGATAGTCTTCCTCCTGGTTTTCCCTAAACAAAATCTAAAAGCTTATGGCGGGTTTTCTATTTCAGTTTAAAATCCTTTTCTTATAA
Organism: Zootoca vivipara; assembly: GCF_963506605.1. Classification (NCBI taxonomy): domain Eukaryota; kingdom Metazoa; phylum Chordata; class Lepidosauria; order Squamata; family Lacertidae; genus Zootoca; species Zootoca vivipara. The sequence goes on along the minus strand of NC_083291.1, from coordinate 18,037,846 downwards.
TATTAACTCAATCCTCCTCCTTTTCCGTGCTGCCCTCCCACAGGCCCCCTCCTGCCACAAGAGGAACCTGTAGGGCACAGCATTTCCAAGGTTCCATTATATCCCCTCCTCACCCCTCCGAGCACTCCCTGCCACTGAGTATCTCAGAGTAAGGAGAGGAGAGTAGGCAGCTTTCTGCCTAGAACCTAACTTAACTTACAAAAATTTACATTAGCTTAAATATTTTCCTAAGCCGTTCTTATTCCTCCCTCCAGAAAACCCAGCTTATTTTCTTTCATTTTTACACTCCATCTCCTCTCCCTAAGTCTTTTCCCCCAATTGGATTAGCATTTCCGTTAACAGGCCAAAATTTCGAAAACCGTCTTTCAAAAACTAAAAGTAAAACTTTTAACTAAAATTTTCATCCCACACCCATTCTTTCCCATATCCGTCTCCAGGCCCTTGTCCCCCTCTGCCCCTGTCTTTCCCATTCCTCACTGACATCACCCCACATTCCAACCCCTCCAGGATCTTCAAGTCCATTAAACCTCAAGTTCCTTTGCTTCTCATTTTCTTGCTCTGCTTGTTTTTCTTCCTTTTGAAGTCCATGCTTTGCTTCATCCCAAGCATATTTTTTATAGTCCAAGTCCTCTTTAAAATTTTCATCAAATTGTTTCTCCTGGCATCTAGTCTCAATCTCCACAGTCTCCAAATTCAAATTTTCCTCTAAGTCCTGGACTTGGACTTCAACCTCAGCTGCTGGTGAATTGGGATGTTGCCGTTCCTTGTAAATGTCCTCCCATATTTGTAGATAGTTTAGCACAGCCTCCTGGAAGGCTCGAGAGTACTTTGTTTTCATACTTTTCCTAACCGCAGACAAACAGGAGGTGGAGAACAAAGGGTGCTGGAAAATTCCTTCCTTAGACGATCGACTCCATTTTGGCTGTTCTTTTCCTTTGTCTTTTGATTCAATCACAAATCCATTCTTAGTTCCAATATTAAATAATTCTACCACGTTTTCAGTCAATTTTTACTAATCACAACAGTGCAATAAATCCACCCGGTCTTTTGACAGTTTGACAGCTTTTGACAGCTGTCAAAGCACTCTCCCCCTTGATAATGCTGTACCTCAAGGGGTGCCGGACTCGGGAGTTGAGAGGGTTCGAAAAAGTCTTTCTTTCTCTCGGGTCCACAATTCCAAATACTTTTCGTCGTTCGGCTTAAGATTTTTTAAAGCGCCTCCCAGTTTTCCATTAGGAAGAGACCGACTTCCGTTTCTTTAAAGTCTCTCCTATTTTTCCAATTAATGAATTTAGAGTCCGTAATCAAAATTCCACTTACTTTATGGAAACCTTTAACTTTGTTCGGAAGAATCTGCCGCTTGCCGGGTCAGGACTCGGAGCTTCACTTCTCGGAGGTAAGATTAAGCCCAAAATGGCTCCCGCGGTTCCACCCCGCCGGCTCTCGATCGCTCTACTGAGCTCTCGGGCAGCGGGGGATCCGCAAAACGGAGCAGCCGCTGGGCGCGTGAGTCACCGGGACTCTCTACCCGGTGCTTTTACGGGGAGTCTGCTCGCTCTGCGGACTTCCCCCCCCTCCGCGAAGCCAGGGACTTCGGCGCGCGAAGTCCCTGCGTCCTTCTCTCCGCCGCGACAGACCGGAAGTCTATTTTATTTCATTTTTCTGTTGGAAGCTGCCCAGAGTGGCTGGGGAAACCCAGCCAGATGGGCGGGGTATAAATAAATTAATAATAATAATAATAATAATAATAATAATAATAATAATAATAATATAACTCTCTCAAAGTGCCCACCATTATGATGGCTGAAGTGCACACTTGGCTTGTATACTGCAAGGACCCTGGGTGTGTGCAAAAGGCATTCTGCTCACAATTACAAGGTATACACACCCTGCAGAGTTCCCACCAGTGAATTCCAGGCATAGCTGCCAAGTTATCCCTTTTTTAAGGGATTTTCCCTTATGCTGAATAGGCTTCCTCACGAGAAAAGGGAAAACTTGGCAGCTATGATTCCAGGCCACTCAGCTTCATGTTTGGAGGGTAGATTTTGCTCTCTCACTGCAACTGAGTGCCCAAGTACTGCGTTTCTGCAGCCAATCGAAAGCTGCACCTTGGTTTTCAAACTGTTTCAGGAGTCAAACGGACTCCCGGAATGGATTCAGTTCGACAAGCAAGGTATGACAATACTGTGAACTGAAATAAACAGAAAAGCAAAGGTTTTGCCGGATATCTTGTCATAAAGGTAGAGGGCTGCTTAGAATAACTTATGATCAAGTTTTGGAGCCTGTGGCCTTCTCCAGATGTTGTTAGACTTCAGCTCCCATCAACTCCAGCCTGCATGGCCAATGGATGATGGGAGTTGCAGTCTTTAAATTAGGGGCTGGGAACCTGTGTCCCAATGGTCAGGGAGAATGGGAGTCTAACAAAATCTTGAGGGATAAAAGGTTTTCCAGCCCTGCTTTAACCAAAAGAATTAAATCAATTGTTATGTACTGAGCTGAATCATAGAACAATAGGATCCAGAATCAGCAGTCTGATTGGTCCGCAGGAGCCACCCAATCCAACTCCAGGTGGAAGTGAATCCACAACCTGATTGGCCTGCAGGAGCAGCCAATCAGGCTGCTGGCAGAAGTCAATCCACAAACTGATTGGCCCACAGGTGTAGCCCTGAAGTAGCCAATCACGCAAGGCCCATTGTCAATCTTTGGATCTTCCTTACAAAATATTTCCCTTCATAATACATCACCGGCAAGAGTCCTGGATGAAATTGCTTGTTCCAGGTATTCAAGCAGCTCAACATGAGTTGATAAAGTCTTTCAGAGGTTTATGCACAGAAACATCATCTGAGAACTATATAAGAACACCTTCCATTTGAGGGACGGAAAAAAAGAGGGGGAAGCAAAACAGAAGTGCAGTCATGCGCAGCAAAACACAGTCATTTCATTAAAGAAAAGGCAGGCACATTATTACAATTTAGCTGTAATTTGTCATAGAGCTTAGAGAGCTAAGTTAATATTCTTAGCACAGAGCACATTTCTTTGTCACAGTAGGGTGGAGGGATACTGAGGTAGATGATGTTCCTCTTTTCTTGTAAGAAGAAAAACGTTTCAGAGCTGTTTTTTCTAAATGTTATCACGGTTGTGTCCTCACCTTCCTCCAAGGGACTCATATATCTGCCCAACAGTCCTAAAAGGTGTGAGAGAGGTGGACTGGACCAGGACCACTGTTTCTAGACTGGAATTTGCACCTGAATCTTCCTCAGCACAGGTATGCTACATCACAATTGCCATCCGAATGGTTCTCCCACAAATCAAGTGAGCACAGTAATAATAATAATAATAATAATAATAATAATAATAATAATAATAATAATAATAATATATTTATACCCCGCCCATCTGGCTGGGTTTCCCCAGCTACTCTGGGCGGCTTCCAACAGAAAAATGAAATAAAATAATCCATTAAACATTAAAAGCCTCCCTAAACAGGGCTGCCTTCAGATGTCTTCTAAAAATCTGGTACCTGTTTTTCTCTTTGAAATCTGATGGGAGGGCATTCCACAGGGCGGGCGCCACCACTGAGAAGGCCCTCTGCCTGGCTCCCTGCAACTTGGCTTCTCGCAACGAGGGAACCGCCAGAAGGCCCTCGGTACTGGACCTCAGTGTCCGGGCAGAATGATGGGGGTGGAGACGCTCCTTCAGGTATACTGGACCGAGGCCATTACGCTAGGATCATTCAGCACAGAGAGGGAAAGGGAATTTAAGATAAATTGCAGTGTTAGTTCTAAATGGTGTGAGGTCAGGGCTTCAGGAGCCCCCACCCTGATGGAGCTATCATTCTTATTTTGCATGGAAAGTAGTCTGTGAGTATTCTCAGTTTGCTCATCATATTTTTTCCCTATGAAGAGGGCCCACTGTGGATGCCTGGCTCAAGGGCCAATCAAAATTCCGGAGCCAGCACTGGCCAATGAGAAACTGGCCCCAGATTTGTCCCTGCTTTTGATGACAAGCTTATAAGAAGTAAGCCTTGAGATATAAGATCTATATGTTATCAATAGGAAAAGGTTTATAATTCAATTCATGGAAAAGAAATGACGCAGTCTTGAGCATAAACGGGGGTAAAAGTTACAGCAGTATTCTCCGTCCAGCTTCTGCTGCTGGCCTTGTAGAACGTCAACCAAATATATGAACAGATAAATCTGGGGAACATTGCAGCACTTTGTTTTCTCATGGCAGGAGATGCAAAGCAAAGTAGCAAAAAGGGCATGGTTGGGAGGGAGTGGGAAGGTCATTTTATTGGCTTATAATTCAGCAAGGTTTTTTATAGTTCAAATCTAAGTGATACCAGAGAAAGAACAGAAGCTTCTCTCTCTCTCTCATATATATATATATATATATATATATATATATATATATATATATGAGAGAGAGAGTATATATACTGTAAAATAATAATGGTGTTAATAATACTAATTCTGCAGAGGCATGGCTAACCTTCTGAAGTTAAAATATAATATATGTGTCAGCTTTCATTCTTAAAGTTTGCTAGAGGTAACACCAATAAATGTTTTAATAACCAAATGGTAAATTGGCAGGGAGGCAGAACACTAGAACTGGTAAAGTATAAAAGCTCTATAATCAAATCCTGAATTCAGTACATACAAGTGCATTTAATTTTGAAATCTACAAAATCTAGATTTAATGACGCTGGATGGAGCATTAGAGTGTTACAGCCTTGAAAGACATCAGTTCAACTTCAGCAAGTTGCTCAAAGGAGCTGTCCTTGGTGCTACTATGTGCCTTGTCCCATGGGCTCCTCTTGGGGAGCAGCACAACATAGCCACAAAAAGGCCCTGTCTCATATACTCACTAACCTTGCTCTAGACAGAGGAGGAACACAGAACAGAGTCGGCCCCCCAAAAATCTCAGTGGGTGGAGAGAATCATGCAGCAGCCAGCAGGCCTTTCAATTTTGGAGCCAAACCAATAACAGCTCAATAGGTGATGACCATCACTTTGAATTGGGCTCAGAAACAAATTGGAAAGCAGTAGAGGTTGAATAATATTGGAATAATATATGCTCTGAAGAATGGGCCCTCAACAAGGCTCTGACAGCAGCATCCTACACCAACCTCAGTTCCCGAACGTTCTTCAAATACAGTTGTTTGAATGACAAGTTGTAATTCCTGAGATTTCCTCTTCAATTAAAAGATAGTTGCCCTGTCTGTCTATGCATAGGGCCCCTCTAGAGGAGGAATCCAGTACCAAATCTGGTCTTATTTTTACAGTGTAAAATGTATGCAGTGTAAAGGGATTGTGCCAAGATTAATCAGAACTTTTGGGAATTGCTTTGCCAGATTTTGGCTGTTTCCTTCATCATCACCATAAGTTGCAATGATGTCATCCTTAAGCATACAGCACAAGGACACAAATGGGTTGCATATATTTTGCAGTACCCTGTCCTGAGCATGCGTGGGCTGTGATCCCTTTCCCCATTTGCTCCTTTTGGAGTAGACCCACCACAGACTAATTTAGAGTATGGGTTTTGAAGCCCGAAGCCCATCATTGGCTGTGTACACACAAACCCATTTGTAGCAATTCTTTTTCTATTCCAAAATCATTCAAGTTCATTTTCAACATCTTGATTTTAATCTCAGCTGGAGGCTGGATCTGTTGTCTCCTCAGCAGCCCCACTAATGTAATATCTGCAGTGGCTTCTTGCGGAATAGGAGGTGCTGCTGTTCTCCCCCTTTTGCTCCTGAGGTAGATCTTTATTTACCCCCATGCTCCTGGTGTACATCTTCACTCAACCCTTCTTCCCTGTCAGGGGTGGGGAGCACGATTTTATGGTTTGTCTCAGGTGCCACAATGTCTTGGGCCAGTCTACCAGTGTCTAAACCCTCCTCCTGACACAACCATCTTCTCCATACTTTGAGATTACTACCAGTAGGCTCTGGCTGTGGAAGTGGTAGCGTTTCTGATTAAAAAAACTACCTCGGAGGTCCCGGCTTTCAGCATCCAATTAAACAACCGAAATCACAGTGTCTCAACTACATCTCCCCATGCCAACTGTACCAACATGCACCACAACCACTAACTCCTCCCCAGCACTATTTACCAGTCTAACTAGATGATGGGCAACATCAGCAACCTTCATGCCAGGTAGGCAACTCATCCTGTAGTCTGTATGTCCAATCACACATCCAACTATCTATGTTCTTAAATATTGACTCATCCACTAATGGGACTGCCCCCCAGAAATGTATCCTTGGCACAAGAGGATAGTTGTGCATCCCTCAAGAAATCAATCCCTTGTAAGAGAAGATTTTCTTCAGAGCGACATTCACCTTCCTTGTGTATCTGAAGAAGTGTGCATGGACACAAAAGCTCATACCAATAACAAACTTAGTTGATCTCTAAGGTGCTACTGGAAGGAATTTTTTTTATTTTGTTTCGACTACAGCAGACCAACACGGTTATCTACTTTTGTGGGAGTGGGACACAGCTATAACATCCCACCAACCTCTCTGCCTCTCTTAGCTATTCCAAGTCAACCACCTTGGTCTCAAGGAAACAAACTTGTTCCTGGAGAGCCAGGAGCTTATTGGACCTTGGACATACCCACAGCTTCTGTCCAACAGGGAGATAGTTGTATATGTGACAGACAGTGTAAAACAGTGAAAAGCATTTACCCTACCCCTACTAGCATTCTACCTGCATAATTCTTTCTGTAGTTTAAGTTGCTTTATTGAGAGCTTGGTTTTGCTTTAGGTCAAGGAAAGGGGAGTGGTGTGCACAACTTTGTTGCCCTGCTGTTGAACTTGAACATCTGGTTAACTCTCCTTCTCCCTTCGTCAGATGGGAGACATTTCATCATCTAGGACTCCCTATAGCTCCTGGAGGAAGCTCCCCTTGCTAGGCTGCTCTAAATTTATTTGCCTGGCTAGGTCAGGATGTGTGGCTCAAATTATGTTTATCCCTCTGGGAGAGTGAGCAATGGGTGCTGACTGAATGGGGAATAGTCAGTGATTTTTTATTCATCTGGCAGTTGACTCTAAGGGGGGATAGGACTTATTTCCTTACTGAGAAGGGGTCATGTTTAAAAACTTTTAATACTGCTTCTAAAAAACTGCTTCTATTATGTTTACTGGCAACAATATGCTAGCTTGAATAGAGTAGGCTGAGTAGACTAGCTGTGGTCATGCGGCATTCTTGGATAAGACAGATATCTTTTGTGACACACACACACACACATACATACACACACACACACACACACCAGTCGCACCCTGAACTTCATAATTATGAGCATTCTACAGGACCATGAAAATAATGTAATGTACTCATGCACAAAGGTTTTCAAAGAAGCTTTTGGTTTGTACATTGCTTGAGACCCAGAGCAATTTGCAGTGCTCTCGGTGATCGCAGCACAACATCCTTGTCAGCAGTTTAACAAAAGGAAGACTTCACACGGTCAGCAACACAATGCCTGCAGTTCACAGCATTTCTTCTGTGTAATGTCTGCTAATTAATTTCTTCAGTTAATTGAAAAGATTGTCAACATAAAGCCAAGGGTTCATGTGCGAGTTGAAGATTGGTGCCAAGATCTGCCTTAAATCAATTACAAAACTCTCCACACTATTAGAATAAAAGGAAGAACAGAAATTGCTGTCACATAGGGTGTTTTTTTAAATAAGCGCTACAGTAAAATGACTCTTTAAATGCTGCATTTTAAAGTGTACACTTGAAAGGTACACTGCAAACTTAAACATATTTACTCAGAAATAAGCTCCATTGAGTTCAAAGAGTTTGAAGTGTGCCACAAACCCTCATGTGTTCTAGAACATCAAGGGAGGGCTCATCCCTGCTTGTAGTGAAATACAGTTCAATTACAATCTTAGAGGTCAGCCAACCTCCCACTCAGACACCACGATGACTGATGGGTTCTTATTGTCTATAACTAGTCAATTGGAGTGTTTTATAATTAAAGTCCCATCTGGACTACCTGGTATATATTTAAAGCAGTATCATACCAGTTTAAACAGTCATGGTGTCCATCAAATAATCCTGGGTGCTACAGTTGTTTGGAGAGTTGTTTGGAGACCACTATTTCCCCCCAAAAGGGACATGGGTGGCGCTGTGGGTTAAACCACAGAGCCTAGGGCTTGCCGATCAGAAGGTCAGCGGTTTGATGGGGTGAGCTCCCGTTGCTCGGTCCCAGCTCCTGCCAACCTAGCAGTTCGAAAGCACATCAAAGTGCAAGTAGGTAAATAGGTACCGCTACAGCGGAAAGGTAAATGGTGTTTCCATGTGCTGCTCTGGTTCGCCAGAGGTGGCTTTGTCATGCTGGCCACATGACCTGGAAGCTGTACGCCGGCTCCCTCGGCCAATAATGTGAGATGAGCGCCGCAACCCCAGAGTCGGTCACGACTGGACCTAATGGTCAGGGGTCACTTTACCTTTACCTTATTTCCCCCAGAGAGCCACAGTTCCCAGAGTGGTTTAACTGTCAACCCCTCTTTCCAGGGAACTCTTGAGAACTGGAGCTCTGTGGAGGGAATAGGGGTCTCAACACCATTAACAAACTACATTCTCCAGGATTCTTCAGGGGAACCCATAACTGTTTAAAGTGTAATGATACCGCTTTAAATGTATAGTGCGGAAGGGGCCTGCTGGTAAGTCATATCCTGTTACGATCTCTCTTACAAAGATATTATTTTTGAGCAATACCAAATAAATGGTACGTGCCACTGTTAATTGCTTTACACTTCCAACATACATTGCTTGATCCCCATAAATGTTGCCAAGATTTGAAGCTATTGATCTTTAATAAGGACTTTATTAACATTTCCTATCTTTAACATCTCCTAGGGTGTAAGTACCCACACTGTAGTGTTTAATAAAAACTGTAGCATCAGTTCCTCATCAGCATCCATGCAGCCAGGGAAATTCAAGCCAGAGAAGAGAGCGCATGGATGCTGCAACACCAATGAGAATTTGTATTTGGGCTTAGACTAATTATGAAGGGAGTATAATTTTTTGGTAATTATTGGACTCAGCTTCCAATTACTGTAGCTTGGAAGCTCCTTCCTAGTAAAATTTTGTACTCCAGACCCTCAAGTCCTGATCCTTGACTGAATCACTAGTTGGATTTGCACTTTAAAGAGAAAGATGGGAATCTGCACCTCTTAACAGAATGAGCATACATAACTCAGGCTGTTATAGAATAGCACACTTCGGTTTTTAGAGATTTCCCCTTCACAGCAACCAATGTATCCATAGCCTAGGAGTGCAACCCCATAATATTTTGTCCTTGGCAACAGATTCAGACCCTGGACTGGTTTGAATTAAGTTTGCCCCCCAAAAATATTTTTGGGAGTTTAAAAGGAAGACTTGCATTAATTCAAGTCAATGATTTGGAAACATAGTCATACTACAGGCCACAGTTTTTGCTTGCTTGTTCTTTGCTGGCCGCCACATATATTTTTAAATTATGGCTGCCATGGTGGCTTGAAAGGCTTCTTAATTGAAGCTCATGCTGCCGCAGAAACTGTGTGCTGCATCCTGCAAGTTGAAAGGAAAGTGGAAAGCGTTGCTAGGTAGCTGCTTGGCATGCTTAGGTTTGTCCTTGGAATGGGTCTAGCCACTTGAAATTCAATCTGGAAGTAACTCTGAATGAAGAGCTGAGCAGCCCAAATGTTTTATGGACGCTCAACAAGCCGAATCCAGACTCCAGATTGGATCTCTGTTGGGTCCAGAAACCCTGGCAAGAGGTGCTAGGCTTAAAGGCTGAAAACTCTGTGGCATATCGAAAACAACTGGTGGTTCCAGGATCAAAACAAAAAACTCACTGACCTAGACAGTTAGGTATTATATGAATACCCCTAACAATTCTCCAGCAAGTTAAGGTTTTGCCAGGTTTTTCACTGGCTACTGCTCTTCTGCCTTGAACTTGAATTTTTTAATTGCAGGCATTCACAGGTGGCAATGCTTATATCCTTGCTGTGTGGAAGGCACCGTCTTCAAGTCAAAAGAGAAAGTCAGACCACTTCTTTAGTTGGTAACCATAGTCAGTGGCGGAGCAAGCCGTTTGGGTACCTGGGGCGGTGTGTGTGCCCTGTGCCCAGGGGCGGGGCCAGCCGCCCACGGGGTGGGACCAACCAGGGTAGGACAATCTGTGGGGCCGCCAAGGAGTCTGCCTGCCTCCTTCCCACTCAGCCACCCTACAGCTGAGGGGGAGGCAGCAGGCGGACCGTTTGGGGCAGCGCGGAGCCTGTGGGCTCTCAAGCCACCGCGTCACTTCCAGGAGAGATGTGTGGCTCGGGCGCACTGCAGGCCCTGCGATGAGTGCCGCCCGGCATTTTGTCACCCTCCCCCCAGTGGTGGCACTTGGGGCGGCCCACTCCCACCGCACCCCCTTCCTCCGCCCCGATCATAGTAAAATAGGGACTATGTCCAAATCAGAGCTCCATTGGTGCTGAGCCACTTCAGTTTCCTCTCCTCCTCCTGCATGCTGGAATCAAATCTCCCAAAGGGTCCCCAAACCCCTTTGAGCTGATTTTGAGGTATAGAGGGAGAGTTCCATTCTGCTAGGGCAAGTCTTTCATGCTAGTGGAACAGGAGCATTGGAAACTGCCCTAGGGATGTTTGTATACCCTTCTTACAACCCTGCCTCAAAAACATACTTACTTGACAGTAATTTGCATTGAAATCAACTATGTGCACAATCCTATGCACACCGACACAGAAGTAAGTCCCACTGTGTCTCTAAGCAACTTTAGTAGTTGAGGGCTGCAGACAGGCATCCTATATTAGAGGACAGGGAACAGAATAATCTCTGCGGAAGGTGATGTAGGAGGTTGTGCTTTTGGTACAACATTTTTATTCTGTTGTTGTTGTTGTTTAGTCATTTTGTCATTTAGTCGTGTCCGACTCTTCGTGACCCCATGGACCAGAGCACGCCAGGCACTCCTGTCTTCCACTGCCTCCCACAGTTTGGTCAGACTCATGTTGGTAGCTTTGAGAACACTTTCCAACCATCTCGTCCACCTGTCGCCCCCTTCTCCTTTTGCCCTCCATCTTTCCCGACATCTGGGTCTTTTCCAGGGAGTCCTCTCTTCTCATGAGTTGGCCAAAGTATTGGAGCCTCAGCTTCAGGATCTGTCCTTCCAGTGAGCACTCAGGGCTGATTTCCTTCAGACTGGATAGGTTTGATCTTCTTGCAGTCCATGGGACTCTCAAGAGCCTCCTCCAGCACCATAATTCAAAAGCATCAATTCTTCAGCAATCAGCTTTCTTTATGGTCCAACTCTCACTTTCCTACATCACTACTGGGAAAAACATAGCTTTAACTATACAGACCTTTGTCGGCAAGGTGATGTCTCTGCTTTTTAAGATGCTGTCTAGGTTTGTCATTGCTTTTCTCCCAAAAAGCAGGCGTCTTTTAATTTTGTGACTGCTGTCACCATCTGCAGTGATCATGGAACCCAAGAAAGTAAAATCTCTCACTGCCTCCATTTCTTCCCCTTCTACGTGCCGGGAGGTGATGGGACCAGTGGCCATGATCTTGGTTTTTTTTTTATGTTGAGCTTCAGACCATATTCAGACCATATTTTGCGCTCTCTTCTTTCACCCTCATTAAAAGGTTCTTTAATTCCTCCACACTTTTTTATTCTACTTCACATTATATCCTGGAAATCTACGGCTGGCCCAACAGAAAGCATTTTAGGTAAAGCTTAAACTATGACAGGAAGGACTGACATTTGCTTATAATTTTTATGGACAGTTCATATTTTGAAAACTCTCTCCACAAAAAGGAGAGAGCAGAGCATGGGTGGTGTTTGCTCACATGTTCAATGAGCAAACTGAATTGTGTGTCCAAAGTAAACATTATTTGATGAGTGCAGCTTTCATTTGCAGGAACACATTTTTAAGGGCAAAGGGACAGAGCTTTTCTTCAAAAGCAGCAGAAATTTGCTAAAATGTGAGTTTAGGATAGAATTAGGGGGGAAGGGGATGGGGTGCTGAAATTTTATTTATACTGGTGTTGTCTTGTCTGTTAACCACACTCTGGAAAGCTGTAATTGCTTTATGGTAGCCTTTTCCAACCTGGTGCCCTCCAGATGTTTCAGGTTACAATACTGGTTGGGGATGCTGAGAATTATAGTCCAAAACTTCCGAAGGGCACCAGATTGCGGAAGGCATATCATGAGATAACAAGGAATTTGTGGCTAGATCTCAAGCTCTGTAGTTAATCACTAAAATAAAATGTTGTCAGGGTCCCAAGGATGATATTTTTCACCCTGAGATGTTGTACACTGCCACAGTGAGTGGCTGACTGAACTGTTCATAAGATGGCAGGTTAAAAAGTGTCAGCCCTAAGTGTGAGAGTCTTCCAGATCTCAGTCCCAGAACTTGTTCTCAATGTCCTGTGTAACATACAAAATCATCCTAAGGGAGAGCTCATTTGAGCATGCTCAAGAGGCCATTTCTAGTGAGCCCTATGTGTGGAAAGGCTTTCAGGTTAGATGATCTGCTTAATAGGTGGAGATGGATGAATGTGTCAATTTTGGCTTCTCGCGGTTTCTTATTTGCCCATTCTTCAGTTCTCTACATATTGGCATCAATTTGTGATATATTTAAAATGTCCTTGTAAAAATTGGTCAGCATTTTAATGTGAACTTCTGCTAATAGACACCCAAGTATGCAATTTTGCCTAAGACAAACAGGTCTGCAAAGCAATTTCCCTAATATATTGCTTTCTTTATATCAGCGTTTCTCAACCGCTGTTCCGCGGCACAGAGACGCTGGCTGGTGTGCCGCGACGAGAAGGGCGATTTGCAGAACTACCGTACCTATGTGCGGAGAACCTTCTCAGCATGGCTGCGTTTGAGCGCGCCCTTCACAAGATGGCGGCGATTCCTGTCATAACCCGCCTGCCTGCCCCGCCCGCACCACCACCACTCTCCACTCTCTCTTTTATCTCTATGGTTCCTCCTCGAGCGTCCCTTTGACTTAGTTGTCTATGGTCTTCCGCACCCAATCGAAAGCCGCCGAGCGCTCCCCCTCCCCTACTCACCATCTCTGCAGCCGCAACCTCAGCCCAGACCCCCCAGAGAGGAAAAAGCAGCAGAACCCCCAGTATCCCAACATGCACCGCAACCTCGGGACGGCCCAGCCGGGTTCGACGGGAGGAGCGGAGCCACGTGGAAATGAAACGATGCACACAGCAATTGGCAAGTGTTTCTAAGACTTACAGTCATAATTATAGTCAATATAGGACGGCACAGAGTTAAATTTTTTAACTTTTTTAATGGTGGTGTGCCGCGTGATTTTTTTCACGGAACAAGTGTGCCGTGGCCCAAAAAAGGTTGAGAAACACTGCTTTATATGCCATTTTTATGAATACAGTACAGTGGAACCTCGGTTTATGAACACCTCGGTTTATGAATTTTCAGTTTATGAACGGCGCGGAACCATCTGGAACGGATTAATTCATATTCCATTACTTTCAATGGGAAAGTTCGCTTCAGTTTATGAACGCTTCAGTTTATGAACAGACTTCCGGAACCAATTACACCCATGCTTCAGTTTATGAACGCTTCAGTTTAAGTACTCTGCGGACCCGTCTGGAACGGATTAATCCACTTTCCATTACTTTCAATGGAAAAGTTTGCTTCAGTTTATGAACGCTTCAGTTTAAGTACTCCGCGAACAGATTAATCCACTTTCCATTACTTTCAATGGGAAAGTTCGCTTCAGTTTATGAACGCTTCAGTTTATGAACAGACTTCCGGAACCAATTGTGTTCATAAACCGAGGTACCACTGTATATGCATTCATATGCTCACTTTACCATAGCAGATGGATTTTTCGTACATGTTACTTGGCTTGAGAACTGCATTGCAAAATTCACGTAAGGGCAAATGTCAAAGGATGCCTGTATTTCAGTTTGCATATTACTTGCGACAGTGTGAATTAGGTAGGTTCACTTTTCAAAGTCAACTGCATCAAATTTCTTCCCCATCCATAGTAAAGGTAAAGGTACCCCTGACCATTAGGTCCAGTCGCAGACGACTCAGGGGTTGCGTGCTCATCTTACTCTATAGGCCAAGGAACCCGGTGTTTGTCTGCAGACAGCTTCCGGGTCATGTGGCTAGCATGACTAAGCTGCTTCTGGCGAACCAGAGCAGTGCATGGAAATGCTGTTTACCTTCCTGCCGCAGCGGTACCTATTTATCTACTTGCACTTTGATGTGCTTTCGAACTGCTAGGTTGGCAGGAGCTGGGACCGAACAATGGGAGCTCACCCCATTGCAGGGATTCAAACCGCCGACCTTCTGATCGGCAAGCCCTAGGCTCTGTGGTTTAGACCACAGCGCCACCTGCATCAAAGTCAACTGCATCAAATTTCTCCTCCATCCCTACTTAGTGGGAAATCTTGAGCTCTCAACAGCAAGCAAATTTATTCAATTTACAAATTAAACGATTTAATCTATTTAATTTACAAATAATTTGACTGCATTAATTGCTGCTCACAAGTTCCTCTTAGCAATAAATAAGGAGCAGAAATATTTTTTTAAAGCCTGGGATGTTCTCTTAGGAAGCAACCGCTTATTTTGTTTCCTTGTACTGTAGTGAGGCATTCTCTCTCCTTGCTACCGGTACATACAGACAACAAAGCTCTCCTCCAAGCTCAACTAAAGGTTCTGGTTGCTCTGGAAGAAAGAGGTGAAGGCCAGGCAACATCAGGTTACGTTATTGTGAATCTCCCCACCCCTCCCCACCCTGCCGCCACTTGCCATGAGTGGAGAGCTTCTGGGCAAAGACAAGCCCTGAGAACTTCCATCCAATAACAAGACGAGGAGGCTTTTCCTGGATACAGTGCATCGTAGCAACCTTAAAAGGTGTGTTTGTGTATTGTAGAGAGAACAAACAAACAAGGTGAGTGCATTGCTGCTCTTTTTGTCCCCTCTTCCCTGCTCAGTTGATCTTGGGACGTTTTCTAAATTATGCTTGATCTTTCCTTTCAAAGTGTAATATTATATGCAAGTCAGAGCTGTTAGTGTAGGGAGTACAGTACTTGCTTCAGAACTGCAATCTCTCTCTCTCTCTCTCTCTCTCTCTCTCTCTCTCTCTCTGTTGGAGCTCTTTCAAAAGGATTCATCAAACTTGTATGTGGGAAGAAGGGGGGCAAGGGAGCCCTTCGTTTTGTTTCAGGAAAGTGCCTGGGAGCAGCAAGATTGACATGCTCCTCAGCCATTTCTCTGTCTCTCACTTCAGGCAATAGCAACCCAAGGCATCTTCCCTCCCTCCCTCCCCTTGCAAATCTGCTTTCCTGGAATAATTTAAAAACAGCAACACTTCAACCATTTCCCCAACAGCATTGCCAGAGGTGAGAAGCAGCTCTTCTTCCACTGAAGTGAGAATAAAGAACACCCCCTGCTCCATTTAGTTTCTGTAGGTGTTGCTTCTGCGTAAGGAGGGGAACTAGGCAGTGGAACTATTTCAACGGGCCCAGGACAGCAAGAAAGTGTGGGGCACTAAATTGGGGGTGGCTAATTTGTAACATCTACCCCCCCCCTGCTCCAGTGGCTAGCAACCATTGCCATCACTAGCAATATTTGAAGAGAGGAGCATAGGTATATGTGTGGATGCAGGGCCATGTAAGACCTTGTTTTTGGATATTATGGTAACAGCAGCTGGGTATCAGGCTACGCAGTACCACTTCCAGGGTATGGCCTGTTTCAGGTAGTGGGGGTATCTCCAAAGTATTGACTCAGAGTATTTCTCTTTCGGGTTACCCCTCCAGGGAGCCACAGGGCAAGACCGCTCCCTAGAACTTTTGTTTCTTTTTGCCACAAACTCAGCAGAACTGAGGACGCGGGTGGCACTGTGGATTAAACCAGAGAGCCTAGGGCTTGCCGATCAAGAGGTCGGCGGTTCGAATCCCCACGACGGGGTGAGCTCCCATTGCTTGGTCCCAGCTCCTGCCAACCTAGCAGTTCGAAAGCACCTCAAAGTGCAAGTAGATAAATAGGTACCGCTACAGCGGGAAGGTAAACGGCATTTCTGTGCGCTTCTCTGGTTCGCTAGAAGCGGCTTTGTCATGCTGGCCACATGACCTGGAAGCTGTACGGCGGCTCCCTCGGCCAATAACGTGTGATGAGCGCCACAACCCCAGAGTCGACTGGACCTAATGGTGAGGGGTCCTTTTACCTTTACCTTTACCAGCAAAGCTGTGTCTCGAGTTAATTCAGATTGTGAATTAACATGATGACTTCAAAGTCAGAAGCAATTTTGCTATAGTTTGTTACTAGTTTGGCTGGGGAAATACAGGTCCCAAACTACACCCCAAGCATTGAGGCATCATTGATTACGGGGTGTATATCTCTCATCCCATTCTATTCACATGTTTTTGTCTCAAAACAACAACAACATGTAAACTTGCTGGCTTGAAGACAGTGATTGGATTTTTTCCCCAAATGCGTATGTACACCTCAGGCAAGGATGCTTCTCTCAATTTCCTTATCTATCTTCTGTAACTCCAGGCTCAAAATCTGTTACTGGCACATTTATTTATTTATTTATTTATTTATTTATGGGGTGTGGGTGGGTAGGATGGGGGAGGGTGGCACTTTCCAAATGAGTGTGACGGGAGATAACTTCTGAAATGTTAAAGATCCTTGAAGTGTTTCTTAAAAAAAACTCTCATGGATAATTATTGGGTTTGCATGGAGCTTGTTCCAACTTACCCATTTAGTAAATGATACTTTCTTCCTAGCATTAGAAAATAAGTAGGTAAGTAAGACCTGAAATAGAACCCTACTGGATCAGAACAAAGGACCATTTTGTGCAGCATCCTTACCCTATTCTCACAGTGGCCGATCATAGACCTACGGGGAAGACCACTGGAACGATTCCCAGAAACTGGTATATAGAGACCTATCTGTTCCTGTACTGGAGATAATATACAACAGGGTTTCCCAAATGTGAGTTTCCAGCTAGTTTTGGACTACAACTCCCACCATCCCTAACTAGCAGGACCAGTGGTCATGGATGATAGGAATTATAGTCCAGAAACAGCTGGAGACCCGAGTTTGGGAAACCCTCTATACAGTCATCATTGCTACTAGCAAACTGTAGCTTCAGATGCCCTATGATTGATGCACATAATATGAATGGATCGTATAGTATGCAAGGCCCAAAAAGTCAATGGAATTTTTTTCTTGGCAAGGTAAGTCTTACAGCCAAATTATTCTGTGAACTGCCCTGAGACTGCCCTGAGACCTCCAGGTATAGGGCGGTATATAAATTCAATAAATAAATAAAATAAAAATATAAAATCTTATATATTTTCTCAGAAGGAAATCCCACTGATTTTACTGCAGCTTACTTCCAAGCACATCTGTTTAGGATTCCAACCTTAAAGGTAAAGGTAAAGGGGCCTCTGACCATCAGGTCGCTCTATAGGCCGAGGGAACCAGCGTTTGTCTGCAGACAGCTTCCGGGTCATGTGGCCAGCATGACAAAGCTGCTTCTGGCGAACCAGAGCAGCGCACGGAAACGCCGTTTACCTTCCCGCCGGAGCGGTCCCTATTTATCTACTTGCACTTTGATGTGCTTTCAAACTGCTAGGTGGGCAGGAGCTGGGACCGAGCAACGGGAGCTCACCCCGTTGCAGGGATTCGAACCGCCGACCTTCTGATCAGCAAGCCCTAGACTCTGTGGTTTAACCCGCAACACCACCTGGGTTCCTATTCCAACCTTAGTTTGCCCCAAAGCTGGGAAGACTTGATACAGGACTATGAAGGAGCCCGTTCAAAACGAACAGTTAACAGTTAACAATGTGGGAAAGAGAGGAGGGTGTTTGTATAGAACCTAGCCTAGTGTACTTACTGTAGGTAAAATATACCGTACATTCCTCGCTCTGCCCACACCCACCACAGGCCTTTTGTCCCTGAAAGCTTGCCCAGAAGGAAATGAAGCTATCACACTGAAAAAGTGTCCATACTCTGCTCTAGAATAAAGTGAGGATTTCTAGTTCTCTGGTGTAGCAGAATCGAGTTCTCCTTACAGTAGTTTACTGCACTGCTTCATGTTGTAGGATTTGTCTGGACTATGGGAATCTATGCCAGTCACTTCCAAAAGAATGATGGTCAGATCCTTACGGCAATTACAGATCCATCTCAAGCCAACTGGATTGCGATCCATGCCGAGACCTGCAAAAGTAAGAGCATCAGCCACTGCTGTGACTCACACCTTAATCTTCTCTCTTGGCCTCTGAAGGATAAAGTGCTATTTCTGTCCACACCAATAATTGCTGAACACATTCCTGTAATCCTTTTTACAGTACAGCATTTGCATGCTTAAAAAAATAAGTATCCCTTCATAGTGACTTCATACGGCGCCTTTTACCCATTACGAAGCCAAAGAAAGTTTAATTAACGGTATATTTATGGTGATATCATTAGCGGCATAGTTTCTCCATGTAATACACAGTGCTGGTTTGAGCCATTTGCTCTCCCTTTTAAAATCTGTTAGTTCTGTGAAAGGAATGGACAGAAGCCCAAGTAGAAAATTCTCAGCACCTTGTCCAACTTAAGTTCCTAGGATTCCTTGAGGAAATAATGATGGTCAAAGGGGGAGTGAACCCAGCATAGGTTTGTAATGGGAATGGGACCTTGGCATTGGCTGGATGGTTACTTAAGGCAACTGTCCATTTCATCAAACCTTACACACCAATTAGACTATGTATAAGGCACCTTTCTATGTTTTTGCACTTTTCACAAGGGAACAATTTGAAACAGTTGCCCAGTCACGACTTATCTTTGCTGCCATGGCATGAGGGCAGAGGGCCTTCTTGGTAGTGGCGCCCACCCTGTGGAATGCCCTCCCATCAGATGTCAAAGAAATAAACAATTATCTGATGTTTAGAAGACATCTGAAGGCAGCTCTGTTTAGGGAAGTTTTTAATGACTGATGTTTTAATGTATTTTTAATCTTTTGTTGGAAGCCGCCCAGAGTGGCTGGGGAAACCCAGCGAGATAGGAGAGCAGGGTATGTACAAACAAACCAACAAACAAAAAAACTTAATTTAGACCCAGTCATTGTATTTTCCCACCCCCCAGATAATATGTCTTCATTCTAGTGCCACTGGTTTGTGGTAGAAACTGATGCTGGCATGGAGACATGCCACCTGACATGGGAGAATGACATGCCACCCAGATTCCATGTGTGATATCATTATAGTAAGGCTAGCACATGCTGTGTTAAGTCTGTTGTCAACACAAACTAACTGGATTAAAATCCAAAAAAAGTAAAAGCAAAATCTTAATGATTTACTAAGAAAAAACGATTTTGAACTTTTGTTCACATGACTGCAGTTGCCACATTAATTACAAACCCAGTTTTAATATAAAAGAGCAGATTTCGAAATGTCCTAAGGAGAGAAACAAGTTATTTTTACAGCCAGTAATAGGGTGTATGCACATCCTACACGTAAAGTAGAGCACTCTGCCTTAGGATAGGGTGCAGTTCCCATTGTCTGAAGCCTACAAAGTGGTTTTGAACATGGTTCCAAAAAGAGCTGATGTTGCAATGACGTTTGTCATTGGAATGAAGCGATTGTTATGCAAGATCGTGTGGTCAAGATTATGGAATGAGGCAGTGAATGAGGTTTGTGGTGGACATCCATTTAAGGCATCCAGCCCACTTTGCATTGTACACATTTTTCATGTTAGCCATGTGGATTGGAGAATGTGCAAGTCCATAGAGCCTTCAAACAGTGATGATGCTGAAAAACCGCAATGCACAAGGTTTAATGCACGTGCTTTAATATTGCATTAGATCAGTTGATTGTGCCAGGGCTGAACCCTGTTTTTACCATCTGTCCACAGTGCTAGATGAAAGCAATCCTGCACAGGTTCAGGATGGGTTTCCTTTCTCATGGAGTAAGAACAGAGAGCTCCCACCCCACACCTGTTGCCAAACATACTGGGGATTTGGATACAGGCTTCCAGCTGAGAGTGCTATTTCCAGATCCAGCATCTCTTGTTCTGGAAATTAAGCACTTATTAGGACTCACTCCTTCCAGCTCAACAACATATCCATTTCCTCTGCATCCAATAAGCAGTGAGGCAACAATGGACAAGTATGTGCTAAATCCTCAACAGCTCTCTTGTGATGTGCTAAGTTACTGCACACATGGGAAGACCTTGGAAAGTGTAATAAAGTGTGAGAAACATTGCACAGCCACACGGAGAATTTATACACCTAGGTACTGTATTTGCTGATTCCTCCCTTGCTGGGCAGCTTAAAGTATCTGAGACGTTTACTGATTACCAAAGGTGCAACTTTTGATGGGAAGATGGGACAATGAGGGAAGTGGCAATGTGGCAACATAGCCATTATGAAAAGACATTTCCATACGGTTGAGCCATCACACACTTGGTTTATTACATCCGATGCCATTTATCTTCATTTTATTCATTTATATCAGGGGTCAGCAAACGTTTTCAGCAGGGGGCCGGTCCACTGTCCCTCAGACCTTGTGGGGGGCCAGACTGTATTTTGAAAAAAAAATATGAGCGAATTCCTATGCCCCACAAATAACCCAGAGATGCATTTTAAATAAAAGGACACATTCTACTCATGTAAAAACATGCTGATACCTGGACCTTCCATGGGCCAGATTGAAAAGGCGATTGGGCCGCATCTGGCCCCCAGGGCCTTAGTTTGGGGACCCCTGATTTATACCATACTTTTCAAGAGCAAATATTTCCAACCCATAAATACGTATTTGTTTTAGCTTTCGATACATTTTTTTAAAAAAAACTTTCCAGCTTCTTACAAAACAAAACAACACCCTGAAGCAATGGCTAGTGGTGGCTTTGAGTCCAGCTGTAATCAGTAGTTTTGCTGAAGCAGGAGGGCACTGAATGTACTCCTTTCCAGGCCTGATGTTTGCCCCATCAGCAAATCGATCACAATTATAAACCGTACTGAGGGAAAGAATGGCAAAACAAGACATTACACACTCTGTCTAGTGTCAAGCTTTGAAGAATCTGATCCCTCCCCTGGTGGCAGTAAATAAGCAGATCAAACAAAAGGAGTGTTCTTACCAGATAAGTTCTTTAATAATCACAGCGAGAGACAAAGGAATGCACATCTCTCTAAAAAATGGCATCACTCCCAGTAAAGGTTTACCCCCTCCGTCCCTATTAATCGATGTCACTCCTACATCGGGTAATCTGAGCTTATTGCTGTTGCACTTTCTGTTCTATCACTTTCCAAGTCCATTTAGTCTTGGGTGAAATGGGGGGAGGGGGGTCAGGAATGCTGTCCCAGGACACCAAATCTAACCAGCTATCTCTCTCTTGGCACTTCATCTTCTAGCTGTTCCTCACCCAGTATTTCCCAACTTTTTCTTTCTGGGCTATGCCCTTCTGCAAACCACTGTTCTAAATCAATACTGCCCTACTGCCCTTGGGAAGGTTCAGGAAGGTGGGGAGGGGGGCTCTAGCCATTCCTCCTCAGCCCAGTCCCTGAGATCTAGTCATGAAGCAGTAACATTGCCTTCTGAAATTGTTCAGCTTTGCAACCAATTTTTAGATTAACACTTGACTCCTTTTCTTGAACTCTCCACAAAGATAAGAGGAGAATATTGGCCAGTTATTAACATACAATCCTATACCTGTCTACTCAGAGTAAATGCTACTAAGTTAAGTGCAGTCCTATACAGGTCCACTCAAAAGTACTGGTAATTGTACATAGGACTGAAGCCCAAGGTTCAAAGCACTCTCAACCAAAAAGTTTGTTCTGTGGCCTTGGGCAAACCACTACAGTCTCTTTCAGGCATTGTGTTGTTGTTGTTTAGTCCTTTAGTTGTGCGACTCTTCGTGACCCCATGGACAGAGCATGCCAGGCACTCCTGTCTTCCACTGCCTTCCGCAGTTTGGTCAAACTCATGTTAGTAGCTTCGAGAACACTGTCCAACCATCTCATCCTCTGTCGTCCCCTTCTCCTTGTGCCCTCCATCTTTCCCAACATCAGGGTCTTTTCCAGGGAGTCTTCTCTTCTCATGAGATGGCCAAAGTATTGGAGCCTCAGCTTCAGGATCTGTCCTTCCAGTGAGCACTCAGGGCTGATTTCCTTCAGAATGGATAGGTTTGATCTTCTTGCAGTCCATGGGACTCTCAAGAGTCTCCTCCAGCACCATAATTCAAAGGCATCAATTATTTGGCGATCAGCCTTCTTTATAGTCCAGTTCTCACTTCCATACATCACTACTGGGAAAACCATAGCTTTAATTATACGGACCTTTGCCAGCATTCAGGCATTGTACTCGTATGTCAAAACAACATGTAAGTATTGATGAGTATGCTAAGCTCTGTCTGCTGTTGCCACCACCCTCCCTAAGTTGGATGATGAACTTCCCAAGTGGAGAGCTTATGGTACTTGTGGAAGGTCCCCTCACAATTGGAACCCTCCGCTAATAGAGTTGTAGAATTGAAAGGGACCTTGATGTTCATCTAGTCCATCCCTGTGCAACACAGGGATCTTTTGCCCAATGTGGGGGTTGAATGCACAACCCTGAGATTAAGAGTCTCATGCTCTACTGACTGTCTTATGCTCTTGACTTTTTCTTACAAAAAACAAAGCAATCATTCTTCAAGCTGGAGAGAGGGGGTTGTTTAGCCTTGCTTAGCTTCTTGTCTCTCCAGAAAGCCCTGCAAGCAGTCTTCTACCCAGGGTGAATATCACATCAGCATTTCTTGATGCACATCTCCAGACAGAATTTAGTAATAAAATGAGCAATAAGACTCCTGTAGCTGAGAAAGGGAAGACAACATCTGTCTTTCAAGCACATTCTTGTCGCACCAGAATTCTCTCAAGCAAATAACAGGTAAAGCTTCAGTGACTCAGAACCTCCTTTGAAAACTAGTGCTGAAGTGGGGGGGGGGATCACCTTTTTTTGCAAGGAAAAAAGGTATAAAGAAATATAAAGAAGTCAAATTGCTGTGGAGGGAAGTAGAGGGTGGGTGGTGGGTTGTATAAGCGTATAATTATGTAGTTGTTGTAATTTAGGTATTATATTGTATGTTAGGGAATTATTGGTAATTTTGATTATTATGTATATATGTTAAGTTTCAATAAAGATCTTTGGGGGGGGGTTCATGTTTTTTTTTTTTTTTTTTGCAGCTGAGTTGGAATTTGCCTTGACAAAAATGCCAGCACCCACCCAGCACTCATGGGAAAATGTGACATGATCTCTTAGCGTTATCAAATGAAACTTTAGCACATGGCCTGATAAAAGTCTGTAATTTTATCAGGACAAGTTACTTGCTGTTTACTGTTGTAACAATTGTTTTCTCAAAATGTATCTTCTGTACCATGAAAATAAATAAAAACAGTATTTTTTTAAAGCCTATTTTTTCTTTCTCAAACAATGCTATTTCAAAAGCTTTGATGGTAGTGGCAGTCTGGGGGCATTTTGCTTTCCTCTTGCATCCAACTTGAATAAATATGGGTCAAACTGGAGCTGACACTATGCAGTTAGCAATGGCACGAATGGCTTTTGAAAAGTAAATTGGAGGGGTGGCGGGCACTACCTTGGCATGGGTGGTGCCCCAATCTTTTGCCCCCTCCCTTGTGGTCCCAGTGGCATCACGATCCAAGCTTGGCCTTGAGAAGACTTGCTACAAAAGACTACAGTTGCAGGTAGATATATGTGTTCAGAAGAAGAGGAATAAGCTGGAGTGACCATCTATATTTTGCCCATACCTGTGTGATTGTAAGCAAGGGAATACATGGCCTAAAATCTGCTCTTGCTGGAGCCGGAGGAGCTCATCTCCAATGGTGTCAATGGTATCCTTCCCTCCTGAAAATAGGGACACAGGCGGCGCTGTGGGTTAAACCACACCACAGAGTCTAGGGCTTGCTGAAGGTCGGTGGTTCGAATCCCTGTGATGGGGTGAGCTTCCGTTGCTCGGTCCCAGCTCCTGCCCACCTAGCAGTTCGAAAGCACGCCAAAGTACAAGTAGATAAATAGGTACCGCTCCAAGTGGAAAGGTAAATGGCATTTCCGTGCGCTGCTCTGGTTCGCCAGAAGCGGCTTTGTCATGCTGGCCACATGACCTGGAAGCTGTACGCTGGCTCCCTTGGCCAATAACGCGAGATGAGCGCCGCAACCCCAGAGTCGGTCACGACTGGACCTAATGGTCAGGGGTCCCTTTACCTTTATGGCAGGGGGAAGGGGTTAAACTTGCCCTCCCCCACCCCTGTGTCCCCAGTGATTTACATTCTTTAGAAATGTCCACATTAACCTTGGCCTTAATCTAATATCATTTTTTTAGTGCAGGAGTGGGAAACTCATTTTGGCCTGAAGGCCACATTCCGACATGAGCAAACTTTCAGAGGCTGTATGCTAGGGATAAGTGGCAAAAGTGAGTGGACCTCTCCATCTTTTTTAATATCTTTATGCGCCCCCTTGCCCAGATTGTCCGGAGTTTTGGGCTGGGTTGTCATCAATATGCTGATGACACCCAGATCTATCTGTTGATGGACGGCTGCCCTGCCTCGGCCCCGGACACACTGACCAGGTGCTTGGAAGCTGTGGCTGGATGGCTACATGGGAGCCGACTGAATCTAAATCTTTTGAAGACAGAGGTCCTCTGGCTGGGTCGGGACGACATGGGGTTGGGGGGGCAACTCCCATCTCTTGCAGGGGCTCAATTAGTGCCAGCGCCTTCTGTCAAGAGTTTGGGTGTTACCTTCGACGCCTCCCTTTCCATGGAGGCGCAGGTTGCATCCACAGCAAAGGTGGCATTTTTCCATCTCCGCCGCATCAAGCAGTTGGTCCCCTACCTCTCTCGCCCTGATCTGGCCACAGTGATCCATGCGATGATCACCTCCAGGCTTGACTATTGTAACTCGCTCTACGCAGGGCTGCCCTTAAAGCTGACCCAGAAACTCCAGCGCGTGCAGAATACCGAGGCGAGGCTCCTTACAGGGTCCCGGCCGCGGGATCACATTCATCCAGTGCTTACCAGCTGCACTGGCTCCCGGTGGAGTACAGGATCAGGTTTAAGGTGCTGGTTTTGACCTTTAAAGCCCTATGCGGCTTGGGACCCTCGTACCTATGGGACCGCCTCTCCTGGTATGCCCCGCAGAGGACCTTAAGGTCCACAAACAACAATATTCTGGAGATCCCGAGCCATATGATGGCTAGATTGGCCTCTACTAGAGCCAGGTCCTTTTCAGTACTGGCCCCAACTTGGTGGAACACTCTTTCCCAGGAGACCAGGGCCCTGCGGGATTTGTCATCTTTCCGCAGGGCCTGCAAGACAGAGCTGTTCCGCCTGGCCTTTGGGTTAGACTCAGCCTGACCCCTGTGTTTTCCTCCCTCATGGCTTGGATTTATGGACTACTTGAAATGAGGCTGCACTTTAAATTTTAATACTGTATTTTAATCTGTATTTTAATTAATTGTTTTTATGTTTTATTGTAATTCTGTTGGTGTGAGCCGTCCTGAGCCCGGTTTTTGACTGGGGAGGGCGGGGTATAAATAAAATTTTATTATTATTATTATTATTATTATTATTATTATTATTATTATTATCTAAGCTAGGAAGATGCACTGTCACAGTTAAGCACTTAAGGGAAGAGTTGAGCAGAACCTGTGATGGGTGTGGCTTGGGGAAATTTCATGGCCTAAGGAGATCCTCAAAGGTCAGAGAGACCCAGAGACTCCTCTCTTTGCTTTTAGTGCAAATATGGTAAGCTTAGGGTTTTGAGATTTGAGGACGTCCACCTCCTATACATAGTAGTAAATCTGGTTATTATACATTCAACAGGGTGCTGCAGCCAATCACAGCTACCTGAGCTACCAGCATAGCTGTATAACACATATTTGGCATATCCACAATGTTACATGTAATTAAACATAAATAAATGCCTGGGGTGTATGCACGGTTAATATTTTATTTGCCTTCTTTCTCTCAACAGTGCCAGTGCCAGAGGTTCAAAGATGCTGGAGCAGGTTCCTTATGTTGCATCCAGACCAGAAGGGGAACTTGCCTCAAATGCGCCTCCTGCAAGCCAACAGTCCTTTTGGCCAGAAGGTACAACCAGCAGCTCCTGCGTGAACTTTCCTGCTCTTTCTCTTAGATAAGGCCTGCCCAACAATAAGCAAGGGGAGAAAGGAAAGTCGTCCAGACGATCATTAGGAATCTCACACACTTGATAGACATGTCACTGCAAAAGAGGTGCCCAGAAAACTTACGTCACGGCTAGGCATGCATCCTTTCAGAACAACATTGGCTTCGGTTGGCTGTTCAGGTTTTTGGCTCCAGGCTCAACAGAGTAGCAACTGCAAATCTTTTTTCTTGCATTCATTTTTCAGTTGTGGGTGTCCCACTTCTAGAATGCTCTCCCAGGGGAGACATGCTTGGCAGCCTCCATGCCCTTTCAGTACCAGGCAAAAACCATCTTATTTTCCCTAGCATTTCCCTTGTAATGATTTGTTCAACTGATGGTAGGTTATTGTTTTTATCCTACTGTTTCACTCCTTCTTCTTCTTCTTCTTCTTCTTCTTCTTCTTCTTCTTCTTCTTCTTCTTCTTCTTCTTCATATATATGTTCATTATTTTGTCAGCCTTCCTGGGAAAGTTTTGTATTTAAGGGCAAGGTATAATGGTATAAAATGAAACGGAAAAGCTGTTTTTAATAAAGGGGGGGGTGGAAGAAGAAAACATTGGGTGATATTCAGTTAAGTTTTACTCAGTGTAGATAGTTACAGGTAGGTAGCCGTGTTGGTCTGAGTTGAAGCAAAATAAAAAAATTCCTTCAGTAGCACCTTAACGGTGCCCTTCAGCTCTCTATATTGGACAAACAGGCCAAACCCTAGGATAAATGGACATAAATCTGACATCAGGAACCATAAGACTGAAAAACCAGTAGGAGAACACTTCAATCTCCCAGGACATTCTATACAAGATCTCAAAGCAGCTGTTTTATTACAGAGAAATTTCAGGAACAGACTGGAAAGAGAAGTTGCTGAATTGGAAATCATTACCAAGCTTAAAACCATGGAAGCACCTGGGATGAATAGAGACATCGGATTCTTATCTCATTATGCATGATCAAGCTTTCTTTAGCACCTCAGCCCAGGACTAATTGCAGCCATCAGCAGCCATTAACAGCCATCTACAGGTTTACCACTCCCATCAGCCCATCACCCATTCCCACCCACCCCCACCACCCTCTGTATATATATAGGGTCTGACACTTCTGTTTCTAGTGTATGTGAAGAAGTGTGCATGCACACGAAAGCTCATACCAAAATATAAACTTAGTTGGTCTTTAAGGTGCTACTGAATGAATTTTTTTATTTTACTCAGAGTAGACTTATTGAAATGAATGGATCTAACTTAGTCACTGTATTTTGCTTGTTATTATCTTGGAATGGCAATGCCAAGGGATCAAAATGTAAGCTAAGAGTTCGTTTCTTCTTAGAGTGTTAAAGCTGCTAGTTGGTGCAATTGCAATAGTCACTCATGGCGGTTGAGCTAATTGACAGCTAATTAAGAGCTCCCGAGGGAAAGCCAAAGAAGTTTCCTTCAGCCTGAGTTTCTTGAGTATAAAAAAATGTCCAGTATGTTCTAGTTGCAGTAATACATTCATTTATTTTTAGCAGAGCAGAGCAAATTAGGCTTCTCCCTGACTGCTAACCAGACAACTCTGTACGTTCTTATTTATAGCAATCTTACTGCTAGAGTTTTGTTCAGCCTACCCGCTTATAAAGTTTGCCAACTTATTCACTTCCTGGAGTCAGCCTATTTTATCCAAGCCACTTCTACTAACAATTACCCCTAGGGGTTCACAGCTTTACCTTGTCTTTTGTACTTGAATACTGCCCTTCCTTGGAAAGGTCTCGCAGAAATAGTCATTAGGGAAGGGTCATAGCTCAGTGGCACAGTAGGTCCCCGGTAACATCTGAGCATTTCCCTGGGAACCCTGGAGATGTCCTGAGCTACATGAGCAATGTCTCATTCTGTACAAGGCAGCTTCCCATCTGTCAAATGTTGCACACTATGTTTTCCTGCCTTTGGCAACAGCAGCACGGGCTTCAGCAGATACTGAAGGCAAAGCCAGGACATGGACATTGTAATGATGTTAGAAGAATGAATAAGCTCAACTAAACAGTTAGGGAGGTTGGGGGAGCTCATCATGGGTTCGTTTGTTTGTTTGGGTTTTTTTTGCAGAAGCCCCCCTGCTCTTTGCAACTTTTGCTCTCAAAGCAACTTATGTGGGGCTCCCAGTGGTCTCCTATCCAGGCACTGATTAGGTCCACAGCTGCTCAGCTTCAATGACGCCACAGCCCTGCAACATGCTTTACAGTGTTCTCTGCCCATTCACTCGGCCCCAATAAAGTTCTATTGGCTGCAGAGAAGCTGCAGTCTAGAAAAAAAACAGCCTAGTTTAAAGCAGTGTGTTTTAAACCCAAGGGGCATCACCGTGTTTGCTTTGCTCCCCAGTAGACAATAGCCTTCAGAAAGAAGAGACAGTGGGTCATTTTAGCCTGTTATTGCATAACGTCTTAATTATACTTAAGACATGAGAGCCTCAAAGGGAACATCATTTTATCAGTGTCCCTTTAAAATATCTGGACTGGAATATTATAACACATACACACAAAATAATATTTGTCCATTGTTAAAGAACTAGGAACTGCTTTCGAAAGCTGACTTAGCTGATCCACTGCAAATGTGTTGCCTGATTATAAAGCCACATATTTAAATTACAATTCTTTTAGAAACAGGCCAACAATTTTACCTTAACACCAGTGATTTGTTTGTAGAATCTACTGGTTTATCAGAGGTTTCCACTCAAGGTGAGCACGATGAGAAATATTTTTATTTGTTTGTTAAATTTGCTATTAAAAAATAAAGAAGGGGAAAGGGAAAGGGAAAATGACAACAAAAAATTTCAGCTCACATGAAATAATCATCAGCACATCCATCTTAAATTAAAACATATAAATTTATATAACATTAGATGTCCGAAGAGTAAGGGCAGTGAGGTCCTCAGACCATTATGTAATAGACAGTGGGTGTTTATCCTTCTTAGCTCTAAGTATAAATCTGGATCACAAACATTTTAAAATAATAAATAAATCTGATGTGAACTTTAAAGTGTGGAGCAAAGCCTCAGAACCATGAGAGGGTCTTAACTCATCTCAGTTTCATTTTTGGATGTGACCAGATAAATGGGGCGATTATCTTGAATATTTCAAGGTGGATGCAGTTCACTTACTAGCAGTAAATGAGCCAGGAGTTGCTGAAGGAACAAGAAAATGTGGCATGATAATAGCTCATGCACAGTAAGGCAAGAGTATGGGATTTAGGATCCAAGCAAACTTAAGAGCATTCCCCATTGCCATAGCTGCTGTTCCTTCTGTTCCCCACCCGCTTCCATAAGTTGACATGGTGGGCATCTATATCTCCTCAGGGGGGAAGATTTGACAGTTGCACATGCATACAGCAGAGATGTTCAATCAGTCGCTGTCGTTTGTTGGTGTTTTGTGAATGAGGTGAGCGATGTACTGGTATGTTATCCCCTCTTAAAAATATACCGTCCTCCTGAAAAAAAAAAGCTCAACAACTCTGATCCCCCCCCCCCACAAAAAAGTTTAAGAACTCTGCTCTCCCCAAGAAAAGGTGAACAACTCTGGTCAATCCTCAATGACAATGGGTAGATTACTGCCAGTTTTTTTATATATATGAGAGCCAATGTGGTGTAGTGGTTATGAGCGGTAGACTCGTAATCTGGGGAACCGGGTTCGCTTCCCCGCTCCTCCACATGCAGCTGCTGGGTAACCTTGGGCTAGTCACACTTCTCTGAAGTCTCTCAGCCCCACTCACCTCACAGAGTGTTTCTTGTGGGGGAGGAAGGGAAAGGAGAATGTTAGCCGCTTTGAGACTCCTTAGGGTAGTGATAAAGTGGGATATCAAAACCAAACTCTTCTTCTTCTTCTATACTGGGAGTAGATCACATTCTCTTGGGAGTTGGACGAGTCTGTCCTACAGCATTTAGCATGGGAGGAGAGGGGCATTAATGAACTAGATAGTTACCAGTCAAATGGAATGAACAATTCCAAGGAGGTATCCAGTGTAAGAACTCGGCTCATAAATCAAAATTAATATGCATAGATTTTGAAAACATACAGCGAAAAAGATAAACCTACACAAGATGCGACATGCCTGCCACTTGTTTGCAGATTATGGTGTCTCCTAATGGGAAACATTTCTCATTAGTGCAGATTCATTTACTGTAGATATATTTCAGTGGAAAGAAGGCACAAATTGCAAAACACCATTTTCTTGTTGGGGTACATTTTTTTAACCATTGTTAAACAGAATGCTTTGCCTATCGAACATTTACTCTTCACTGCTTTGCAGCTAATAAGGAAACGAGCTTGATATTCATGACAATAAATTGAAATCCTTATTCCCCTAGTGTGTCTTTAATAGTGTTTTGGAAACCTATCTGGTTTTTAATTAGAGTCTGAGGAATTTATAATTGCTTTGCTGTCTGTGAAGCCAAGAAGTTGTTTCTTTCTAGAGATACAGATAAAGCTCCAGAGCCAATCAGCCTACAGATCCACCCTGCAATGGAAAACAAAGATATCGGAAATAACATAGTTGAACTTTTCCACAGGTTCATAATTCCATAAACCTGCCGCAAATCAAGGTCATGCAGAAGAGCAACCGCATTTCAAAGCTGTTGGATCAATTGTATATTTATAAGATGTTCCAGCCTTAAGGGGTTTCAACACGATTCCATCTGCTGTGAAAGAACAAAGTCTAAAAATCGGTACACAGAGAGTTTGTTTACTAGGGAAAGGACCATTCTTATTTCTGTCGTGCAGAAATTGTGAATTTCACTTCGTGATAGTGAACAGTTGCTTGCATTGCAACAGAGAATAAGCCAAGCCACACATGAATTAGAATGGCATGAGGTGAGACTTACCTCTTTACCTCCTTCAAATAGCATTAGATTAGAAAGGGTATATGTTATGAATTATGGTGCTGGAGGAGACTCTTGAGAGTCCCATGGACTGCAAGGAGATCAAACCTATCCATTCTGAAGGAAATCAGCCCTGAGTGCTCACTGGAAGGACAGATCCTGAAGCTGAGGCTCCAATACTTTGGCCACCTCATGAGAAGAGAAGACTCCCTGGAAAAGACCCTGATGTTGAGAAAGATTGAGGGCACAAGGAGAAGGGGACGACAGAGGATGAGATGGTTGGACAGTGTTCTTGACGCTACGAACATGAGTCTGACCAAACTGTGGGAGGCAGCGGAAGACAGGAGTGCCTGGCGTGGTCCATAGCTGTCAACTTCTCCCTTTTTAAAAGGGAAATTCCCTTATGCAAAATAGGCTTCCTCGCGAGAAAAGCGAAAACTTGACAGCAATGGCGTGGTCTGGTCCATGGGGTCATAAAGAGTCGGACACGACTAAACGACTAAAGAACAACAAATGTTATGCTACCGGCTTGCTTGTCATGGCTACTGTAGAGCTCAACAGCCAGTTTGGGAGCCAGGAAAATGTGTGTGTCCTCCTTCTCATTTGTGTTCTGTTGTCACCTAGACAACCTTAGGAAGATGTAAGCCTTCCTGACTTAACTAATGGCTCAACATTTACTGTATTTCATTCAAACCAAATGCGAGTAATACGGAGAATGGAATCCTCATCTTTGAATAAGCTTCCCTTGTTCGCTTTGCAGAAGCTTCCCCTCTCGCCATCTCTATGGACTTGCAAGATTAGCTTCTGCCATAAGAGGTGGGTGGTCACCTTTCCCCAAAGGCTTTCATTGTTTCAGGGCTGGATTCTTCATTCCAGGGGAATTCAGATTCAAGCTTCTACTTGGAATTCTGTGGTCGCAGTCCTATTCCTGCTTTTTGTTCTCCGATCATGTCAAAAAAGATGGAGAAAAAGATCATGTCGAAAAAGATGGAGAAAAGCCTCCTAGAGACTTTTAGACTTTATTAAGCAGAGACATCACATTGCCGACAAAGGTCTGTATAGTTAAAGCTATGGTTTTCCCAGCAGTGATGTATGGAAGTGAGAGCTGGACCATAAAGAAGGCTGATCGCCGAAGAATTGATGCTTTTGAATTATGGTGCTGGAGGAGACTCTTGAGAGTCCCATGGACTGCAAGAAGATCAAACCTATCCATTCTTAAGGTATCTGAAGAAGTGTGCATGCACACGAAAGCTCATACCAAAATAAAAACTTAGTTGGTCTTTAAGGTGCTACTGAAGGAATTTTTTCTATTCTTAAGGAAATCAGCCCTGACTGCTCACTGGAAGGACAGATCCTGAAGCTGAGGCTCCAATACTTTGGCCACCTCATGAGAAGAGAAGACTCCCTGGAAAAGACCCTGATGTTGGGAAAGATGGAGGGCACAAGGAGAAGGGGACAACAGAGGATGAGATGGTTGGACAGTGTTCTCGAAGCCACCAACATGAGTCTGACCAAACTGCGGGAGACAGAGGAAGACAGGAATGCCTGGCGTGCTCTGGTCCATGGGGTCACGAAGAGTCGGACACGACTAAATGACTAAACAAAAACAAACTGTTATTCAGGGAGGCATATGATACTCATACCTCCTCCACTCGCCTCCAACAGGGTGGAGTTTAGTTTTTTTTTTTAATGAAAAAAAGTCTTGTTTTGAATGAAGAGATCATACAGCTTGAATACTTGCATCTATTGAACTAAATGCCTAGATAACACTTCCACTTCCTGCTTTTTAAAGAAAGTTTTTTTGGGATTTTAAACAGGAGGGCGGAAACCTTGCTTGGCCCTGGATGCCCCACAGGAGAACATTTGCAGTGGAAGCCAAGAAAAATATGATAGTTATTAGATTTCTTACCCACCCTTCACCATAAGGTTCCAGGGTAGGTTACAATTTTTTAAATTAAAAAAACCACTGTAAAATAGACAGTGTTCTGTGAAAATAAACATATATCTCTATATAGAAGAAGGTTTATTTATGAGGCAATAAATGATATGATTGCACTTCACAAGTGGTATTTCTGCAACAGGTAGAATGTCTCTTTGGGGAGAAGCTAATTGCAATGAAAGTATGAAAACGGGACATTTTTTATTACAGCCAGCCTGATATTTTTGGTCAAAGTAATAGCGAAATGTAAGGAAAACCCATCTCCAAACTGTGACTGAGCAAGAGAATTTTCTTTGGAAGAAAAGTGGGATGGGAAATTAAGAAGTATAAGTAACCATATTTTTATATTCTGAAACATGATTAGAGAAGAAAGAGCTGTTAATTGTCAAGTAATATAAATAATTATGTTTTGAAGTCAGTTACGATTGACTGCCTGGTGCTTATTAATATATTTGGTTAACCTATTTAATCAAAGGAAGCAAAGAGGCAGGAAATGTTGCTTGCTTAAAATTTGATTCTAGTGCTCCCTCCTGTGGCAAGGGGAATGCATGTGCAAAACATAACTGGTGCAACAGTCAAAGCTGCTGCTAATCACTTCACATAGAATAAATTGGCAGGTATTGTTTTCATTCTCATGCTATGAGGGAGAACCAGGAAGAACAGAGATCCACACTCTGAGCTTCTGAGGCTTGGGCCCTGCCTCCTTCCGTTTTTTTTTTCCGTTTTTTTAAAATTATTATTAATTTTTACAGCAAAACAAACAGAACAAATATTTCAAACTAAAATACATAAGTCCACTGTCATCTCACAAAAATAAAAATTATCATTAAACAACAGACAACAAATTTGTTTACATTATTATTATCCTGTTGACTTTCCGTCACCTCCCATAGCGCAACTCTTCTTTTTTTGCGAAGTACATACTTTTCTCTTCGTCCTCTTATAATCTCTTTTGTACATCATTAAATCCGATCATACCGACAATTCTTATAGGTTCTAATATTACTTTAAAAGCCAGTCATTCTAAGGCTGCCATGGAAATTACAGAATGTCCATTTCTCTCTTGCAGATATCTCCTAAGCACGTCCCATTTTTTTAGTAAACATCTGTTTCGTAACTCCCCTTAAGTTATCTGTTAACTGAGCCAGCTCTACCATATCTGACAATTTACTTTGCCACTCTTGGAGTGTTGGGAGCGTGTCCCCCTTCCACCTGGCCGCTATTAATAACCGGGCTGCAGCTGATGCATATAGGAAAAGCTCCCTATATCCTTCCTTCCTTCCTTCCTTCCTTCCTTCCTTCCTTCCTTCCTTCCTTCCTTCCTTCCTTCCTTCCTTCCTTCCTTCCTTCCTCCTCCTCCTCCTCCTCCTCCTCCTCCTCCTCCTCCTCCTCCTCCTCCTCCTCCTCCTTCTTCTTCTTCTTGCGGTTATTCTGTGAAGTGCCATACGCTTACACAGTGATGATGCTATAAATCTCCAAAATAAAAAGAGCTTAATTGTTAGTTATATGTGTATTATAGCAAAAACTGTGTTCATCAATCCTGAGCATGTAGCCAATGGAGAATGCAAATATTTGTATTGCAATGAGCGTCTTGCTCTGCATGGAAAACAATGTTATCGATAGACAATGCATCGCTCAGTACTAATCTCTATTTTTGCTAATATTTGGGGGGGGGTACAGGAAAGTAGACAGTCCATGTGGCACACATAGCTGTGTCTTCTGTCAGAGGGGAACAAATAGGGGGCTCAGGAGGAGTGGCTGGATGGCTGCTGCTGGTGCCCCATAACACCTGTCTTTTGAGGCGATTGCCTCACTATGCCTAATGTTATGGCTGGCCCTGCATGGAAATTTAGGGAGAAAAATATTTAAGATAGAGAAATCATTTATCTCCTTGGTTTTTAATAAGTTTGTCTGTTTGTTTCAGTTGTTAAAGCAAATTCCGGTCACAGATGATGACCAGTTAACATTCCAGACTTACTGTAATGCTGTGTCCTGGCTATCTAAAAGCAGCTTGGAGACCAAAGTAAAAGGTAAGACATAAATCCAGGATATATATTAGTCCTCTCTGTTTATTCAGTTGCTCTTAAGCACAACATTACGTTAGTTTCAGTGTTAAATATTGCAGTAGACACTATCTGCTGACACATTCGACAGAGTCCTCGTACGGCGCAGTATTATCCTTGTAGGATGTGCTGGCATCTGATCTTGAGCTCTTATTTGCTGTCACAACAAATGTTAAGATACTGTCCCTAGCTGGGTAAGATAACAGCTGGAATATACTTAAGAAGCAGATATGCTGTGAGGGACAGGGGATATCGCGAAGTCCCTCCCCTCCTGAGTTCAAGCCCGTCCCCGAGCAAAGGGGAAAGCAGGGAGAGTTCCGATTCCAGTGGGGAAGCAGGAAGTCGTGTCCGAGGCTCAGGCAAGGTAGAGGAGCCAGGGTCCCAGGTGGGACAGGAAGGGGCAAGCAAGGGGGGAAGACCCATCCCTCCAACTCCAGAATTACGCAGGAAGAGGAGGGGCAAGAGGATGGGTCTGCCAAAGCTTTTGTGTTGGAGAAAGACGCGCCAAAAGCCATTAGGAGGTTCTGAAACCGACTGACAACATCGCTCCGTGTAAATAGCAATGACTTGAGCACTGTAAATACGCAGCACCAATAAAAGAATAAAATGCAGAGCTGCGTAGCGTCGTTACTCTGAAGTAGTCCACTCCGGCCACTGTGACAGCAACCTCCTAATCATTTTTGGGCTACTTCGGAGTTGCCGGGATGAGCGTGTCCGAGGCGGAGAAGTGGCGGCAGATCGCTGAGCAAGCCCAGCTAGAACTGCAACAGCTGTCGCTGCAGGCGCAGGGAGAATTGAAGGCAGCTAAAGAGGAGACTAAGAAGGTCCAGGACGACCGGCTACAACTTGCGGAACAGGTGAGAGAGCTCCAGGAAAAAGAGCAGCATTTAAGGGCGGTGGCGGTAGACCTCCAAAACAAGCTGGATGCAGAGAAAAACAAGGCGGGAGGGGCTCCCCAAGTCCAAGTGCTGCCAGGAAGGAGAGCAGGGACCCTTGTAAGCAAGTTCAATGGAGACCCGAAGGAGTTTCAGGGCTTTGAGACTGAGATCGTGTATGCTCTTGAGCTGCACCAGAATGAGTTCCCCGATGATGAGCACAGAGTAGCGTTTATTGTGGAACATCTCACCGGAGCAGCCAGGGAGTGGCTAAGACCATTAATCGCAACCAAGAATCCTTGCATGAAAAATGTCCAACAATTTCTAGAAGGTTTGAGGACGATGTATTCGTCCGATAGTCATTTGGACCAGACTAAGGAGGAACTGCATAATTTACGCCAAGGAAATATGACAGTTCGCGCATATTGGGCGAAATTCACCATGCTGGTGCACAGACTGGGGTGGGTTTTGGATTCGCCTCCCATGCAAGCTGCGTTTTACTTGGGTTTGAGCGAGGAGGTGAAGGATGAACTCTCGAGAGGTCCAAAGCCCAGTACTATGGATCAGCTGAGCAAAGCAGCTCTGGCGGTGGGGGTGAGGCAGGAATCCCGGTGGAACGACAAGCAAGCGACGCGCGCAAAGCGGGCTTGGTTCCCACGGTCGCAGGAGAAGCCACTCCCTCAACAACCCTTTCAGGCCACGCCTGGAGCCAGCCAGGACCAGGAGCCCATGCAGATTGATAGCGCGCGCGCGCGGGCTTTTCAAACCCCAGCGGCGCCAAGACGCAAGGAGGGAAGGGGCGGGAATTGCTTTCTCTGCAACTCACCCCAGCATCTCGTCAGAGACTGCCCACATCGCAGGGAGTGGCAAGGAAAGGCGGGAACGGTGGTGCCCTCCCCCACTGACGCAGCACCACAGCAGGGAAACGGGAAAGCCTGGCTGCAGGAGACAAGGGGCAGCAGCCAGGCACAGTCAGCAGACAACAGCCCCAGCCCGCCCACCCGCACAGAGAGGTGCAGAGCCAGCCCACCCCTCCCAGAGCAGGAGTGGTTCTAGAAGTGACGCTAACGCTCCCAAATGGCTATCCCCTGACGGTCCTCGCCTTAATTGACAGTGGGGCGTCCGCCAACTTCTTCTCGAGAAGCTTTGCAGAAGAGCACCAAATCCAGCTTTTGCAGTTGGATTTTCCTCTGCACGTAGCAACCATTGACGGCAGGGAGCTGCTGGGAGGGGCCATCACACATCAAACCCCCCCCATGAGAATGACGGTGGGAAGGCACTCAGAGACACTGGCGTTCAACGTCACCACCATCTCAGACCCCCCCATCGTCTTGGGCATGAGCTGGCTGGCGCGCCACGACCCCTCCATCAGTTGGCACCAGAGGTGCATCACGTTTGGGTCAGACTTTTGTCTGGAACATTGCATGCAGCACCAACCAGGGGAGGGGCCTCCGATAGCCACGGTGGCCACCATGCATATCAAAGGGGGTGAGGCAATACCCAAGCAGTACTGGGACCTGCAGGAGGTCTTCAGCGAAGCGGAGTCCGACCACCTACCCCCGCACAGGCCTTTTGACTGCCAGATCAACCTGGTGCCAGGGGCGACGATACCCCCAGCCAAGCTGTACGCCATGTCAGACCAGGAGCTGGAGGATCTGCGCGCTTTCATCGACAAGAACCTCAAGCGGGGGTTCATAAGGGAAAGCAAGGCAGCAGGGGGCAGCCCGGTCTTCTGGGTGGACAAGAAAGACACGCAACAGCGCCGTCTTGTGGTGGACTTTAGACGGCTGAATTCGGTGACAGAGCCCGTGGCTTTCCCCATGCCCAGAGTGGATGATCTCCTGACAGCGGCACGCAGGGGCAAGATTTTCACCAAGCTGGACCTAAGGGGGGCGTACAACTTGATCAGGATCCGGAAAGGAGATGAATGGAAAACCACGATGTTCACGCCTCTGGGCTCTTTTGAATATCTGGTGATGCCCTTCGGTTTGCAAGGGGGCTCAGCATGCTTCCAGGCCTTCATGCACCACGTCCTGGGGTCCCTCCTCTTCAGGAAATGCTTGGTCTTCCTAGATGACATCCTTATCTACTCGAATGACCCAGTGCAGCATGTGAAAGATGTCAGAGAGGTGTTGCAACGCCTGAAGGAGAACCACCTGTACGTGAAGCTGGAGAAGTGCAAGTTTCACACCAAAGAGGTGGACTTCCTGGGCTACAAGCTGTCAGACAAGGGGCTGGCGATGGACAAGGACAAGGTGCAGGCCATCCTGGACTGGCACAGCCCCAGGACGCGCAAAGATGCCCAACGCCTACTAGGCTTCGCTAACTTCTACAGGAAGTTCATCAAGAACTTCTCTCGCGTTACGGCTCCCATCACGGACTGCCTGAGAGGCAAGCAGAAGTTCAAGTGGACACCAGAGGCGCAAGCAGCGTTCGAAAGCCTCAAGAGAGTGTTCGCCTCAGACCAAAACCTGTTCCATGTGGTGCAGGACGCGCCCCTACGCATTGAGACAGATGCTTCTGAAAAAGCTGTGGGCGCAATTTTGTTGCAACTGGACGCCAACAGGGAGTGGAGACCCTGTGCCTTCTTCTCCAGGAAGCTGACACAGCCTGAACGCAACTACACAGTGTTTGATAGGGAACTTCTTGCGATCTACGCTGCGTTCCAGCACTGGCGACACTTCCTGGTGGGCGCGAAGCACCCCATCCAGGTGTGCACAGACCACAAGAACCTGGAGTTCTGGAGAACTGCCAGGGTGCTCAACCAGCGGCAGATACGGTGGGCAGAGTTCTTCTCGAACTTCAACTTCTCCATCCACTACATCCCGGGGGAGCAGAATGTCAGGGCGGATGCCCTCTCCCGCAAGCCAGAGTACATGGAGGAGGAGGCGCCACCAGCCCCAAGGCACATTTTCCCCCCGTCGGCATGGTCCTGCGGAGCAGCTGTGGTAAGCGAGGCAGAACTCACAGCACTGACGGCAGCGGATGAATTTGCCAACCGCATCTTCAGAGAACTGAGAGGGGGGAGGGAGCAGGCAAAAGACTTTGCAGAACGCAGAGGGCTGCTTTTCTACAAGGGTGCGCTGTACCTACCCACCACCCAGCTTCGACGTACGGTCCTCAAGCAGATGCACGACAACCCTACAGCGGGGCATTTTGGAAGGGACAAAACCGCTCACCTAGTCATGAGACACTTCTGGTGGCCAGGGGTGCGGGAAGATGTTCGAGACTATGTAAGGGGCTGTACCACCTGCCAGCGGGCGAAGGTGGTCAGAGCAGCGCCACCAGGGTTGCTGGAGCCCTTAGCCACACCACACAGGCCGTGGGAAGTGGTGTCCATGGACTTCATCACAGATCTGCCTTCGTCCAGGGGTAAGACTGCAGTGTTGGTGGTGGTGGACCTTATGTCCAAAATGTGTCACTTTATACCGTGTGCCAGGGCAGTCTCGGCAGAAGAGACAGCCAAACTGTTTGTTGATCACATTTTCAGACTGCATGGATTACCTTTAAGGGTTATTTCGGATCGTGGCCGCCAATTTGTTTCCAGGTTCTGGCGGCGGCTCATGAACCTCCTGCAGGTGGAGGTCAGCTTGTCGACGGCTAGACACCCGCAGACCAACGGACAAGCGGAGAGGGTCAACGCCATTCTGCAGCAGTACCTGAGATGCTACGTCAGCCAGCGGCAAACGGACTGGGTGGATCGCTTGCCACTAGCAGAATTTGCCTACAACAATGCAGTGCACGTCTCCACAGGGGTGTCGCCCTTTAAGGCCAATTACGGGCGCGACCTCAGATCTTTCCCAGAGAGGGAGAGGGAGGAGGAGGAGGAGGAGGGCCCACAGGCTGAGGATTGGGCAGAGGAACTGGAGACGGTGCACCAGCAGCTCAGAGAACACTTGGAGAGGGCCAAGGAAGCGTACAAAAAGGGGGCAGATCGCCACAGGAGACGAGGGGAGGTCATCAGGGTGGGGGACAGGGTGTGGTTGTCCTCGGAGGGCCTTCCCACCAGAGGGAGGTGCAAAAAGCTGGCACCCAAAAGGCTGGGCCCCTTCACGGTCACGCAACAGGTAAACCCGGTGGCATACAGGCTGGCACTGCCAGAGGACATGAGGGTGCATCCAGTGTTTCATAGATCGCTGCTGTCGCCGTACAGGGAAAGCAGCAGGCTCCGAGACGGCGAACAAACCCCCGAGGGAGGGGGGGAGAGGGAAGGCAGGGAGCAACTCAATGAGGCCACGGCCATCCTGGATTCAAGGTGGGGGGTGGGGGGACTGGAGTACCTCATGGCATGGGAGGATGCTCCACCGTCCCAGAATGAATGGGTCCCAGCCACTCAGATACAGGAGGAATTCTTGGTGGAAGAATTTCACGCCCTCTTTCCCCACAGACCCAAGCCCTGGCACATGGAAAGGGAGGGGGAGGAGGAGGAGGCACGGGAGAGCAGCTCACCATGGCGCTGGGAAGCGGAGTTTGAGGAACCAGAGGATGAGGTATGGGTGTCACCGAGATCCACCCAGTCAGAGGAAGGAGCAGATTGGCAGAACGTTTTTACCCCCACCAGCTCTGACGCCACGGACTTTTTGGGATTCCCGTCCGCCCAGGCGGAAGGGGGGGGCTCGCAGGACTGGGGGGAGGTATTCACACCAACGGGCTCGGAGAGCACTGAGTTCTTAGGCTTCCAGTCGTCACCGACACATGGGGGGGGCCTGGGGAGGGGTGAAGGAGAGCTTGGGAGGGGGGTGGATGTGAGGGACAGGGGATATCGCGAAGTCCCTCCCCTCCTGAGTTCAAGCCCGTCCCCGAGCAAAGGGGAAAGCAGGGAGAGTTCCGATTCCAGTGGGGAAGCAGGAAGTCGTGTCCGAGGCTCAGGCAAGGTAGAGGAGCCAGGGTCCCAGGTGGGACAGGAAGGGGCAAGCAAGGGGGGAAGACCCATCCCTCCAACTCCAGAATTACGCAGGAAGAGGAGGGGCAAGAGGATGGGTCTGCCAAAGCTTTTGTGTTGGAGAAAGACGCGCCAAAAGCCATTAGGAGGTTCTGAAACCGACTGACAACATCGCTCCGTGTAAATAGCAATGACTTGAGCACTGTAAATACGCAGCACCAATAAAAGAATAAAATGCAGAGCTGCGTAGCGTCGTTACTCTGAAGTAGTCCACTCCGGCCACTGTGACATATGCCTTTCGACTTTTTCCTTTCCTTCTTACCGCTGTTAAACATATAATAAGGTTCGGCTACTGAGAGATCCATTCATGTCATATCTAAGGAGGGAGGAGAAATCCATTTCAGCTCACATTTTAAGGGGAACCTGCCATAATTCACACTTTCTGAAACAGTGCATGAACCAAAATGGAGCCATCCTTTGAACTTTGCATATCTCTGAATTTTGTACAAAAGCAATGTGCACAAATATGCATTTACTGGGGGAAAGTTTGCATAAAAATGCAGAAGTAGATGAAAATATCACAAAAATGCATTATATTATGCACTTTGCAAAACAAAAAATGTATATTAGGCAGAACTACATAAAACCTGTATACATAAGGGAAAAAATTCACACTAAAATGGTGGTGAATTTTCAAGAGTTTTAAAAACAAATCACAATCAAATGTGGAAATATGGAGAACTCACAAAACTAGTTTTTTTTAAAGCCACCTATTATATTCTCTGCATTGATTAGGAATATAATTGAAGAACGTGCTATTGATGTATAAAACTCTGTCTGACGTGTGTTATCTCACAAGTCCTTACTGTGATCAGAACACCAGTAAAGAAGGTTGCAAACAATCTAAACATTTCAAGAGATGCATTTTTCTTAATGGAAGCATCTTCCAGAACTGTGGCTTTAGTCATCCATCAAAGGCTGCTAGCTATGATGGCTATGGTCCATCTCTACAAGAAGCAGGAAGTCTCAGTTGCTGTTGTGCTCAGATCCTTCTTACTGGCTTCCTATAGACATCTAGCTGGCTACTGTGAGAGCTGGATGCTAGACTTGATTGTCCATTGGCCTGATCCAATAGGCTCTTCTTATGTCCTAAGTACTTAAAGAATCTTCTACTGGGTTATCTTCTGGCCCAAACAAAAGAAGCCAGATCAGAGACCATGAAGAATAGACCAAGCACTATATTATGACAAAAATAAATAAATGAATCATATACACAGAAAGGCAGAGCCTCGGAAGAAAGAGCAAAGGAAAAAGACCTATCTATTCAACAATGAAGATTTGTATAGGTGGTTGCACCCATATTAGTTGTAGCCCAGTTCCCGCCTCATTGTGGACAAGTTTATGGCCTGGGACATCAATCAGCAAACGCCCTGTGCTGCAAATGAGAATGGCTATTTCAGTACTGCAGTCTGCAACCTATTGGCAGACTAAGAGTCTGAGTAAGATATGGGCTTTGCGTTTGTAAATCAGCCGAACTCCACTCAAGTCCAGGGAGGTTTTCTGGCTTGTGTGGGATGATTATACAGAAGCAGTCGTGGGTGGTAGTTTTGTCGTGTTGTTGGGGGGATATTCTTCTATCCAGTATTTTGTTCTCCAGGGATCACTGTCAATTTTCTCCGTAGTTTAGTATTCATGAAAAGTTGTGCCTTGTGTCTCCTGGAATGGAAAATGCCATTTGCTTTTTGATGGCCTCTACATGTTTTCAGACACGGGTCCCATTTATTTCAATGGGACTTGCTTCCGGATGAGTGAGTAGAGATTGAAGCTGCAGGATTTTCTAGTTTACTTGCTTTTTGCACACTAATTCATCACTGGCTTGTAGTTCAGGGTTTACTCACTTTCTCATGTGTATTGCATTAGGTTGTTTTAGTCCATTCTCATAGCTGCCAAGTTTTCCCTTTTCTCGCGAGGAAGCCTATTCAGCATAAGGGAAAATCCCTTTAAAAA
This sequence comes from Zootoca vivipara, assembly GCF_963506605.1. Classification (NCBI taxonomy): domain Eukaryota; kingdom Metazoa; phylum Chordata; class Lepidosauria; order Squamata; family Lacertidae; genus Zootoca; species Zootoca vivipara. The sequence goes on along the minus strand of NC_083291.1, from coordinate 17,995,056 downwards.
ATGGATAACTTGGCAGCTATGCATTCTGCTGTAGATTTAAATCAGGACTTTTAGCAGAATGATTTTATACATCAACAGTCTTTCCTAGGCATGGGGCTGGATCCTAAAACGGTAATCTCAGTTCATGAAATTACCATCCTCTCTTCTCCCCTGCTGCCCTGTAAGGTGACTGTATGTTCTGCTTTACAGAGGTGCTCTTCGAGCTCCAGGAGAGGGTATCCTCCTGTAGGATTAGCCTTCTTGGGAAATCCAAGAAACATGTCGAATAACATTATACTCGGGCATCACATTGCTGTAGGTATAAATCTGTTGCCCACGTTCAGCTGCTCTGCATTCAAAATGAAATTATCGATTCATTACCCAGGCTTGGAAGGAGTGAAGAACTGCTGAAAGGTTTTGCTTTTGAAATACCTGATGGGATTAGCTGTCTCAATTGAAAAACCCAGGAATACCAGTTTTGAAGTGCAGAGTTCATTTGATTAATTAAAGCAATTACAGCACACAGTGCATTTCCTGCAGATTAATGGCCAGATGGGGGAAACTAATATTCTGGAATTTTGCTTTGTTTTGGGCTATTACCTCCAGCTGGCTGCTGGACAATCCTTTGCTGGAACAACTATTATTGCTATTAAATCATTTTGTTTAGAAACAACCAAACAGGAATAACTGCTCCTTTCTTCTCAAAACCTCAGCCCCAGGCACACACCCAGCACTTTACAGAAATGATATAGCTCTAGGGGCTTGGCCTTCTCTGTGAAACAAAAGACTGTAATCCAGTTCTTATCTCACAACATTTTCTAAAATTATTTCTCCTACAGCCATGGGAGGAAGGAACTTCGATTGAAAAATATGGACGTGAATTTCTCGGGAGTAACTTCAGTTGTTGTGTGATTTCTATAGGTTATGACATGTAAAGCCCTAAGTGGCTTAGAACTAGGATATCTGAAGGATCATGTAATCCTTATAAGCCTACCCATCAAACTTCATTTGAGAGCCAGTGGGGTCCAATAACTACTTAGTGTGTTGGACTAGATGCTGGAAGGCCAAATCCCCACTCAGCTGCAAAGCTCATTGGGTGACCATGGGCCCACCATTGCTTCTCCACCTAACCTACGTTACAGAGTTGTTGTGAGTAGAAATGGGTGGCTCTGTCATTTATTTATTTATTTTTTAAAAAGATTCAACAGATATACATCTTAGAAAAAGAGGAAAAACAACAAACAAACAAAACACATAGACATTATGGACATGGTAGGTATATGAGAGAAAAATAGCATAAATATAGATTTTACAGAACTCAGTATATAAATAATTTGCAGGCATCCATCTGTCTCGGAAGACAGTGGAGGAGTGTGCTTTTTGGGGTGAGTTCAAGCTGTTGGACGGTTGCAGCACCTATAGAGACTGATGTGGGAGAGATGTTTTGTTGCAGCTGGGGCAGATGAATGTATCCAGTTGTGCTGCTGCAGATGCATCACAGCGTTCCTTCTATCTGCTCTCCTCCCAGCAGTCCTTTCTGCTCTGGCCACAGCTTTGTTTATACAACTTTACTGCCTGTCTCCAGGCACTATGGTCATCTGCAAGGGATTCCCACATGGCAGGGTTGATGTTGCCAGCAATGCCACTGGGACTAGATGGCCCTCGAGGTCCTTTCCAGCTCTATGACTCGATGAGATGAGACATTCTAGCCAGACAAAAACGATCAAGGAACAAAGCAGGGCCAATCAGGAGTGTGGTCTGGGAAGAGTCATGAGTGGGAGATACAAAGGGCATTTGACTCCTGAGCCTGAGGTTCCCCACTCCTGCCCAAGTAAATATGCCTAGGACTAGTTCCTCCTATACCATAAAGGTAAAGGGAGCCCTGACCATTAGGTCCAGTCATGACCTGACTCTGGGGGTATGGCGCTCATCTCGCGTTATTGGCCGTGGGAGCCGGCGTACAGCTTCCAGGTCATGTGGCCAGCATGACAAAGCCGCTTCTGGCGAACCAGAGCAGCACACAGAAACACCGTTTACCTTCCCGCTGTAGCGGTACCTATTTATCTACTTGCACACTGATGTGCTTTAGAACTGCTAGGTTGGCAGGAGCTGGGACCGAGCAACAGGAGCTCACCCCATCTCAGGAATTTTAACCGCCGACCTTCTGATCGGCCAGCCCTAGGTTCTGTGGTTTAACCCACAGCGCCACCCGCGTCCACCTCTGGACCTATACCATATATTCACTCAATTGTGGTGCATTTCTCCTCATATATCAACATATAATAAGAAGACACCTGGACCTTCCTAGCTAGGTCAGTGTCAAAGACTGCTGGAACATGTCCGTAGGGCTTTAAAATTTCGTGTACTGAAGCAGTGGGTTTGAAGATATTAAATGATATATTAAGGACCTCACATCACCACCATTGACAGGAAAACATATTAATGAAGGAATGGTAGGGACTAGAATTCAGGATTTCTTCTACTTTCTTTTTAGAAAGGGTCGTTGCTGTGGGGCTTGCATGCTTTAAGGACCCGTGACTGTGTTTGAAGCTGTTTGCTGCATCTATTGATCCAGATGGGGGTGATAGATCAGACTAGGATGTTCTTACGGTAGTTATCAAGTTGTTAACAGCCACACTAGATGGTTGATGGGAAAACATTAAGGGGCAGCGAAGATCCACCTCTGTAATACAGTCATATCTCGGGTTGCGTCCGCTGCGGGTTGCGTTCTTTCAGGATATTAACACGGCGGACCCGGAAGTGTTTACTTCCGGGTTCCGCCATGCACGCATCCGCAGAAGTGCCCAGAACTGGAAGGGTGAAAAAATCCCAACGATCCTTGAATGGCAAGAAAAACTGGTAGAGTTCATGAACTTCGCCAAAATGACTGCTGCAATTAGGAATATCCCCAAACAGAAGTGTAAAGTTGAATGGAAGCATGTTGAGGACTATTTGATCAAAGAGGATATGAATATTGAATTGGTGATTGGCTTGAATTGAAAGGTAAGTAGGGAAATATAAAGAATCTATGTAAATAATAATTCAGATAAAGCAAGACAAGGGAAAGTTAAATAAAGGGAAGCGGTGTACAAACTTTAGGAAGTCAATTTTTGTTTTTGTTATGTTTTGTCTTATTTGCTTTGTAAATTATGTTTTTGGTTTTTTCTTTCTTTGCTCTTATTTATTATTTGTTAAGGTTATTGGATTGGAATTTTATGTTCTATATGTTTCTGTTATTATCCTTTATGTTTCTGTATGTTCTTTTTTCTGTTTATTTGATTCTATTTTGTAATATTTTAAAGAATATAAATAAAGAGATTTTTAAAAAGAAAAAAAAGTTTGCTTGGATTCTTGAAAATCTGTGACAATGAAACAGCAACAAAAACAGATAGCTACAGAGCCCCCCAAGGGCCATGACAGATACTAATGCATCTTTCCTGCAGGCTGAAGAATTATTCAGATGTGTAGCTAGCATCTGACATCCGAATAAAAATTCATCAGCCTGACTGTACCAACTCTGGTCACAGAATAATGGCATCAAAAATAGATCCATCAGTCACTGTTAGGCATTGCTTGATTCTATAGGGTGGCTATGTGAGAATCCCTGATAAGGTTTGTTGGAAAGGCCCAGCATTTCTGAGCAGTGCAGAGCATTAGTCCACAGTATTTCTGACCAGCGTTGAAATGGTATCTCTGACCAGCGTTGAAATGTGGGCTTGCATCATGAGACTTAAACCATGAAATTGACTCTTATATTCCAAATTAATAGGAATTTTGGATTACTGCCAGGCTTGCAAGGAGATTCACACTTCAATAATCTAGATACCCTCTGCTGAAGGCTGTTTTTCAATGAAGAAAACTGAGCTGTGGGGGAGAGAAATAGAAAAGAGAATCTTGGGAGTATGGCAACATTTTAGCACCATTGGAAGATTTGGGCAGCTGGATAAAGCAATTCATAGAAAGGATAGAATACTCATGAGTAAACAGAGAGCTGATCACAATGCATTTTAATTTCTCTTAGTTTCCATTGAAATCAATGGAGTTTACTTACATCATGGCTCACTTGGCCCAATGATCTCAATGGGAATGAAGTACAGTTTCCTTAGTTTGGATCCACCACTGTGTGTTAAAGTTACATGCAAACCATTTTAAAATAAAAAATTTTAAAAATGAATGCCTTTCTATCATGCTAGGGCCTTTGTTATCATTTTCAGAACACTGAAATGATGAAGCAGGTTTACTTCTTACTGAGCAATTGGGTTGAATATTGCCTGTATGTTTTCCCTTATGTCTCCAGCAAACAAACAAAGGTTTAAACTCAGTCAGGCCAGAGTTACGTACTTAATTTCTTTGAAGGGAACAAATTCTGGGTGGCTTTCAACAGAACATTAAAAACAGAATAAAACATTAAAAACTTTAAGGGCTGCCTTCAGATGCCTTCTAAAAGTCGGATAGTTGTTTATTTCCTTGACATCTGACAGGAGAGTGTTCCACAGGGCGGGTGCCACCACCGAGAAGGCCCTCTGCCTGGTTCCCTGTAACCTCACTTCTCGCAGTGAGGGAACTGCCAGAAGGCCCTCAGTGCTGGACCTTAGTGTCCAGGCTGAACGATGGGGCTGGAAACGCTCCTTCAGGTTACTGGACCGAGGTCATTTAGGGCTTTTAAAGGTCAGCTTGTGACCTTGACAACATCAGCAATGCCATGCCTAGGGTTTTTTTTCCAGCCAGAACTCAGTTCTGGCACCTCTCAGGTGAGTGCCATTGCCATTCTAAGAAAATAACGGAGGTGTTCATTGTGATTTCTGGCACCTCTTTTTCTAGTAAAAAAGCACTGGTCGTGCCCACAGAAAAAGTGCCAGGTTTGAGCTCAAGAATAATCATACACAGCTTTTGTATCTTTTGAGATCCTGCCCCTTAGCTCAATGAACTTGCTCCAACATGGGAAACTTGAGAGAACCCCCTTTGCAGATTGTCTTTGCTTAAGAATAAATGGTTCTTAGAAACATCAGTTATTGACAGGATTTTGGGGGCACATCTGGCTTTTAAACCAGCCAATACCCTTTTGTTTGTTTTTACCACATGAGTGGTAAGCCCTTTTGTTCAAATCAATAAATTACCGTCATTCCACTCTAATTCCCGTGATGCATGCAAACAACGCAATTATCCCAAATGAAGAGGATACAGCATCTGTGATTTCACCGAACTCATAAAAATGATAATGACGCACATCTAAAGATTTATTGATTTCCCAAGTGCTTGCTTTTCTTTTTTTCCTTAACAAACTTGGTGGGGCAGAGGGTGCTCAGGATTGTAAGTGTCATTGGTACACAGGAGTTTAGCTTTATAAAAGTGGCATTCTGAACAATATTGTCAAAGCTTGTATTTGCTTTGAGGCCAAAGTCAATTCTTCTTGAACCCTTTGTGGCTAAATCTCCTTTCTTCTGTCTGTGTAGTATTGGAAAAATATACTTAAGAGAAGATTGTTTTCCTTGCTTCCTCAGACCAAAGTCCCATTAAATCCATGATTGGAGCCACTACCACAGAGGAGGGAGGAGATGCAGAGAATGGCTATGGGCTAGACCCAGGGCCAGCCCACCCATGAGGCAAGGTGAGGTGACCACCTGGGGCAGCAGGATCCATATGGGCAGTAGATCCAGTCTCCATGGAATTATTCACCCACTGCCACTGCTGTACCTCCTTGCCCTGCCCCGAAAGCCATGTCTGCAGTGGCCTCTTGGTGAAGAGGCAATTCTTGCTAAACCTGGTTACCTTTACTTGCAAAAGAGAAGTAGTTTCTGTGGCTGTGCTGTTTGGTTGCTTCAGATTCCATAGTGTGATGTGAAAAGGTCTTCAGAACCTGACTGTTGATGCCAGGTTGCTGGCTAACATCATTGTGCCCCATCTAGGACTTCTTGCACGATCTAAAACAGGCATCCCCAAACTTTGGCCCTCCAGATGTTTTGGACTACAATTCCCATCATCCCTGACCACTGGCCCTGTTAGCTAGGGATCATGGGAGTTGTAGGCCAAAACATCTGGAGGGCCGCAGTTTGGGGATGCCTGATCTAAAACATGGGTAGGCAAACTAAGGCCCAGGGGACAGATCCGGCCCAATCGCGTTCTAAATCCAGCCTACAAACAGTCCGGGAATCAGCATGTTTTTATGTGAGTAGAATGTGCCCTTTTATTTAAAATGCATCTCTGGGTTATTTGTGGGGCTTGCCTGGTGTTTTTACACGAGTAGAATGTGTGCTTTTATTTAAAATGCATCTCTGGGTTATTTGTGGGGCATAGGAATTCATTCAATTCTCCGCCCCCAAATATAGTCCGGCCCCCCACAAGATCTGAGGGACAATGCTGAAAAAGTTTGCTGACCCCTGATCTAAAATGTTCAGAGATCTAGATGGGCTCTTTAATCTGACCCAAGATTGCAGTCCTGTATCCACATGATTTTAGCTTTCTAGCAGTTCGAAAGCACCTCAAAGTGCAAGTAGATAAATAGGTACCGCTCCGGCGGGAAGGTAAACGGCGTTTCCATGCACTGCTCTGGTTTGCCAGAAGCGGCTTAGTCACGCTGGCCACATGACTTGGAAGCTGTACACCGGCTCCCTCGGCCAATAGAGCGAGATAAGTGCCGCAACCCCAGAGTCGGTCATGACTGGACCTAATGGTCAGGGGTCCCTTTGCCTTTACCTTTACCTTTACTGCCTAGTAACTTGTTAGATGGAATCCATGGCACAAAATTATCCTGTTCACTCTGTGATCCATGACTGGTTGGAATTCCCCATGTGAATAATCTTGAAAGGTGGAAGTATCATTAATTTGGGGGTGGGGGGGAACGACGACAGGATTTTTTATTTCTCCAAACTGGCCAGTAATTCTAACTAAAAATAAAAACGGGAAAAATATTTGGATGGAGCAGATGTAGAAAATAACCTCCAGTTTTTCTCTCCCATCTCCCTTGCTTAGGACTATACCAAACATTATTCTCTGGCATTATTGGCAAGGAACAAATCAGGGATTTGCTGCATGACTTATATCCTATGCAAAGTTGCAGTGCCGTTGATGAACTTTCTGCTAATTTCCTCAAGGAAGTGGATAAAGACAATCAAGGTAGTTTGCTGACTTTTTGAGAATATTGATCGAATAAATGTGCATTCCAGGGTCCATGATGTATAGGATACTACGGTATGTTAACAGGAAACTTAAATTGACTGAAAGAAGATCAAAAACAATGTACCATATTTTTTTCATAAAGGATGTGACACAGCACCATCTTGTGGCTTCTTCGTTATGTGGCAAACAGAAATGAGGGGAAGTTTGCAAAGAGATGTGGTTTCCAGGATTATTTTGCTTTTACATGACTCACTTGATGTCAAGCTGTTCCTCTTAATTCCAATGAGACAATTAAGAATATACCCACTTTCTCCCCACTGAAACCAATGGGGCTTAAAAGTGCTTAACTATGGCTAGATCGTGTTTATTATTTTAAAACCAAAGCATCATATACCATCACTGCTGTCCCTTTACATACCTACATAAATTTGCAGTAAGTATTTATGTATGTAAATACATATTTTCCTCTGTGATCCAGAGGCTATTCTCTACGCAGAACCCTACGTGAACAGCTTTCCTGCATCCACAAGGACTTTCCTATTCATGACAATTCCAGATAAAAATATGTACCCATCCTCATTGCACTCATGTGCAGCTATTGCCCCTGACAATTCAGTGAATAGGAAGTCCTGCTCTTCCTAGGAGATGTATCTCCAGCTCTGAATATCTGAAGAGCTTTGGATCAGAGCACTTTTTAAAACCAACCTTCCCTAGTGGTAGAATATCCATGATGCTTTGGGAACTTCCAGACTGGGCTACAGTAATGTGTTCTGTGTGGGACGAATATTTAGTAACTTCAGTTACAGGATGGCACCCATTGTCTTGCAGATAAATAGCATTAATGTAAGAAGAACATTTTCTCCTTAGGGTATATCTCTGAAGATATGTTTGTTGCCTGGGTTCTATCCTTTTCAGAAGAAATAGTCAAATCTACGCTAGATTTCCCAATCATACCTCCAAATCTGACACAAATTGAGCATCCTACTTCTTATCTGAGTGTAAGTAGACATTATGATTTATTTTTAAGATTTCCCTTTTTTAAAAAAAGTTGTCACTTTTCTCTAATAATAATCTGTGGGAGAAAAGAAGGTGGTTACCAATCCACATTAAAGAATATGCACATGACATAATGTAACAAGATTATATCTGTTGGACTTTTAATATCTCTGGATCCAACCAGCAAAATGAGTACAGTCAACATCTCTTTCCAGAATTCTAATAAGTCCACATATTGGCAAAGCTCGTATCTGTTAAATACAGAGAACCGCAAAATGCCAAGGCTTAGCAGCCTTCTGAAGAGTTGAATGGCATTCTTATTGGTCTGGCTTTTGAAAGATCAGATTAATTCAGAAGGATGTGTGTGAGAGAGAGTGCAATTCTAAATTGGATGCTTTTGGATCATTGTCAATTTTGTATCAATTCTAAATCGTCTGCTTTTGATTTGTGTACAGTATCTATTTGAAGTACACTTAATCTGACTTTGAGGGCTTGAGATGCAGTAGTTTAGAAATGGCAGGTAGGGCTGTTTGGATGGAGAGCATATGGAACATGTCTCGAATCCTGTGGAAATCCCAGTACTTTGTTCATGTAGACCAGGCACCCCCAAACTTTGGCCCTCCAGATGTTTTGGACTACAATTCCCATCATCCCTGACCACTGGTCCTGTTAGCTAGGGATCATGGGAGTTGTAGGCCAAAACATCTGGAGGGCCGCAGTTTGGGGGTGCCTGATGTAGACTCTTGAACTGTTCCTATGGAATCATAGGTTTTAAAGAGAGCTCAGAGGAACATTCTGAAATACGGTAGCATTTTGGATACCATCTTGTCTTGTGATCCAAAGCGAGATGTTGCTAACCGTTTTGCCATAAGCAGCCAACAGTTACTTGCATGAAGGGACAAAGTGCTTAGAAAGCTGCAATGAGCCCACACATCTGGACCTGCCCAGACACACACCTGTTTCTCCCTTTATCCCCGTCATCTACTATGTGAGGTTCCAGGAGCTGAGGAAGCCAGTAACTACATGCAGAGGCACCCGTGCAATTTCATGAATGATATGAATGGGAGGAGCTGCACATGGTTTGGGCGGGGCCAGAAGCACAGCCCTATTACAGTGGTACCTCAGGTTACAAACACTTCGGGTTACAGACTCCGCTAACCTGGAAGTAGTATCTCAGGCAGGGATGTCTTAAGCATATGCGGCACCAGGGTGCAAAGATCCGCCCCTGCCCCCAGCCCAGCACAACAAACCAGCCCGAGACGTCGGCAACTAAGTAAAGCCAGGCAGCTTGTGGTGTGAGCAGCATGCGCTGGGCGGGCCTCTCCACGGCCCTATGCCAATCCCAGGATCACAGGAGGGTGGAGCCAGCCGGCCGGCCAGCCGCCTCAGCGCTTCACTGGCTCGCTTGCCCCTGAACTCGTGGTGCAGAGCCGCCAGTAGCAGAAGAGCCTGTTGTGGCGCTCCGACGGGCAGGCTCTTCCCCAGACTCCAACTCTTGGGCACCGGATTCTTGGCCTGGCGCCCCTGAGAGCCTGGCACCCGGGTGCCCCATACTCCTGGCACCTATGGTTAAGACGGCCCTGACCTCAGGTTGAGAACTTTACCTCAGGATGAGAACAGAAATTGCATGCCGGCGGCGTGGCAGCAGCAGGAGACCCCATTATTTAAAGTGGTACCTCAGGTTAAGAACAGACCACTGGAACGAATTAAGTTTGTAACCAGAGGTACCATGTACATCATTCTACATGCTCTGTCTTTTCACAGAGTGTGAAGGAAGCGAAAGAGAAATATACAAGGCTGTTAAATGCAAACCCGGTAACTTCCCAGAAGTTTTTATAATATGGCTACTGTTTAGTTCTTATCTCGGCATGCCTTTCATTTTTTCAGAGTCTTCTGTTGCAACCTTTATTCTTATTTCATCTTTCAGCAGTGGAGTATTTCTACAGTTGTCTAATAGCATATATATATATATATTTAATCCAGTAATTGTACTGTAACAACATCCAAGGAATTAAGCTGTAGAATAGATGGAATCAGAATGCTTGAATGGGTTTCCGCTCAGCAAGGTCATTTAAAATATAACTTTATGTTATTAACCAATCAGAATAAAGTTCTAACCAGAAGCTGAGTCCATCGAAGACCATGTGGCTCACCCATAGAATGCAGTTCTCTAATAATCCACTTTGTTTTTACAGATCACTGCAGATATTCAGGATAAAGAAGGACTGAATGACCTGCAACTTGTTAAGGTGGCCACAGAGATAGCCACAAGAAAAAGAAACTGGGGGCTTCTTGCTAGTAAGCTTGGCATTATAGAGAAGGACAACTTCCGTTTGGGGAATGAGCATGGGAAAACAAAGGACCAAGTAAGTCATATTTGGTGTATGGCGTGGATGGGTGTGGAATCTTTTGCAAGTGTCAAAATCAAATTGAGTCAGGAGTTGGGGAACATGCAGTAGTTATAATAAAAATGCAACAGCCATATTGAAAGACAAAGAGTGGCATGCCTGTTAGGCCTGTGGAGAAAGTGATGTATTGAACTGATAAGGAAGGTGCCTGTTCCAGTGACAGGATACTTGGGCATTAAGCATAATCCAAATAATAATAATAATAATAATAATTTATTATTTATACCCCGCCCATCTGGCCGGGTTCCCCCAGCCACTCTGGGCGGCTTCCAAAAAAACAGAAATTCTAAAATACAGAAATCCATCAAACATTAAAAGCTTCCCTAAACAGGGCTGCCTTGAGATGCCTTCTAAAGGTCTGGTAATTGTTCTCTTTGACCTCTAGTGGGAGGGCATTCCACAGGGTGGGTGCCACTACCGAGAAGGCCCTCTGCCTGGTTCCCTGTAACTTGGCTTCTCGTAATGAGGGAACCGCCAGAAGGCCCTCGGAGCTGGACCTCAGTGTCCGGGCAGAACGATGGGGGTGGAGACGCTCCTTCAGGTATACCGGACCGAGGCCGTTTAGGGCTTTAAAGGTCAACACCAACACTTTGAATTGTGCTCGGAAACGTACTGGGAGCCAATGTAGGTCTTTTAGGACCGGTGTTATGTGATCTCGGCGGTCGCTCCCAGTCACCAGTCTAGCTGCCGCATTCTGGATTAGTTGTAGTTTCCGGGTCACCTTCAAAGGTAGCCCCACGTAGAGCGCATTGCAGTAGTCCAAGCAAGAGATAACTAGAGCATGCACCACTCTGGAGAGACAGTCAGTGGGCAGGTAGGGACTCAGCCTGCGTACCAGATGGAGCTGATAAACAGCTGCCCTGGACACAGAGTTGACCTGTGCCTCCATGGACAGCTGTGAGTCCAGAATGACTCCCAGGCTGCGCACCTGGTCTTTCAGGGGCACAGTTACCCCATTCAGGACCAGGGAGTCCTCCACACCCGCCCGCCTCCTGTCCCCCACAAACAGTACTTCTGTCTTGTCAGGATTCAATCTCAATCTGTTAGCCGCCATCCATCCTCCAACCGCCTCCAAGCACTCACCGCCTTCACTGGTTCTGATTTAAAAGAGAGGTAGAGCTGGGTATCATCAGCATACTGATGGACACCCTGCCCAAACCCCCTGATGATCTCTCCCAGCGGCTGCATATAGATGTTAAAAAGCATGGGGGAGAGGACAGAACCCTGAGGCACCCCACAAGTGAGAGCCCAGGGGTCTGAACACTCATCCCCCACCACCACTTTCTGAACACGGCCCAGGAGGAAGGAGCGGAACCACTGCATGACAGTGCCCCCAGCTCCCAAGCCCTCTAGACGGTCCAGAAGGATGTTATGGTCGATGGTGTCAAAAGCCGCTGAGAGATCCAGCAGAACAAGGAAACAGCTCTTACCTTTGTCCCTAGCCCGCCGGAGATCATCGACCAGTGCGACCAAGGCAGTTTCAGTCCCATGATGAGGCCTGAATCCTGACTGGAAGGGATCCAAATGGTCCGCTTCTTCCAGGTGTGCCTGGAGTTGTTCCGCAACCACTCGCTCAATCACCTTGCCCAAGAATGGAAGATTTGAGACTGGGCGATAGTTGGCCATATTGGCCGGATCTAAAGATGGTTTTTTAAGAAGCGGTTTAATAACTGCCTCTTTCAGCGGGTCTGGGAAGGCTCCCTCATGGAGAGAAGCATTTACCAACCCGCGAAGCCCATCGCCCAGCCCTTCCTGGCTAGCTTTTATAAGCCAGGATGGGCAAGGATCAAGGAGACAGGTGGTTGGGTTCATTCGTCTAAGCAGCCTGTCCACATCCTCGGAGGTAACAGATTGAAATTGATCCCACAAAACTTGACTAGACAGGACTCTAGCACTCCCCCGCCCCGGCCCTGCTCCCACGGTGGAGTCTACCTCTTCCCGAATCTGAGCGACTTTATCTGCAAAAAACTTTGCAAAATCATTGCAGGAGATCTATACTTCTCTAGAAGAGCAGAACAGCTGGCTTGCCTTTGCATGGTTATTGTGACAAGATTGGAAGCAAATGGGATTTCCAGTCCATAGCTCTGGTCTTATGCACTTCCTATAGGAAGCTCACTAGGGGAATCTGAGCGCAGAATCTTCCAAATGTTTCTGCGAAAGACTGCTTGGTTTTGTAATGTAACGAACATAGAGAAACTGCCTCGGACAGAGTCAGCCCGTTGGTCCACCTAACTCAGTACAGATGTGGGAAACCTGGACCTTCCAGACATAGTTGAACTGCAACTCCCATCATCCCTTGCCACTGGCCATGGACTACCAGATACTAGGACTGCTACTAGGGGTGATGGGAGTTGTAGTCCAGCAACATCTGGCAGGACAAAGGGTCTGAACCCAATCTATACTAACTGGTGGGGGTTCTCCACGGTTTCCAACAGGAGTTATTCTCAACTCTGCTGGGAGATGCCAAGGATTAAAATTAGGGGCTTCTGCATACAAAAAAAAGTGCCATTGAGCAACAAGGCTCCTTCATAAGCCCATCAATTTGTAGATTATAGGAAGTGTCCCTCACTTTCCCGCAAACCAGCAGGCTTGAGGCTAATGAAGTGAAATGAACAGATACAGTACTGATATATGAGATGGTATATGGTAGATATATGGTAAAACCAACCATATGAGTGTCATAAGATTTTACTGCTTTTCTATAGCTGTTGAGAAAGGTTCAGGGTAATATTTTGCTCCCCTCTTGTTTTTATGTGCAGATCCTGAAAATGTTACTGAGCTGGCACAGAGCATGTCAAGGAGCTCCTCTTCCTATACTTCAAGCAGCCCTGCGAGATAGTGGCAATGTAGACATTTGTAACGAAGTGTTCCACTTGAGCTTTTAATATATATATATATATATATGCGTGCGTTAGGAGAGGATAGGTGTTTTAAGACGGGATGGGTAAGCTTTCCCAGCCTAATGGTGATGTTCTCTTTTGTGCAATGCTATTGCTATATATTTGTGTAAACCCCTCCTTTCCCCCTGATATGGACTCAAGACAGCTTACCATAGTGCAGTGATTTTCAACCAGTGTGCCATGGCACCCTGGGGTGTCTTGAATGGTGGTCAGGGGTGCCGCAGACAACACTGGCTTCTGTCTCTTTCTTTCTTTCTTTCTTTCTTTCTTTCTTTCTTTCTTTCTTTCTTTCTTTCTTTCTTTCTTCCCCTCCTTCCTTCCTTCCTTCCTTCCCTCCCTCCCTCCCTCCTCTGATGCCCTCTCGTGTCTCTACCTCCCAAAGAGCTGCACAGCTGTTTGTTGCAGCAGCCCTGACTACAAGCTCTGCAGGCAAATGGTGCCTCTGGGGCTGGCCAGGGGTGCTGGTTGCCAGGAGCTGAGGAGTAGGCAAGCAAGCAGCCGATGGAGCCCAGCCAGCCAGTCCACCAGCCCTTGTGGTTTGGACAGACAAATCCTAGGCCCTTGTGGGGCAGTGTGAGGAGGCTCCTCCGTTTGGGGCAGGGAGGGCAGCTCAGAGACTGGGGTGGCAGCAGCACAACTCCCAAGGAGAGGGGAGAGGAGAGGAGGTCGAGGGTGTTTGAAAAAGGGTGAGAGGCTGCCAGCTCTGCAAGCAAGGGGGAACGTAACTGGGCTCCTGAGCCCCACAGGGGTGCCGCAGAAAGAATGCAGTTGGTCAAGGGAGCCGTGGACTCAAAAAGGTTGAAAAGCTCTGCCATAGTGGGGGGGGGGGGCACACAAAAGGCAAAAGTAGGTGGAGCAATGAATGTGATTCATACTTTTGTAGAGTTCCATTCTAGAAAGGCAAAAGTCGGAGTTGTCTACACACACCTCTTTCCATCCACAATTTCACCATTTGGCCATCTAGCACTGAGTCAGGCCATTTGGACATCCAACCCAGTGTCGTTCATACTGGAAATGTCAGGAATTGACCTCCTGCATGCAAAGCAGATGCTCTGCCCCTTAGCTCCTGCTTCTTCCCAAGGGTTGCATCCAGCCCACAGGCCTTGCTTGAGCTAGAGGTGGCTGGAACCTAGGCATTTAATGTGTTGCAAAAGGGAGAACGGCACTGGCAACTTTCATAGTTGTGTAGTAGATGGAATTTGAGCAGGTGCAGCTTTTCATGCAAGCTACACCTGCTGAAATCATCTCTTTCACTAAACAATTAAAGCTATAGAAGCCTGACCCTCTTTTTCACCTCATCAACCTACATCTTCATTACCCTGGAGTGTGTGTGTGTCCAAGTACTGCAAATGGCCCCCTGCCACACAAAGGATTGCAGAAAGTTAATGCACGTTGCCATTCAAATGGTGTCAGTGCACCGCCTCATGTGATCGATTATGCAGGGCGGGGCTTACCTCCCCCTCCCCAATATTTGATTCAAGTTGGCACCCCTGGACATAAGTCTCATTAAACCCATTGAGACATGCATAGAAGCAGGCAGCAGCCACCCAGTTTTCAGACACAAAACCCACCTTTAGTCCAAACATCCATTTGGGGACATGTGTCAGGAGCCCAGACTGCCATCTTGATAAAACAGCGCACAAGTCATAATTAGCTTGAAGATTTATTGCAATGCAAAGAGTTAGCCTCAGACGTCTAACCAAACGTCCGCGGCTTATGAATCAGTTGACCCTTCTGAAGACCGCCTCCTGGTTCTGCAGAATATCCTGAACCTATGACCCTTATGTTTCTGGGTTTGCTTGATTAATTGCCTCCTCTTCCAGTGAGGAAATGCTATTCCTCCTGCTTTGCAAGTCTGCCTGTGCTTCTTGAGCAAGCTGACTTCTCACCCTCCCACTCTCTGCTAACTCCTGATCAACATTCATTTCTGTGTCTCAGAGAGAGGGGGAGGAGGGCTGCTCCCAGCTGTCTGACTTCTTACTAACACATGCTGTGTTTCTCTACTTCGGGCAGATGTGTTCGTGACAACATGTATCAAAAGGACAATGCCTTAATGCAAGACATCCAAGGCAGAATAGGCTAGACCTGTCCACCTTTAGGTTTAATTAAGTCCCTTGAAATCAGCTCTGTGTGTGGATTGTTGTTACTGTGTGCAAGACTGCAGCCCATCCTGTTTGTGTACACAAAGCACACACTTGGTATGTCCAATATCCCAGGTTCAGTCCCCAACATCTGCAGATACAGCTGAGAAATATACCTGCCCAGGACTCTGGAGAGCTGCTACCAGTCACTGTAGCAGACAATAGCAAAGTAGATGGGCCAGCTCCCTGCCTATGTATTTCCTGTGTTCCTGTGTAGTGTCCCGTCTGCTTAAATAACATTTTAATTGCCTTCTGAAGGACAGAGAGGACCATTCTCCCCATGTAACCTGACATCCTGGTACTTCTATTGTTGGATTAAATCAGCGCCTCTTACATTTAATTGGCTTTAAGGTAGTACTAAACCACTTTGCTGTCTCTGGGACTATATTACATCATATCACTGGTGAAGCGACGGAGACTGCTGTTTTCCTTGGAAGCTGGTTAATTATGCTATTTTAAGAGCACCATTAAACCCTGCCAGTTTTGAATTCTGAACTTCTTTAAACTTGTGACAGTTTAATTGGCATCTTCTGCGATGAGAGACGGAGCAAAATGGAACCAGGAAAATGCACCACACAGACATGAAAGGGGGGGGAAAGTGTCCATAATAAATGCATTTTAATGTCAAGTAAATGTTCAGAAAAGAAGGGGAAGATTACATTTGTTTCAAACAAGTAATTTGTTCCCCAGTAAGGAAAAGCCATGCCGATGTTTCCATGATGTTGATGGTGTTGCTGTTTTGAAAAGCATTGTGCAAAGTGAAATCAGCAGGGAAGAAAAAGGCTTAGAGCATATACATAAGGCCCTATTCAGAGAGCCAGCAGGATCGCACATACTCAATACGGGCATACTGTGACATCTCAGACCAGTCCCACACTACTAACATGTTGAGGGAAGGTCTGAAGGAGAGAAGCCTGGCAAAAGTACACACAGTCATATCTCGGGTTACGAACGCTGAGGGTTGCACATTTTCAGATTGCGAACCTCGCCGAACCTGGAAGTACCGGAATGGGTTACTTCTAGTTTTTGGCGCTCGCGCATGTGCAGAAACACAAAATGATGTTACACGCATGCGCAGAAGCCCCGAATTGCATCACGCGTGTGTGCAGATGCGGCGCTTCAGGCTGCGAATGCTGTGGGTTGCGAACGTGTCTCCCGCACAGATCACGTTCGCAAACCGAGGTATGACCGTAGTCCATCTCTCTCTCTCTCTCTCTCTCTCTCTCTCTCTCTCTCTCTCTCTCTCTCTCTCTCTCCATTTGAATTCTGCATGCTTCCAAGAGAATATTTAGAGAAATACAGGTAATTCCCCTCCCCCACCTATCCCTATCCCTATGGCTGTAATTTGTTTTAATTTGTTTTTAATATTGAATTTTTAAATTCAATTGGGACCTGATGGTGAAGGCAGATACTAAATCGAAATATATTAATAAGAATTTCACCATCCCCTGCAAACAGGTTAGAGTAAGGTTACCAGGCCTCCCTGTTTCCCGGGGACAGTCCTTGGATTTACAGATCAGTCCCCTCACAAAATCCATCCCTGGAATAAGGAAGTTGAAAAGTGTCCCTGGATTTATTGGGGGGGGGATTGGTAAGCTTAGGTTAGAGAGTTTTGCGAGCCCATTTTGGTTGAGTCCTACAGAAAACCAGAAGAAAGGTTGAAGGTTAGAATGTTGATGGGTGAAATGCCAGCTGAGGTCTGAAAAACCAAATACCAAATGACCTACATTATGCACATGCACAAACTATCTACAAAATTCAGCTGTTATTTCCCTCTCTTTGTAATTATGCAATTATGTATGTTCCATTTTCCTGCATCTGTGCTCTGAATGAGCATGCCGTTGTCATTTTTTAGAGATGCTGTTTTCCAAACATGGAAAAAAGGAGGCTCTTTAGCATTTCATTTGTTTGTGAACAGTAAACAGTCCAGCGTCCTTTCCTTTGCTTGCTCAGCCAATTCTTCTCCCGGGGATCTGAATTTCGATGGTGCTTCTTCTGTATCATGAGATGGATTAGTACTAGAGATTGGCTGTGGTACAGGTGGCACCATGATGTTTGGCTTTCTAGTGGGCAATGGGTTATCTGGATGAAACTGATCGTGCTGCTGGTCACCAGATGGAGCTCCCGTGCTGGATAAATATTGCTTTAACCAGCTTCCAAAGCATGGAGTCCCCTTGAACCCAAGCGCTGCGCGTTCTCCTTTCCTAACATCTTCACCATCAAGAGCTGCACTTCTGATCCCTTGAGGTGGTGGCGGTACATTTTCAGGAACAAACTTCATAGAAGCTGCCCTTTCAGATTCTCTTTTGGACTGATTTTCCCCCACAATCCAAGCAAGGACGTTGTGCCCGTCGCCTCGGATGCTGCTTCCATAACAAGGTGTGTTCCTAGGTGCAGGTAGACCAGTTTCATAGTTGGCTTCAGGTTCATTCTGTTTTCTTAGGTCCGATTTGGAGCATGGTGGACCATTCTGTAGGCCTGCTATTTCCTCTCCAAATGCATCGAAGTTTTCTCTCTGTGATTTTGTTTCCCCAGTCTTCAGAGATGTATCCCTGTGATTTGATTGAATGCCAGCTGGGTAGGGGGCATGCCTGGCATGTTTTGCGTGGTTGCTCTCTGGATATGTCGAGCTTCCTTTTTGCTCCCATGAAGCAAACTGGAAACGAGGAGCACTTTGCAGTGGTGCCAGTAAGTTCTCTCTTGGCACTGGGGAGTCACCTGCACAGCACAGGTGGCTGGCAGTCTTGTGTGAGGTGACAGTTCTGGGTTCTCTTGGGTAGTCACCTGGGTATCTCAGTGTGTCAGAATGATGTCTTCTCCCATGCATGGCTCCCTCCGTGTCTTCAGCATGCGCTGGGTTTTTCCTGAAGTCTGTGGGGTAGGTATTAAAGTAGGGTGACGTTTCTTTTGGAGCAGATGGGTCCACCATTTGGGGGACCCAAACATCTCTTTCAGGATACTGTGGTCTGCTTTGGAGGAGAGTGCTGCTTTGTAATGGAGAATGTGGTGCTCGGTTCTCCAAATTCCTTTCTCTTGGTCCGAATGCATTGTTCATGCGATATGGGGTGTTTTCTGTTTGCTTCAAGTGTTCTGCGCCACGAACTGGAGAATGTTCTTCTGGAGTCCACTGGTTAATTTCCTCATATGGCAACTTACTTCTTTGATTGGCTGGATTCTCCATAGAATATTTTGGATATGCATGGTGTTGAGTTGGATTGAATGGAGGGTTTCTGTAGTCTCTGCCAAGGTCAAGCACCTGTTTTTCTTGGGTCCATGGGTTTTGCCTGGGATACGGCTCACGCTCCTGCAGAACGTTTCTGTGATAGGTGTTTCTTTGCATCTGATTTGAAGGCAAATCTGGAGAATATGGTGGACTTTCTCTTTGGTTTGCTGGGCTCGTTGTGGGTGAATGTTCTCTATCCTCCCATCCTCTGGGATAAAAGGAATAGGTTTGTTGGCCATTGAGATCCCTTTCAGAGTAAGCGGCATGTCCCGTTCGTTGAAAAGAACCAGATGAATACATCGAGTTATACCTGGGAGGAGCATCTCGGAAGACCTGTGGATCTTCTTGGTTGTTCCACCTCCGGTTTTGTGAAGATTGAAATTGTTCTCTTTCACGATCTGGATGAATAAAGGGCTTCTCCTTCCACTCATACTGCTGGGCTTCTGTTTCAAATGGAGTTCTGCTTGTGGCTGAGAATGCTCCCTGGTGGGAAAATGTGCTTGTTCGGTGCATTCCAGAAGGCTGATGCCGTTCAGTGTTTTCTCTTTCAATGTAGACATCCTCAGTGCGTCCTACTGTATTAAACTGTGGATCCAGGGAACGGCCTTCAGATGGGGAATGATTTAGACCATTATCCCTGTAGACTGGAACTTTATCCCACTGGCCTTGTGGATCAGAAATAGGAAAAGGCACTCTTTCTCTTTGACCTGATGGGTTCCTTTCAAGATAATGGGGTTGCCCTTGTTGCTCATATAAGTTAGGTCTATTGTTCATTGAGGGAGGGTTGGTGTTTGTATTCCGGAGATTGCCTCTGTGGTTAGAGTATTCTCCATAAGTCAAGGAATTTGTTGGGTTTTTAGTTTGGGTAGAGGGGTCTCCTCTAGAAATCAAAGCATTGTGCCTTGTATCTCCCATATCTGGTAGGGGCTTATAGACATGTGCACCATACCCTGGTGGTTGTTGGGCCCCTGAAGGAAAGCTTTGAATGGCATTGACATCTGGAGATGGAGGCCTTTGACTTGAGGGATCAATGCCATTCCATGTTGCTCCGTTTCTTACTGACACATGAGCCGTGGGTGACGGTGTTGGGTTCCCGTTTCCACTGAGCAAGTTCCTCTCAAGGCCTGGCGAATTAGCCCCATTGCCCACTGAACTGAGCCCAGAAGCAGTGCCATTTGCTGCCTGGCTTGGTTGATTAGAGATGGTTGAATTTGTTTCCAAGACCGTTGAGTTGGTTGCAGGATCAGCTGTTGGGCTCGGGGCTTCATGTTCTTTTGCCTCCTCAAAGTCTTGCTCAAGCATCTCTTCAGAATACGGAGGTCTGCCTCCCATCCCAAGGTAGCCATATCCATAATAGGGGGTCTACAAATATAATGAAGAGAGTAAAATAGTTTGATACCACCCAATACAATAAAAATTATTAGCAATTTTTAGGGCACCACAGTTCAAGAAGGATACTGACAAGCTGGAACGTGTCCAGAAGAGGGCAACCAAAATGGTCAAAGACCTGGAAACGATGCCTTATGAGGAACGGCTTAGGGAGCTGGGTATGTTTAGCCTGGAGAAGAGAAGGTTAAGGGGTGATATGATAGCCATGTTCAAATATATGAAAGGATGTCATATGGAAGAGGGAGAAAGATTGTTTTCTGCTGCTCCAGAGAAGCGGACACGGAGCAATGGATTCAAACTTCAAGAAAGAAGATTCCACCTAAACATTAGGAAGAACTTCCTGACAGTAAGAGCTGTTCGGCAGTGGAATTTGCTACCAAGGAGTGTGGTGGAGTCTCCTTCTTTGGAGGTCTTTAAGCAGAGGCTTGACAGCCATATGTCAAGAATGCTTTGATGGTGTTTCCTGCTTGGCAGGGGGTTGGACTGGATGGCCCTTGTGGTCTCTTCCAACTCTAGGATTCTATGATTCTATGATTCTAATTGCAAATGAAATTTTATTGTTAATAGAATTATTCATCACTCAGCAGTCCTGAGCACTAGAATCAGGAAACATTAAAGCCATGTGGTCTGTGCATCCTGACCTTCCTGAAGGTCATGGGGAGGGTGGGGCTCCCAAGCGAACTTTATAGCAGGAGAATGTACAAGGATGCCTTGGAAGTCCTCTTTCCTGCAGCTTCATATATAGTTTAGCTCACACCATCCCAATTATATCAAATTGTATTTACCCCTTCTTCATTGCTGGCAGGTGGCTGTCGAAATGGCATACGCTGGAGAAAAAGAAAATCGAGTAAGTTTGGATAGACTTTGCGGGGAGGGCATAGAAATTAAATTGCTTAGCTATTCTAAAACATAAAGACCAGTGTCTAAGCACACATGATGCGTTGAAATTCGCAAGGTTCTCCCTCGCTTCTCAGACACGAACTATTTGATGAATAATGAGGGGCAGATTCATACCCACCCACCCCACTGCAGAAAGTGCTTAACTTCTCCCCCCCTTTGTTCTACTGAATTCGTTTCTTTCTATTTCTAATGGAAGAATCAACAGCATTTTGGATTCACTGTATGGATCTATATTAGTTTCACAGGGCTTGCTTATTTAGTTTTATAACTTTTTCAGAACCACAACAACACAATTAAAACATCCATAATCTTAAGAATATAACACAATCCCTAACAGCCCATGGAGATACTAATAGAATCCAGACAAAGGCATTGTCAACCAATCATTCCTGATTAAACAAGCCACTTTAGCTATGGGATAGAGCTAAGTGGTCCCCAAAATTGTCCCCACTACCCCCCGAAGCCTTCAAATAGAATATCTTACTCCCTGATATGGACCAAATGGTTGCTGTTGGAAGCCTCCATGACCAAACATCTACAATGCAGAAGAAAAACAGCCACATGTTAGCATAATTGTAGTTTTGCCATTGTTAGTAAATGTTATAAGTGTCCGGGGTGATGTGGCTTGAATGCTGGGTAGCTGTTCATATCCTAACTAAGGAACCAAGGTTGCTAGTTGGTGACTGGACAAGGGATTAGCTTAACATACCATCCTGGCCAAATGGCATTTTACAACAATAAAGATCAGATGAAAATATTTCAACACAGCTAAACTTAGGGCCACTTCACACTCACCCCTGGGGTGTAGGTTGTGCACGTGGTGAAGTGCATGAGCACTCTGCCCCACAGTCCCTGTGTGGGAACTTTAAAATAAACCACTGCACATCAGTACCTCTGGACTTCCCCTGGTGCCCACATTAGCATCTCTGAGCCTCCCCCTGCCCCCATCCTCATGTTGATGGTGATTACTTCCTCATCCTCATACATAAAGTTTAACAAGGAAGCGGCACCAATCCATCAGCCATCATTTTATTTGTATGCCGCCTTTCCATAGTTAAAACAGTGCTCAACAGTGCGGCTTACAACATGACAAGATTTACATAACAAAAGTCATACACAATAATCAGAGATCAGAGCATCTGAACAGGATCAGACTGACCAAGAAGATAAGAGAGAATGGGAAGAGATCTAGGAGACACGACGATCCAAAAAAAAAAAAAAGCAGCACCCTGATACTGCTTAAGTTTTTCATGGATTCTTCCTTCCACCCACCATCACATGACAGATCATTTTGGCACCTGTTGACTCTACCATAAGAACCACATTTCCCCCCAGTGTTTTCATGGTACAAAAACATAGATCATAATGGAACTGCGTAATTTTTACGCGGAATCTCCTCAAAACCACCCAACCACAGGCGTGGTTTTTGATTTATTGGTGCTTCGCTTGTCTTCCTATGTAAACAAAAATCACAAAGATATGTGAGGAAGCATGCATTGGATCAACGTTGCTGTGGTGCTGGCAACAAACCCATTGAAGAAATCTTAGTAGATTAACCATGTGAGTTTTCAGTGATCAGCTCAATCTGCCTACAGTATTGACTCAATGACGGTGCTGAGGGGGTAGGCATTCTTTCAGATAAGGTACAGATCTGCCACAATGGGCATCATTTTCAAAAGTATGATTATTGGCAGTTAATGATATTAATGAATCCATCAATATATTGCTTAATGCCAAAATGAGTTTCTAAGCACTTCATCCCATGTTTGAGTGGAGGAAGCTTTGGCAGCCCTGAGAAAGCATCTTCTACCTGTGAATTTAGAAGAATTTAACTTAGAAGTATTTTTATTTTAAGTATATTTTATTTTAAGGAGAGATCTGCTGGCCAATTAATCAGAGGTCCTTTTTAATAATAAAAAAATACCCCACAACTGTAGCCCTTAAAATGATTGTCAAATTTCTCTGCATGTGTTAAACATGGAACATCTGTTCACCTGAGGATATTGCCAAGGATATTGTTGCTGTGGTGGGAATGCCTGGAGGGGAAAAGAGAAGGTATTGTTATGAAAAAATCTAACACTCCCTGCAAAAGAAAATGTCACTATGCAATGATTACAATAAAAAAGAATAGTGTGATTCCACCCGTATTTCCAGCTATCATTGTTTTGCCTAAAATCATAGCTGCCAAGTTATCCCTTTTTTTTCAGGGATTTTCCATTATGCTGAATAGGCTTCCTCGCGAGAAAAGGGAAAACTTGGCAGCTATGCCTAAAATGACCACTGAGAGTAGCTTCTGTTCTGTTGGTTTGCCTGACACCACATAACGCATTCTCCCCCTTAACGTGGAAAATGTCCAAAACACACCATACATTTAAGACATGCACCTTCCCGAAAGAAACATGGGTACTGTAGTTTACCCCCACACTGTGCCCTTAACTATAGTTCCTGGGATGCTTTGTGGGGGGGGGGATGTGCTTTAAATGTGTGGTGCAATACATCACACGCTCTCATTTTTCTCCCCCTCCTTTCTGATGCGTATGCCCTATAATCATAGCCTAAAAATGAAAACTAGGGTCGCCCCTTGTGTCTTTTTCCTGTGTCTTCCGGGTGGCCCCTTACGCATGGGCAAAAGAGGGCACAATTTAGACATAATTTTTGTAATTTGCATAGAAAGAAAGTGAATCTCCCCATAGTGTGAAGACTGCGACCAAGTGACATTTGTGCCAGCTCGGTCTGCCATCCAAATACTCATTTCAAGGCCACAGCTCTCCCATCTTGGGGTTCTTTATTTGTAACTCATATTCGGGCAGGGCAGTCCTTCAAATAGAGAATGCCTTCAAATATAGGACATCATAGCTGCCAAGTTTTCCCTTTTCTCGCGAGGAAGCCTATTCAGCATAAGGGAAAATCCCTGTAAAAAAGGGATAACTTGGCAGCTATGATAGGACATGCCCCCCCATAAAGTAGGCCAAGGGGTCACCCTAACATTTTGTGACAAGTAGAAAATTTGCAGCTTCTTTCCCTGGCCTGGAGATGCAGCGATGGGAATATAAGGGCTGAAGGCCAGGACTGACCCAAGACATATTGTTGCCTGAGGCAAAGGTCAAAATGGCACCTCCTCTCAGCCCTGGTCCATGTACAGAAGCTGACTGGACTGGCAGCCGGCTCTTACTTCGATGGGACAGCATCCGCCACCCACCTGAGCAAAACAAATTATATTAGGAGCTTCAAGGAAGGTAGTGTGGAACTCACAGCTCTGTCCTCCAACAGAGGGAAGCCGGGGGGACGGGGACTTGCACTGCTGCCCTACAACATCTGCAGCCTGAAGCAGATCCCTCATTCTGGCTAATGATAGGGCCCGCCCTGCTGATCCCTTGCACTGGCTGACGGTGAGATGCCGGGGACATTGGAGCAATCCCCCCCCCCAGATCAAACCTGCTTGTTTACCTGAGGCTGTTGCTGCTTCCCCCTTTGGGGTTGATGAACCAGCACTTGTTGGTGGGTCTGAGAAGGGTGGGTATTTTGAGGCTGCTTTGGTGGCTGCTGTAATTGTGGTTTTAACTGTGGTCTTGGCTGCTGCCTGATGTTTGGCTGCCTGGCCACTGGAGTTTGGTGAGGCTTGCGTGGGGGCAGCCTGGCGATTTGATGCACTGGTGTCTGCTGCGGCCAGAGGAAAAATCTCTGCTGGGGCAATATAGGCTGCTGGGGGAACATCTGCGGGAAACCCGAGCGGTAGCCATATAACGAAGCTGCCAAATGAGCCAGCTGAAATGTGATTAAAAGAGAAATAAAAGCAGCACATGATGAGATAGCATTTCTTATTGGAGGGATGGCCTAAGACCAGCAAAACCCAGGTTCACTTACCTTCTCTGCCATGAAGTTCGCTGGATGGCCTTTGGTCTCCCTCAACCCTACCTCACAGGGTTGTCGTGAGGATAAATTGAAGGAGAGCCATGTGCGCCACATTGAGATCCTTAGTGGCAAGGCAGGATATACATGTTTTTAAATATATGTTGGAAGCTACCCGGAGTGACTGGGGTACAGATGGGTGCGGTACAAATAATGATAAAAGAATAATAAAGAATAATAATAAAAACATGTAATAAAATCATAGAATAATAGAGTTGAAAGGGATCATCTATTCCAACTCTCTGCAATGCAGGAATCTTTTGCATGTTCAGACCCAGACCACAACACACACACCCCTAAATAAATGCACATTTGACTCAAATTTTAGTTTTGGTTTTTGGCAGAATTTAGGCCACAACTTTATTGATTACAGAAAAGTGAATGGTTGCATAGGCTCTGATTCGACTAGCTCCCTACACCGTTGCAGGTAGCGCTGACCCAGGGCACCATCATAGGTCAGCCTATTACTGAGATAGGTGAAAAGCCTGGGAACAGACTCTGTTCACCCCCCGGATGCTCCCCTGGACTCAGGCACAGGCACAACCCCCCCTCCTCTCGGGGGTTGACCAAACCAAGTTGAGTCCCTGGATTCCTTTAATGGAATACCCTTCACGTAGGGATGGCGACACCGTTCTCCCATCCCTATCACATGAACCAGTGCCTATCCGCAACCTTACAAGTTGTGACGATTTGCCAAGCGGCAGGTGAAACCCAAATGGCAACAGCCAATCATCCAAGTGGGGAAAAGTCCTGCTGTGCCCCTGTCCCAACGACAGATGACACATGACAGCATAGCAAGGTCAATCGCAAAATGCCCTAAAAGTAGGGAGAGGTGGGTGGGTGTTCCGATGCACGAGCCGAAAGAGGAAGCTCTGGGTCATGTGCATGGGTATATGTAGGTCCCTTGAACCGTTTAGACTGCACCCCATTGGCCAGATTAAACCCAGCAACGAGGGACCTATCAATTGGGTGCTGTGGCTATCCAATAGACCCACCCACAACCAGGAGATCAGTCTCCAGGTCTCACCGCAACATGTGCCCTCTTTTAGGGAGGACACGCTTTGCCCAATGTAGGGCTTGAACCCATGACCCTAAGATTAAGAGTCTCATGGTCTACTGACTGAGCTATCCTCTGAAGTATAGAAAGTGTATGTTTCAAAAACCAAGAAAAGAGTGAACTTACTTGTGGTGAATTCATGTAGCCATAGGGACCAAACTGCATCATCTGTGAAGAAATATACCTGTCAGAGTGTGTTTCATTTGAATCTGGCTCTCCATGAACAACAGTATTTAAACAGAACAGGTTTTCAATTGAATCAACTTGATTCTAGCCCTATTGGCTTCACTAGCACTGTGGGAGGGTAAATTATCCCTGGCCTGCATCCTGTCAGTCATTTCAAAATGCTGGAAGTCATAAAGTATTTTCTAAGCCTGCCAAATCTCACAAGACTTGTTTTCAGAGCTGCCTAGACAATAAGCTGAGAACTACAGCTGTACACAAACTTGAAGTGGGGAAATTTGAACCCAGGCATGGAAGAATTCTGCGTAGGGTGGACAGGGGTAAAAGAAGGCAGGGCTCATCCCCCTGCCCTCTGACAAGCTACACCTGCTGAGTTTCAGTCTCCTACCCAACAAATAAAGGTGCAAGAGTCCTGCCCTGTTCTGTTTTTCACCTGGCCACTCTAATGCTGCCAGATTTTTGGTTCATCAGGGGAACATGTTTGCATAAGAGAGTGTGTGAGACTGTTGCTTCTCTTTGGGGATGGGGCGTATACAGTGGTACCACTGGTTACAAACTTAATTCATTCCAGAGGTCCGTTCTTAACCTGAAACTGTTCTTAACCTGAGGTATCACTTTAGCTAATGGGGCCTCCTGCTGCCGCCGGAGCACGATTTCTGTTCTCATCCTGAAGCAAAGTTCTTAACCTGAGGTACTATTTCTGGGTTAGCAGAGTCTGTAACCTGAATTGTCTGTAACCTGAGGTACCACTGTATACAATGCTTAGGAACAGAGGTGAGTTGGACTCTCCAGAATTTCAGGCAGGGTTTTTTTCCTAGCCATACTTAGGACTCAGCTATACAGTGGTACCTCGGTTTACAAACACAATCGGTTCCGGAAGTCTGTACTTAACCTGAAGCGTACTTAACCTGAAGCAAACTTTCCCATTGAAAGTAATGGAAAGTGGATTAATCCGTTCCAGACAGGTCCGCGGAGTACTTAAACTGAAAATACTCAAACTGAGGCGTACTTAAACCGAGGTATGACTGCACAGCTGGAAATATAATGCTTTAAGTGCATTATACAAATGTAATATTAGGTGGCACAGATGAGCTAATGGCAAATTCCATATATATTTTACATTTTTTAAAAAAGCATTTTCACAGCATTTTTTTTAAATATCTGTGTAGATCCAGCCCTGAAAATGCCAGTGATTGAATCTGAGACTTTCTCTTCTGCTATGGTCCTTCCCCTTTATTCACCTCTGGCTTTGGCCATCTCTGAGTCAGGCTGCTCTATTACTATGAAGCAGTGTTTACTAGCTGAAACAGACTAAACCTCCTGCGAGGGGCTTGGATTATTGGGGGACAGAGTAGCCCCTGGAAATACAGAGCTGGTTGAATGAGGAAAAATGGAAGGAAATTTACTTACTTCTTCACTCTTACTTCCAAATCCTGCCTTACGGGGTTTGCGCAGCTAAGGTAGAAAGAAAGAAAAAGTGGTGCTGAGTGACCACACAGAGGAAAATTTTAAAAAAGAGGAGGCCTAGCAAATTGGCTGGATCTGAAATGCTCACCAACACGGCCCAAGCTGTGCCCATGAGGCAAAGATACAGGAGGGTTAGCTTCATCCTTCACCTTTTCCAGCCTATAAAAAAACATACACACAATCAACAGTCCATCACATATAGAGGTATTGGGCCATTCATTTTAGCACACTGGCTTGCTTATATCATGTAAGAATTTCAAGAGTGGGTATCTTCAGGTGTTCTTTACTGCAAGGCAACAGCCTAGTCTTCATTCTGGTTACATGACTAGGGATGGAGGAGAAATTTGTGTGGCCTGCATGTTAGTACAAACCTACCTAACAGGCAGATGGTAAGACACCAGGTGGTAAGACACCACAGCGGGTGGCGCTGTGGGTAAAACCACTGAGCCTAGGGCTTCCTGATCAGAAGGTCAGCGGTTCAAATCCCCGCTCCCGTTGCTCGGTCCCAGCTCCTGCCAACCTAGCAGTTCGAAAGCACGTCATAGCGGGAAGGTAAACGGCATTTCCGTGTGCTGCTCTGGTTCACCAGAAGCGGTTTTGTCTTGCTGGCCACATGACCTGGAAGCTGTACACCGACTCCCTCGGCCAATAAAGTGAGATGAGCGCTGCAACCCCAGAGTCGGTCACGACTGGACCTAATGGTCAGGGGTCCCTTTACCTTTACCTTTAAGACACCAGGTTACAGAAGACTGACATAGCCTAGTTCTAAGATAGAATAGTTGGAAGTGAAGCAGGAACAGATTTTGGCATACCTCAGCAAAGAGCTCCAGGCATACCTGATGTTGACTATGTCTTGGAAACGTCGTCTCCTTTACCATGGAGCCTCAGAACTGCACTGCGTAAGAAGACATCCCACAAATGACACCTGAGAGAAACGTGGGACAGTTATTTTTTTATATAATTGCTGAGGACAGGGGTGGGGAAGCCGTGAACCTCCAGGTGATGATGGACTCCAATTCCTGCCACCCTTACTTATTACATACCCCTCAACGGGACATCTCAGAATTACAGAAGCCATCCCAGTCTCTGACTGGATCCTGGGATGTCCCGCTTTGGCTCTCACGAGAGCACGGCCCCCCAAAAAGCGCTCGTTAGAGCCACCTGCGAGACCCCGAGAGTTGTGTGCCCCAAATTTCCTCTGCAGCATGCAATTGGCCATGCAAGCTGGGGCTGCAACAACATCTGGAGGGCCAGATGTTCCCCCACCACTGCAACAGGGCTCTGCTAAATAATGCTTTAGGGAGCAGTTGTATCTTTCCAGACTGTCTACCGTGGGGCTACTTGATCCTGTGAATTTCCCTCCCTGTTAGTGGAAAGTGCCTCATTGGGGTAGCAGAAAGGTACACCACCATTACTCCTCTGGCTTGCAGCTGGAATGGGTATTTTCCCTCCTGCTGAAAGCAACGGGGGGGTGTCAATAAAGTTATACTGGGAAGGAAGGGGGGAAAGAATACACCCAACTCTTTCCCCACTGACTGTCATGGACCTGGCAGGGGTTTAGGTAGTTCTATCTCCTTCCCCATGTGTGTGGAATCCCTCCTGAATTAACTTTATTGTGCCACATATAAGACATACTCTCTCATGCATGAGTGCACACATTCTAGAGTGCGGGCTGAGTTGACCCAAACAATTTTAAGCTGCTCTGAACTCATATGTGTGTAGCATAATAACTCATTTCAACCATGGTTGGCTGTTTACTAGTTATATCAGTAATTTACGAATTTCCTTTCTGTCCCCATGGTGGTATACTGTTTCAAAATGTGCAACATAGTAGTACAGTATAAAGCAACAATACAGATTTTTAAAAATCCCAGTAATGACAGAACTAAGCCATAGGAAGGAGGGCTGAGGGTGGTGGCCCAAGTCCCTCCCCCATTCCATAAAGTGGACTGCCAAGAAAGCCGAATCTCCACAGCGGCCCGTCTGTCACCACACACTTCTCTTGCCTTGGAGTTGTCATCTAGAGGACCAACTGAAGCTCTCTCACCCAGGCGCCTTCAGTGGCCGATACCCAGTTCATAATTTCATAATTTGTTTAATTTTTTTGGGGTCTTTTTACCCTTTCTGAAATGGCATTTTCAGCCAATTGATGGTTGCCTCCTCCAAATAATGGTTATTATTTGTACCCCATCCATCTGACTGGTTGCCCCAGCCACTCTGGGCACTCTGAGTCTCTTGAGTCTGTGTCATGTGATCCATGTGTTTTCATTGGTTTGATTCCATTCAGGTAAATGCACTTGTTACCTGGATGTAGCAGGTATATAAGACTATACAGTGTTTGATAAATATACAGTCATAGCTTGGGTTACAGCCACTTCAGGTTGTGCTTTTTTGGGTTGCACTCAGCGCCAAACCCAGAAGTACCGGAACGGGTTACTTCCAGGTTTTGGCACATGCGCATGCACAGAAGCACTAGATCACGCTTTACGCATGCGCAGAAGTGCCGAATCACGACCCATGCGTGCACAGATGCACAGACATGGGTTGCAAACACTGCGGGTTGCGAACGTGCCTCCCACAAGCATCACGTTCGCAACCCGAGCGTCCACTGTATTCCCAGAAGAGGCACAGGAAGTTATGATGCCTCACACCCAGGGCCGGATTTAGGTTTGATGAGGCCCTAAGCTACTGGGGTCCTTTATACGTCCATCTGTCCTTTGTCAACAACAAATTGCCACTTTTTTTGTATTGAATATGTGCTATATGGTAATTTATAGACCTACAGTGGTACCTTGGTTTCCAACTGTTTTGGATTGCAACCATTTTGGATGATAACCACGTCAAACCTGGAAGTGCGTGCCCCTTTTGGGGGGATTACAACCTTTTTTATTATTACACACACCCCCTTTTTGAGGCCCAATTGGTGAAAGCATGCCTTGGGTTACAACCTGTTTTGGTTTACAACCGGACCTCCGGAACGAATTATGGTTGTAAACCAAGGTCCCACTGTAATAGGTATCTAAAGCCATTTGCACATAACAAAATACAGTGGTACCTCTACTTACGAATGTTTCTACTTACGAACGGAGCTCCGCCCGCCATCTTGGATGCGGTTTAGATAGGATTTTTTCTACTTACGAATTTTTAGATAGGGTTGCTTTGACTTATGAATTTTTTCTCCCAATGCATTCCTATGGGATTCGACTTACAATTTTTTTCTACTTATGAATGTGCGTTCAGAACGCATTAAATTCGTAAGTAGAGATACCACTGTATATATTTTATCAAAGTAATTGTTGAACTGAAATACAATTAAGAAGAAGTATATTTGGAAGGACAAGAGAGTGGGGCCCTAAGCTATAGCTTGTTTAGCTTATATGTAAATATGGCACTGTTCACACCCCACACCCTGCCCCAAGGAGAAAATAAGTCCATAGCTGGAGGAGAAGTTTCACCTCTCTGGTCTGCGAGCCTAAGAGATCTTGCCTAAGTAGAACATTGCAAAATCTACAAATCACGCAGAAGAGATTAACATTTATGCACATTTACCCCCAGATCTGTCCACATCAGATCTGCTACTGTGGACAACTCCATCTTTTAGGTTAAAAAATGAACGCATTACAGTGGTACCTCTGGTTATGAACTTAATTCATTCTGGAAGTCCGTTCTTAACCTGAAACTGTTCTTAACCTGAGGTACCACTTTAGCTAATGAGGCCTCCCGCCACCGCTGCGCAATTTCTGTTCTCATTCTGAGGTAAAGTTCTTAACCTGAGGTACTACTTCCAGGTTAGCGGAGTCTGTAACCCGAGGTGTTTGTAACCCGAGGTACCACTGTACCATATAGATAGAAGTAACCAGCTTTATTAATATTTTAAAACAGTTGCAAATCTCAAAACACAGTGGGGAAAAAATCTAAATATTTTGCATCATACACAATAGACATTGGGAATATACATTACAACAAAATCCCAAGAAACATCACATCACCAGCCATCCTTGTTCTCAAGCAGTTTAAATAAAAAGCTGAATTACTGACATTTACAAAGTTGATACAGCAAAAGAAGCATGGCAAAAGCCATACCTGAGAATTTTCGCTTTTAGATAGCCCCAATTGCATGTTGTTCACATTGATTTACAGTGCAAACCTATGCCTGTCTACACAGAAGTATGCCCTACTGAGTTCAATTGGATTTATTCCTAAATTAGTAGGTCCCATGGATGGATGTTTAAATCTCTCCCATGGGAATCAGCGGGACTTGTCACATAACTCTGATATGACTGTTCTGTGATTATTATGGTGATTTTAAATCTAAAGCAATATCTATTTTGCTGCACAGTATTTGCAAAGTAATGTAAAAAATGACACATCAAATAATACATAACACGGTCATTGATTGCTTGTTGTTCCTTGTTCAATTAATCAACCATTATGCTCTTTAGCAAAGCAAAACCCGAATTTCAAAAAAATCAAAATAAAGGGGAGTCATATAGTCATATGAAATAGAATTACCTCTTAAATGTGGGGAAGCATTCTTGGGATCCTGAGATGGGATGAGGGGGGGAAACAACTTAAGACTGAAAATCGAAGCAATTTGCTCTCCATTCTAAAATCACCTGTAGGGCAACATTTAAATGTTGTTTTTGCAAGGTTGGAGCCAATCAGTGCTCGTGAGACATTTGACGTCACTCTAGGCTTCAGCCAGGCAGTTGATACTGTAAAAAGGTCTTGCATATGTTATTACAGGAGCTGCCAAATCTCAAAGTCTCTTATTATGTTTAATAACAAGTCATGGGGAGGAAAAGCTTACAGTGCAATCCTATACATGTCTTCTCAGCAGTAAGTCCCTTTGGGTTCAGTGGAGCTTATTCCTGGATAGGGATGGACAAAGCTGTCCTTTCTGCTTTCTCTCATTTTCTCATTTTCCTAATCTTAAACTGAGTTCTTCATATTTCTGCAGTACTTTGTGAGGTTTTATTTTTCAGATCTTTATGAAAAATTGTCAGCATTTTAGTGTGAATTTCTCCTATTAAACACAGTTTTGTATGCCAGTTTTGTTAGTGTGCATATTTTTGCAACCAATTTCCCCTTGTATAATGCATTTTTGTATGTTATTTTCTAATATTTGTATTTTATGCACACATTATCCTTGTGTGTACATTTTGGTGTGTACACATTACTTGACCGGAGAACTGCATTGCAAACTTCACAGAAGTACAAATTTCAAAGGATGGCTAAAACCTGGGGGACAGGTGCATTTTGGTTCATGTATTGCCTTGAGAAATGCAAATTTTGTGCAATGCAAACAAGATTGAATTTCTCCTCCATCCCTACTCCCAGGTAAATGGATGTAGAAATGTAGCCTTGGAACAGCAACATCAAGAAGGTACATGACCATATTCAAATAATAGTTAAACTTGCATCGAAAGAGGGTTCGTGAATTGCATTGGGAAAAAGAAGCTTTGAGAAAGCACTGCTTTACAGAAATCAAATAATTTACATATCAAGCTAGTAAGGCATAGTAAATAATATGTACTGCTATATGTGCATCCATCCATATAAGCATATGCAGCCCAATGGCCTTATTCACGCATCACTTTAAACCATAGTTATATTAAACTACTAGCTGGCTCTGCCACGCATTGCCGTGGCTCAGGCTGTTAAATGGAGCCTCAGAGTCCTCCTTCAGACCCCCCTCACCTTCAGAGTGCCCCTGTTTTACATGTGTTATGTTTACACAGGCGTATCCCTGTGACTCCCCCCACCCTGTTCCGACCCATTACCTATCCCGCCCCCTCCTCCCCCAGCCCCCACCTAGGCAAGCCCCCACCTCCACTCGGCCTAGTCTTGAAAGCGGCCTAGACTGCGTAGCCGAGCCGAGATACAGTAGAGAGTGAAGCTTTTCCAGATGTAGTACCAGTATAGCCATCGCTAGAGGGCGATGTTGCGGAATCTCTCTTGTGCTCCCAGCATGCACTTTTGAATGATTTGTGTGTTCTGAAACATGGGGTTTGGGGGAGTTTGCCTGGCGTAGGTGACACATCTGTCTTTGAAAACGGCATAGGGTCACTTGGGTAGTCACATTTGACTTTGTGTCCCAATTTCAACGGTATTGGTCAAGCGGTTTTGTTGAACATTGGAGACGAAGGAACATACCCAGTTTACATTATATATATATATAGAAAATGGTTTAAATGATAACCTTTAGCATGGTGGCATAAGCTGCTGAAATTGTGGGCACTATCTTCTTGCCCCACTCCTGCTGCTACCACACTGCTGGGAAACAAACCATGGTCTGGCTGGGTGGTATGTCCAAACCCGGGTTCATGGTTTGTTTTTCCTGAATGAAAAACAAGTGATTTTCACCAGTGCTGTATGCAATTACAGATGGATCTGCAATTACAGATGGATGCTGAATGAACAGGGACTTTGGAATAGTCCCTGTTCACAATGGGTAAATAATGAGTTCAGCCCTACGGCATATAATTGATTAGTTCATTGGATTAAAAACACTTTAATCTACTAAAAACATACCTCTGATTAATTGGTCAGCAGGTTTTTGTTTTTCTAATGCAATTATTTTTAAAACTCACGTTTTCAAAAACTGCAGACACAGCCAGTTAGGGCTGGCCCAAGACATTTTGGCACCTGAGGTGAACCACAAAATGGCATCCCTCCTCTCTCGCCAGGGAAGGAGTGAGTGAAGATCTAGATCAGGAGCAAGCGGGGAATGAAGATCTACACCGGAATCTGCTGCCCCTGTGGATCCTGTCATCCAGAGGTGCCAGGGCAATTGGGGGGGTGGCAATGTCACACGTGTGATGTCCCAATGTCCCAGTGTTGTGGGGGGGGGGAGCTGGGAGGGGAGCCAAATGTGGTGGCTGTGTGGCTTCAATGGCCAGTGACACCTCCTTCTGGTGTCAACACTCTTTTCCCTCTGCTGCAGGAGGAGGAAAAGGAGCTGGCCACTGGAGCCCTGTCATGGTTGGCTGTGCGCTATGCTTCCATGCTTTTTGTTTTTTTTTTACAATAATATTTATTGAATTTTCCAACATTACAAATCAAATCAGTATATCTTCACATCCACTTTATATCTTTAGCACAAAAGAGAAAAAGAGAGAAGAAGAAAAAAGAAAAAAAACATACAAAAAAAGCAAAAAATATCAGGAAAAAAGAAAAAAGAATTTTTATAAAAATTAAACATCTAATATAAACCATTGTATTAAACTTTGACTTCCCCGTTCCGTCCTTCCCAGGTCATATTATATCCCATTTTGGCAATTTTTCTAATTCTTTGCATTAATTCAATTATCTTAAATAAATTCTTATGATATCAAATTACATTAAATCCCATCAATTATATTCCCCACACTTTAATTCTATAATAATCCCCTTTAGCTTCCTGTTTCCCCTAAAAATCTCCTCAAATCTCTATTTCTAATAAATTCTAACAGAAAAAAAAACATTTATTATTTTAACTCAATACAAAAGATCACCCTCCTTCACCCGGGTGCCCTTCTCCGGACGACCTGACCAGCATCTTTAAACAGTCCAAATCAAAACCGTGTTATCCGTCTCTTAGTTATAATGTCCTCTGGCACTCAGCCTATTCCGTCTCTTGCCCACTCCAACCCCATCTCTTCTTCCCAGCAACCCTTCTGTCGCCCCCATTGTTCATGTCCATCGCCCGGACCTACCCTCCCCTCTCTCACTGAGCCTCCTTCTGGTGTCAACACTCTTTTCCCTCTGCTGCAGGAGGAGGAAAAGGAGCTGGCCACTGGAGCCCTGTCATGGTTGGCTGTGCGCTATGCCTCCATGCTTTTTGGGCATTGGGGAGCTGGTGTCCCCAGGAGCTCGTGCTCCTACTGCCACCTGAGGCAGTCACCTCACCTTGCCTCATGAGTGGGCTGGCCCTGCAACCAGTGCTATCCTGAAAAGGGCAATGTCCTCTTCTATTTCAACCAGGAGGCAATAGCTCATCTAAGAAGATGCCTGCTGTGAACTGGTGTGCATCACCTTAAAAGCAAAGAAGAGGTGCTTTTCTTTGTAGAACTGTTGGTTTTTATCTCACATGCATGCAGACTTAATTGATTCATCAGCTTAAACCTGTAATTAAACACAATGCAAAACCTATACAGAAGCAATCCTCATTGGGGTCAAATAGATTACTTCCCAGGTATAATGGGTTGTACCCTAAGATTTCTGGTTTTGATGGTGATGTGCAGCCATACCCTATGTGCTCTGTGCATGCACCTGACAATATTCTGTCGCATGCTGTACACTATTGCATTCCAGCAGTGATCAGTACGTACTGTCAAATATAATAAACTAATGTATCTTGTGGCAACTTAAAGCACTGAGATTTACTATGGCATTTTTGCAAACTGCAGCCTGTAACGTCTATAAAGGTGCATGCCATAAGAAATTACTTGGTTTTTTTTAAGTGCTGAGGCATGACTCTTTGTTGCCTGTGCTTCAACAGGCTAACATATGCCTCTGGGGATTGCCAAATACCATTATTACACTTCATGTTAGTTTTCCAGTACTATAAAAAACAACAACCAGCTGTCAATAACAAATACTAGTACGGCTATGTGTGGATCTGCCCTATACATTTAAAGCACACGTAATATCCATTTAAAGCACATGACTGCCCCAAAGAATTCTGGGAACTGTAGTTTTTTCAGGAGTGTTGGGAGTTGTAGCTCTATGAGGGGCAACTACAGCTCCCAGGATTCTTTGAGTATGTTTGTGTGGAGGGGAGAATCATAGAATTATAGAGTTGGAAGACACCCTGAGGATCATCTAGTCCAACCCCCTGCAATACAGGAATATGCAGCTGTCCCATATGGGGATTGAACTGCAACCTTTGCAATCATTTGCTTTAAATCTGCACTGGATGTGCTTTAAATGCATAGTGAGCCTTCTTATGCTGATCTTTTGGAAAAAGAGACAGAAATGTAAAATTATGATTGCAGTGTCTGCCATAGACAGATAATGTACTACCAGTGTATCATTTTGCCTTGTTTTTACATGTGTAAAAACAACAACCCTCTCCTTGCATAAACAGCCCCTGAGCGCATTGAAAACTCTTTGCATTGCACACCTTTCCTGGCCAAAAAAAAAAAAAAGCCCTCCCTTCGTCTTGCTTTCCCTGGTATGAAATTATCCATCTAAGAGCAAATGAAAGTAGAAATGTGCTGAACTGTAATGAAAGATGAAAGGGGAATACAGAAACCATCAGCAGAACCAGGATAGACGTCATATTTCCTGATTATTCCTTTTAGGTCCAGAGGTCTGGCACTGCTTCACCGCTGTCTGAATATTTCTCCTTACTCTTACTTTGTTTCTGTTCTCACAACATATATTTACTACCAAACATCGGGCATTTTTTAAAGAAAAGAAGTATAGCTGAATTGCATTTCGCTGGAAAGGATTTCGAGTACTGGTCTGGACAATCAGCATCATGTGCTGTCTGGCATTTATGGAGTGGGTCAGTATTAATATTCAGCTGACTGGTCCAGCGACTTTTAGAATGCATTCTGGTGATTCCTTGACTTGGAAGGGGATTCATAGAATCAAAGAGTTGGAAGGGACCCTGAGAATCATCTAGTCCAACCCCCAGCAATGCAGGAATATGCAGCTGTCCCATACGGGGATCGAACCTGCAACCTTGGCATTATCAGCACAATGCTCTAACCAACTGAGCTATCCAGTCAGTACTTCTTGGTATGAAGATCAGCAATGGTGGACAAGCTTACCTGAAAAGCCGCTTGCTTATCGCTACTGAAGTTCTCTTTCAATATGAAGATGAGGGGGAATATTGAGTAAGTTTCAAGCTGGGGGGGGGGAGAGAAGAGGAATTTGGTTCACGTTGAAATGTGAAATTACCAATTCCACACTTCCCAAAACCTAATCACAATGATCCCTCAAACACTACACCTCTCTGAATTTTGTGGTGCAGTTCGCCAACAACAACAAAATGAACACAAAGATGTAGATTACGGGAAAGTTTGCATAAAGATGCATGGATTTGTGAAAACAACATAGAACAGCACCTCTGGAACATCTCGCTGCTCAGAGAAATGTGATCATATCAATAGTTACTTGCCCAGCGTGTTTCAGTGGAAGTCTTCCTCAGCAACACAAGAATACAAATGGTTGAGTTCTTCTTGAAATTCAGGCATAGGCAAACTCGGCTCTCCAGATGTTTTGGGACTACAACTCCCATCACCCCTGACCACTGGTCCTGTTAGCTAGGGATGATGAGAGTTGTAGTCTTAAACATCTGGAGGGTCGATGCCTGTTGTATGCCTGTTGTAATATATCCTTCCTTCCTTCCTTCCTTCCTTCCTTCCTTCCTTCCTTCCTTCCTTCCTTCTTTCTATTTGGTGCTGCCCTATTTTCACCCTCTGGGAATACATTTTGAAGTTACATTCATAAAACTGTAATGGGTTTCATCAAAACCTTCCAAACACCTTGAACAAATCTTTCCATATTTCTCTGTGCTCTACAGCTCATAATATGCCTCCTAACTGTAAATTTTAGTGTGTTGTGCTGTTCAGTGCACAGGGGGCCAATGTCTATCCAAGCACTGAGTCTCAGTTGTTAACAGGGCTCTGTGAATTCACAGTAGTGTGTATTTGTCTAGGACTTACAGTGTTGGATATATAGTTACAAAATACAGGCGGCCCAGTCATTACTTGTTTTTGCTCGGAACCCCCCCCCCCCAATCCCCAGATATCTTTAAGAGTTCTTGGTATCTTCGGGGATTCAAAGAAGAATGAGATCAAACTCTCACTGTGTGATGAGATTTGCAGACTCACAGAGGCATCAGAATTGCTCTAACTGCCCTAGAGTGCCTTCAAAGCACAGCACAAAATGAGCCATTCACTCATGTTTAACAACAACAACTTTATACACCATTTCATGCCAAAATAGGCTTCTAAACGGTTTGCAAATTATTAAAACCAGTTATACAAACATTAAAATATAAACACCCATGATTCAAATATACGTTAGAACAACACATCAATACAAACAGGAGATTTGGATCTAAAGATCATGGGAATGCCTGTGCAATGCCAATACAGATCGGACCTCTCATATTTCATCAGGGAGTGCATTCCAAAGCACTGATGCCACCAGTGAAGAAGCCCCCTTTTGCGTCCCCACAAGTAATGTGTGCTTTGAAGACACACAGAATCAGGCAAGAGAAAGAGGCGATTGCTGCATTGCAGCGCAGGGTCCTGGTGCTAAATAAGAGGTTGACTCTCCGCTCCTCATGACCCCCTGAGAGTCAGGTTGTCAGTCCCGCCAGGCACAAGACATAACCCTTCCCCTTCTTTGCAAAGGCTTCGCCATGTGCAGGGAATTCAGGGAAGGAGGGGTTGTTCGTGCCATCCACATCATTCACTCATGGTCACAAGGACAGGATTCGTTGCTCATGGCAACAGCATTTAGCAACGCTCCCAAGATAGCTGTGGAGGCACAGATTTCTTCTGGAGTTTTGAGTACTAAACTAATTATTCTCCACACATCTTTCCAACAAAAGCTCCTGCCAAGCAGCTCCAGAATATGGCCTCGCTTTGCCTCTGCGGCCTTACATATTCAAAAACATAAATGTGTATGTGGCTCATTTCATTTCTTTTCTTTTTTGCAAAAAGTGTTCACGCTGTACCAAAGGTCCGGTTCAAAACTTTCTAAGAATGGTTGTTGTTGTTGTTTAGTCGTTTAGTCATGTCTGACTCTTCATGACCCCATGGACCATAGCATGCCAAGCACTCCTGTCTTCCACTGCTTCCCGCAACTTGGTCAAACTCATGTTCGTAGCTTCGAGAACACTGTCTAAGAATGGTAAGGTAAAGGGACCCCTGACCATTAGGTCCAGTCATGACCGACTCTGGGGTTGCTGCGCTCATCTCGCTTTACTGGCCGAGGGAGCCAGCGTACAGCTTCTTAGCATGACTAAGCCGCTTCTGGCAAACCAGAGCAGCACACGGAAACGCCGTTTACCTTCCCGCTGTAGCGGTTCCTATTTATCTACTTGCATTTTGACGTGCTTTCGAACTGCTAGGTTGGCAGGAGCTGGGACCAAGCAACAGGAGCTCACCCCGTCACAGGGATTCGAACCGCCGACCTTCTGATCAGCAAGCCCTAGGCTCTGTGGTTTAACCACAGCGCCACCTGGGTCCCTATCTAAGAATGGTAAGAATCCATATTTGCCAACACATCGCGCAGCTGTAATCATAAATGACACTGCCTCTGTGATAGCTGCCAACACAGTTTGGATTATGAGGCCTCTGTTTATGGCAAAGGCCCAGTCCACTGCCTGGTCCGCCTCAGTACTACGGTAGCCAGTGGGATGTATTTGTGAGAGTACAGCTCCTGTGGTCCGTGCACACCGAATCCCTATAAATGTCAACATGACTGCTCCATCTGTGGGACCTCTCATAATTTCACCAGTTGCCCCAAGTGTCAATTCTTAAAGTACACTTAACACAGATTCCCATTGCAAAAATTCAGGACCTGGGAAAGTGCATCTTGAAAAAGGCCATGTCCAATTAGGGTAGATGCCATGTGTTAAATGTACCAAACTCTGGAAGACTATCCCCTTAGAGAGGATACTGTTTACCTCAGGGAGGTTTTCTTTTTAGTTTGCACATCCCTTATGAGGGCCCACAGAACCCAGGGCTGACACATCCATTAAGGCGAACTAGGCAGCTGCCTAGGGTGCCAAAATGGAGGGGGTGCTGGCCAGCCTGCCCGCCCCCCCCGCTGCCACCCCCTGGTGCTGCCTGCGGCGACCTCCACTGTGCCTGTCACTGTTGAGCGGCTTCAGGCCGCTATCCCGAGGCGCACACGTGTGCACAGTTTGCTATACCTCCTTTGAAAGCCCCATCTGTATGGTTCAAAACTGTATTAGTCGGTCCTCGATGGGCAAATGCAACATTAAATCTGCCTTTTGCCTCCTGCCTGTTCAACCCTGGGATTTTTGTTTGTTGGGCCTAGATCAATGGCTCTTGTTTCATTGACACAGCTTTTATGACTGGCTGCTTGGTAATGTTTGGTACATTTTTTGGAGTGGGTGGTCAACAGGTGATCAGGTTTGGCTCAGGTGGTGCACTGTTTAAATGATTCTCTCTGGCACTTCTGATTCTGGGGAGTGCCAGTTTTTTGGATTGAGCCGTTTTCTCAGTTGACCCTTGATGGTCAGGTGTATCTTTAGCTCTGGTGGTTGAAGACGGACCAGTGTTGCAAGGATATAACCATCTCATTAGCCCAATGGGTGAGTTATGGAGGAAAGTGGACTAAATAGAGATTTGCCCCTTTGTGGGTGTTCAGGTGTGGGAAGGGGAGCAGCTGTGTTTCAGCCTGGTGACCCTCTTTAGGCATCTTTCAGAGTGACGAGCTGCCCTTGAGGCTTCCTGTCTGGGCTTTGAGGTGGGATATGGGCTGCTTCTGACACTAAACTGCTTCATCAGCCTGATGCTATGGAGACTTGCTAGTGGAGGCCTTCCTACACACATTCAGGGTGTAGTCTGGAAGTAGCATGCAAGCCATGCCTCCAGCGCCTGCACTCTAGAGACTGCAATTGGGTTCAGGTTTGCTCCTGCACCAATATCAGACCCTCCACGGGTTCCTATTTTCCAGCTGTCCCAGTTTCTGATATGATCCCAGAATGCCCCTATTTTCATTGGAGAAATGTCGGAGGATATGGAGTTATATTATGTGACCTCCGAGTCAAGGAGATAAGTAACTATACAACCTTTAGAAGACATCTGAAGGCAGCCCTGTATAGGAAGGTTTTTAATGTTTAATGTTTTATTATGTTTTTTTATATGTTGGAAGCCACCTAGAGTGGCTGGGGCAACCCAGTCAGATGAGCAGGTATGAATAATAAAGTTGTTGTTGTTGTTGTTGCTGCTGCTGCTGCTGCTGCTGTTGTTATGGAATGGAACATCCCTATTTTCATCAGAGAAATGTTGGAGGGTATGCAAGTGTTGC
The DNA here is from genome assembly GCF_963506605.1 of Zootoca vivipara. Taxonomy (NCBI): domain Eukaryota; kingdom Metazoa; phylum Chordata; class Lepidosauria; order Squamata; family Lacertidae; genus Zootoca; species Zootoca vivipara. The sequence goes on along the minus strand of NC_083291.1, from coordinate 17,953,381 downwards.
CCTCTGCAGGGTTTCTATGGATTTTAATCTTATATAAAGAGACTCTAGTTCAACCCAGACTCTGTCAGACTCTTCATTTGGCCATCAGGTCACACTACAGTAATTTATTTTATCACTGGAAAACCCCTCCAGTAAACAATGTCTGTGAAGGCTGGGGCAACTGGCAGTGGGAGAGCTTTCTTTCTTTCTTTCTTTCTTTCTTTCTTTCTTTCTTTCTTTCTTTCTTTCTTTCTTTCTTTCTTTCTTTCTTTCTTTCTTTCTTTCTTTTAGCCAAAGAAATAAAACCAGGTCTAGGTAAAGACAGGTAACTGGTTTGAGGTGTCATGAAATGGCAGCAAATAGTCTGTCGAAAGAAGAAGAAGGTGGTGCTTGTGGGATATGTTGTCATAGTTCTCAAAACACTTTAGTGCCCCTTGAATAGTTTTGTACCTTGACTTGGGCCTGAGGGTGGCAGTAGCAGGATGGCCTCTGGCAGCAAAAGGTATTGGTATTGGATTGACCACCAGAAATGTTGGTGTTGGAAATGCATGGATGTTTCCTAGAGGAAATTGGGCTGGCCGCTTTTGAAAAGAGAATGCATGGACCCTGCTCTGATCCAGCATCACGTGCCCCCAGCCTAGATTATGACAATTTGGCAGTTCGGGGTCTGTGCTAGGAAAGCAACTGGAAGCCCTTGAGCTACACCGAGCTTCTCCAGTTGCAAATCTATATGCTAAGTAAGGAGGGATGTGAAGGGGAGTTGCATCTGTAAAATTGGGTGTGCCAGCAGTTCAGTTTATGGGGTTGGCAGGCCCATGAAGCAGGGTAAAACAGCCACCTTGGGGAGTAGAGAATCCCATGGTATGTTGCCTCCGTGGGTACCCTGCCTCCCCCTACCACCGCTGGGGGGCACAGAGAGATTTCTGGCTGGCTTCCAGAAAGATTTCACCAGAAGCTACTGCCGTGTAACCCTGGTAAATGAGACTTCAGCTGTAGGCAGGGACAACACTTTCCCATTTTGCATCAGGCAGCAAAACAGGATGGGCTGCCCCTGGGGATTAGGAACATGAACTTGGCCAGCCATCAAGTCACTGAAGACTCAGGGAAGAGTATGAATGGGGGACTTTGGTTTCCCCCAAATTAAATCTGGTTACCTGAAAGTTCTGTGTGTAACGTGCAGTAGGCAAAATATCTGGGAAGGAAAAGGTGACCTAACTGAGGGTTAATAATTGCTTATGTTTGCGAACAGCTTTTGCATAACTGCACTGTCATTTACTCAACATTTTAAGAAAAGCAAGCCTCAAGAAGCATTAATATGGCTAAATAAAAGTTTATTACATGCTGCCTACATAAATCAACGCAACACACTGAGCCATCTAATCAGAATCGGAGGCACACACCAACCGTAAGCTCCACGCAACTGCTTATAAATCTTGAGCGCATTTCTGGTTTCTAATGCCAAAGGTTTCATAAATAATAATCATTGTTTAAAATATCAATCAGGCCAGGGCTTAAAGCATGTGAAAGCTAAAGTGGCATAAACAAAAGGGAAGGGAACCTCCGCGATTGCCAGCAGAAACAGAATTCATTTTTTCAGCCATTAATCATCTGGCACCTCCGTTGCTTTTCCAGACGTGAAATGTAAGACATTTGGGGGGGGGGGATTACGCCATCACTGCCACAAGCTGCATACATTGATTAGCACATTTAATGCTTTGGTGCTCGTTGTGCAGAAGATTAACAGTCCTCCTAAGCCAATGCATCAAGCACAGGAAATACCTGAAGGGCACTTGTGGGCAATGCATTCCTTAAGGGCACTCAAGGCTCTTGGAAATGCCACATATCTTGACCTACTTGTGGGTAACCAGCTTCATTTCCTGCATTGGCTGTGGATACGGTGTCGGGGAACATGGTGGGATCCAAAGGCATGGCAGCGTCAGCATTAAAAGGCACGAAGCTGCCAGGGAGCCCTTCAGCTGCCGGAGGGACTGCTGTGGCCTGGGGTACACCTGCTGGTCCTTTGCTCTGGCCCGCGGGGTTTAGCAGGTGGCTGTTGGCATTTGGCAAGGCACCACCCTGGCTGCCATCTAGGGGGATGATATTGCTCCCCTTGCCTGAAGGGTTGGCACCTGCGTTGGCTCCTCCTTGAACTTCAGGCTGTTCTGTTATTCCAAGCTGGTCGTCTTCAACTGTGTAATCACCTGGCCCACCGAGGTTTGGTTGCATGTTTCCATATCCAGCATTCATGGCAAACAGGTTTGGGCCTGGTGCGTGATAGGCTGGTGCGCCAAATCCACCACCCTGGGGGGGGGAGGGGAGAGAGAAAAGTTGCAGTGTGTCTCATTACCACGATTGCCATAAATCCCCATTGCTAAGTTTTACCCTGCTATGAAAAACAAATGTGGATTTCGCCAAAGTTAGAATCTCAGCTAAGATATTTCATAGAATCATAGAGTTTGAAGGGACCCTGAGGGTCATCTAGTCCAATGCCCTGTAATGCAGGAATACGGTATGTAGCTTTCCCATATGGGGATCAAACTTGCAGCCTTGGTATTATCAACACTATGCTCTAACCATTTGCGCTGGTGTTTCCATTTATACCACTGGTGTCATCCTCCCAGTAATATTAGGAGGAAGGAAGCAGTGCTACATGTCCATGAAATGAAAACCGTGTCTTAAATCTCTGCCCTTGCCCACTCCAATAGCACTTAGCAGAGCTTTTCCAATATCCACAGTCTCAGCCGTATTTTCACATTATTGTAAGCTATAGTTACCGTAGTTCATTGTGAATGTGCAGAGGACTCTCACTTCACTCCTTGCCTTGCACAACCCCTGGCTTAGTGTTATGAAAACCATTTCTTAAATCTCTGCCCCTGCCCACTCCAATAGCACTTAGCAGATCTTTTCCAATATCCACAATCTCAGCCGTATTTTCACATTTCTGTAAGCTATAGTTACCGTAGTTCATTGTGAATGTGCAGAGGACTCTCACTTCACTCCTTGCCTTGCACAAACCCTGGCTTAGTGTTACACCCAAACTGGAGATTGTGGCTTGAGTGAAACAAGAGAACAGTCCCTGGTTCAGATGAAAGGCTAAACCAGGGAGCATGGCTTGTTGCTCCTGCTTGTGCCAGGGGAGGAGAGAGGTGTCGAGCAAGCTGAACCAATGCATGTTTTCCTGCTCCACATCATTGTCTGTTACTAGTGGGGGCTGTGACTTCAGTGCTGAAACATTTGCTCTAGAATGTTTTGGAATGAGAAGGGAGTAGGACCCTCGTACCTACGGGACCACCTCTCCCAGTATGCCCTGCAGAGGACATTAAGGTCCACAAATAATAACATACTGGAGATCCCGAGTCACAAGGTGGTTAGGCTGGCCTCGACCAGGACCAGGGCCTTCTCAGTACTGGCCCCGACCTGGTGGAACGCTCTCTCTCAGGAGACTAGGGCCCTGCGGGATTTGTCATCTTTTCATAGGGCCTGCAAGACAGAGCTGTTCCGCTTGGACTTTGGACTGACGCAGTCTGACCCCGGGGTTACCCTCCCCTAAGGTTTTATCTTCTAATGGTTTTATCTTACTTGTAGATTTCTACTTTTAAAATTGAATTTTAACATTGTATTAATCTGCATTTTAATTGAATTGTTTCTTTTATACTTGCGTTGATATTTTTGCTGTTAGCCGCCCTGAGCCCGGTCTTGACTGGGAAGGGCGGGGTAATAATAATAATAATAATAATAGGGCTGGCATTTCTGATGCCAGGTGTGTGTTTAATGGAACATTCTCAGCTTGAATTTATCAACTTCCTGGTGAATTAGAGTCTAATGTAAGATTTTAGTGTTGGGGATCACTTACTGGTTCAAATTGGAGTAGTTTCTTTTAATTGAGGGAAAATGTTTTGTATCTTTGTATTCTTATTCGAAGGCCAAGCTTTTCTTTTTTTAACCCTCCTTGGCACTGACAGGCTTAAAAAAAGAAAAAGAAACCCTGCTATATATTTGTTTCTCCCAAATATTTCTCTTCCAGCCTCAGCAGTAAACTGTATACATCACTCAATATTGGTGAACCTGTACTGTGATACTTATCTAGCCATGTAGGAGAATTATGGAGACCTGCTGACATTACAATCCTGTAATCAGCATTATACCAGTTGGAGGGCAAGGACCTCTCCAAGTACAGTGGAACCTCGGTTTATGAACACCTCGGTTTATGAATTTTCGGTTTATGAACGCTGCGGACCCATCTGGAACGGATTAATTCATTTTCCATTACTTTCAATGGGAAAGTTTGCTTCAGTTTATGAACGCTTCAGTTTATGAACAGACTTCCGGAACCAATTACACCCATGCTTCAGTTTATGAACGCTTCAGTTTAAGTACTCCGCAGACCCGTCTGGAACGGATTAATCCACTTTCCATTACTTTCAATGGGAAAGTTCGCTTCAGTTTATGAACGCTTCAGTTTATGAACAGACTTCCGGAACCAATTGTGTTCATAAACCGAGGTACCACTGTACTGTCAATTTTTGTGTGAGGTAACTGGGAAACGTCCCTTAGCAACTCTGAATGCCATTGCTACATTTCATAGAGTCCCTTGAATGGTAACTATTACAATACTTAGCTTTTAATGTTTATAGCCATAGCTGTCAAGTTCTCCCCCCTTTTTAAGGGAAATTCCCTTATGCTGAATAGGCTTCCTTGCGAGAAAAGGGAAAACTTGACAGCTATGTTTATAGCATAACACAGCCATCCCCCAACCAGCTGTCCCCCAGATGTTTTAGGGTAAAACCTCCCAACGCCATTGACCGCTGGCCATGTAGACAAGATCTGATGGGAGCTGGAGCCCATTAAGATCTGGGTGGCACCAGGTGAGGGAAAGCTGGCATAAAGTATCTTTGCAAACAGAATTTGCTTTTTCATTCATTCACAGTGTAAATTAATGCATTAATTAAGGAGGCATATTTCAACTTATCATGACTCACCTGCATTTCTTCTGAGCTTACTATTCCCAGTCTGCCAGGAGGCACCTAAGGAACATGTAAGCAAACAGCAGATGAGGACCAAATCATGCCAGGCCAATACGCGTACAGCGGTGGGAAAACACCCTTCATTTTAAAGCATATTACTATACCCATCTGATTGCACTTCATAAAACATTTCTATCTACATGGTTTAAAAGTCCACATTGCTGCTTATATTATTTCCTTCCCTTTGAAACATTAGTGTATCATAAACAAGTTAATGAGCTCTGGAGTGTTTTGCTTTCCTTCACTGAAAATTCTTCCTGTCTTTTGAAATTTAAAAAATTGCAATGTGTAGCTTCCAGGAGTCGGTTTAAGATCATTTCCATAAGTGTGCTCCATCCCTCCCTCCCTCTCACACACACATTTGAATAGCTAAATTAGAATGGAATTATTCTTTTGCAAGCAGCATAAGGAAAAATCACTTCCTTGATTCTATCTGTTTGTCATATTTTAGTGTGAGTGACAAAAAGGATGAGGCTATGCAGATGAACGGGTTGAGATGGGTAGATGGGTGGCAAGTTAGGTCTCAGATACTCTTGTTGAGCTTTTTGAGACAAAGTAATCAAGCTGTGATAAGGAGAACATTGGGTGGGGAGGAAAGGGAGTGCTGAGGATTGGCCGTAGCGGAAGGGCAAGCTCTGCCCTCATTCGGGTGGCACCCCTGAGTTCCTTCTCCATTCATTCCTGTGCGGGGAAAGGTCTGCGCTTAGATACACTTTGCCCTTTGGTTCTGGTGCTAGCTGGCCACAGCTTCTACTGGGGTGACAACAATATTGGTGTTGCCAGCATTCTCATACTGTGCGCAGAGCACACAGAGATGTACTGCACCCCAGATATTCCTTTAATATTTTGGTGTCTCCCTGGCATGATAATGATAAGGATTTCATTGCCTATAAATGAATGCAACATACTTACTCCTTGGTTGGCCATGTAAGACATGTAATGCAAACTGGGTGGCATCTAGACAAAGGAGAAAACCAATTAGCAGTAGTTTTGCTTTCGGGGGCAGAACTCTTTGTTGTTTCATGCAAAACAGTGAAGAGCTTAGAATCAGACAACAGGCCCAACAGCATCCTGTTCTCAATGGTAGTCTCACCAAAATGCCCTAAGATAGGGATGGAGAAGCTTTGAGTTTCCAGGTGCTGCTGGACTCCAAATCCCATCAGTCTAGCCAACATGGTCAATAGTCAGGGATGGTGGGAGTTGTAAACCAACTACATCTGAAGAGCCACAGGTTCCCAATTCTTGCTCTTATAATTAGTACCTACATTGTCGACTTAAGTCATCATCTCTTTGCAGCAAGTATAGAATCATAGAATTGTAGGGTTGGAAAGGATCCTGAGGGTCATTTAGTCCAAACTTCTGCAATGTAGGAATCTTAACTAGATCATACATTACAGATGGCTATACAACCTCTGCTTTAAACCTCCAAGGAAGAAGAATCCAACACCTCTCCTGGGTGAGATTAAGGTACTGCAATGATTTTTACGTGATTCACTGTGCTGATGGCTTTTCTCCAGATCAGTCAATAAATCCTACTAGTAAGAATCGTATGGGTTGGCTTACTGTCTAAAGAGCCTCACACCTTCCCTTTAATACCACAAAGTTCTGAGCCTGAAAGCACCTAAGTGCACCACTGGGATTGCATGTTAAGAGAGTTCAGCTATAGGAATCCGTGTGTTGGCAGCATGACTCTGTTCATGGGTGTAGACAGGGGGGGGCAGGAGGGGGCAGCTGCCCCCCCCCTAGAAGCAAAAAATTATTGTATTTTACAGACCATAACCAATACTTTGCCCCTCCAAAAACTGAAGTGGAAAGGGCTTTGCTTTAGCAAGAGCAGCTCTCCACTTGCTGGGGGCGGGAACACAGCTGTAACAAAAACACATCAAATAAATAAAGCAAAGTGGCTACCAGTACTTAAGCAGTTAAGACAATGGAGCAGAATATCCCTTCAGGCAAGGTCCACCCTATTCACCCTATTGTTATTCAGTGGGAGTTGTTAATGGGCATTCAGGGATCGCATTAACAGTTCTATTGGCGATTTAATGAGGGTGCAGAGGATTCAATTTGACTAAGGTGGCCCTGCAAGGCTAAAAGGAAGTGAATAAGAAGGGGGGGGGCTGTAGCTTTGATAGACACAGTGATGTTTATAAAAAGCATTGGTGTTCCAGTCTGCCCCTCCTCCTGCATCTGTATACTGTAAATCAGGGGTGGCCACCTCCCAAGAGACTCTGATCTACTCACAGAGTTAAAAACTGGGAGTGATCTACCCCCTTTTGGGGGGTTCAGGTCAAAGCTGTTGAGTTTTTTTAAGGAAGGGAAGCCCTGTTTTGGGGGGTTTAGGTCAAAATTGTTGAGCTTCTTTTAGGAGGGAGGGAGGCCCATTTTTGTTTAGGGCTTCAGGTCATAGTTCAGCTTTTTTTAGGGAGGAGGAAAAATTTGGGTGAGCTTTTTTTAGGGGTGCCAGTGATCTAGCAGTGATCTACCACAGACATCCAGTGATCTACTGGTAGACCACAATCTACCTGTTGGACGTGCCTGCTGTAAATCAAGCAGAGAGAAAGCTGCTTACAAGGCTCCTGTACAGATGTACCGGTATCTTCCTCTTGCTGCAGAGTTCTAGCATCACAGCATCACCCAGAGGCACCCACAAATGTGAGTTATCCCTCTCTCTATTTCTTCCTTCCTTTCCTCCCTCTTCCATCCTCAATAAAATACTGGGGGGGCAGATAAGCCCCACATAGAAAGCCCATCAACATGGGGGGGGGAGGACTCTTTAAAATACAGTATTTACCAGTAATTTCTTTTTGGGGGGGGGAGGCACCTAGGCCTCTAGGAGTTGGCTGCTATGCCTAGGACAATTCAAGAAAGCAGAATCATGCATATGCTATGGTAATATATCAATAGAATCATGGAATTGTAGTCGGAAGGGACCACAAGGGTCATCTAGTCCAACCCCCTGCAATGCAGGAATTTTTCCCCAATGTGGGGCTTGAACCCACAACATGGTTGAAATATTATGCTGATATGCAGCAACGCCTCGGAGCCATCGAGACTGCGGCCCTGTCTTGCCTCGCCCTCGCCTGCCCTGCCACCCCCTCTCCCCTGCCCGACCCTCCCATCCTCTTGCTGCAGAGTTCCAGCTTCACAGCATCACCCAGAGGCACCCACAAATATGAGGTATCCCTCTCTCTATTATTCCTCCCTTCCCTCCCTCTTCCATCCTTAATAAAATAAGGGGGGGCAGATAAGCCCCACATAGAAAGCCCATCAAAATGGGTGTGTGTGTGACTCTTTCAAATACGGTATTTACCAGTAATTGGGGGGGGGGAGAGGCACCTAGGCCTCTAGGATTTGGCTGCTATGCCTAGGAGTAGGACAATTCAAGAAAGCAGAATGATGCATATGCTATGGTAATGCAGGGTTTTTCCCCCAAGGTGGGGCTTGAACCCACAACATGGTTGAAATATTATGCTGATAAGCAGCAACGCCTCGGAGCTGTCGTGACTGCGGCCGTGCCTTCCCTCGCCCTCACCCTCCCTGCCACCCCCTCTCGCCTGCCCGACCCTCCCGTCCTCTTGCTGCAGAGTTCCAGCATCACAGCATCACCCAGAGGCACCCACAAATATGAGTTATCCCTCTCTCTATTTCTTCCTTCCTTCCCTCCCTCTTCCATTCTTAATAAAATATGGGGGGGGCAGATAAGCCCCACATAGAAAGCCCATCAACATGGGGGGGATGGCTCTTTCACATACGGTATTTACTAGTATTTGGGGGGGGGAGGCACCTAGGCCTCTAGGAGTTGGCTGCTATGCCTAGGAGTAGGACAATTCAAGAAAGCAGAATGATGCATATGCTATGGCAATATATCAATAGAATCATAGAATTGTAGTTGGAAGGGACCACAAGGGTCATCTAGTCCAACCCCCTGCAATGCAGGAATTTTTTCCTAAGGTGGGGCTTGAACCCACAACATGGTTGAAATATTATGCTGATATGCAGCAACGCCTCGGAGCCGTCGTGACTGCGGCCGTGCCTTACCTTGCCCTCGCCCACCCTGTCACCCCCTCTTGCCTGCCCGACCCTCCCGTCCTCTCCAGCCAAGCAGGGTAGCCGCCGCCGTTGCCAGCCCCAGAAGCACAAGGTGGCCGCTGCCGCCACCACGATGTCGTCAGGCCAGCTGGCCCTGTAGCCCCGCCCACATTCCCACTTTGTGGCCCCGCCCCTGAATGATCATGGCTTGGCCCCCCCCCCTAGTTTTGATCCTGGCTACGCCCTTGACTCTGTTTTGAGAACCAACATACAGAGCTTTGCTGTGGTTATTGGGCTGCATCTTGTGGGGTTCCAAGTAAACCTGGGTAGAGCTTTGCAAGAGAAAGGAGCATAGAAACATCCAGTGAAATGCAAGGCAATGCAAAAAACTAAAAAATATATAGAACAAGTACTGTAATACGTACCCAAGAAAAGTATCCAAGAACTATAGGTGCGGCTTACAGTATTTGTGCATATAGTTCAATGTTAATTTTTCAAGACTCTCATATATGTAAAATGTCCATGTTTGTTAAATTCCACTTTTCTCTGAAACTTCTTGATTGATTGCGTTCAAATTTGGACACAACGTCATTTGCATGCACGTCATATGAGTGTTTGCATGCACTTAGATTGACAGATGTCACACCTGTGACAGGTAAAAACCTGAATTTGTCTTTAAAACATAGCGCCCTCCAGTGGACAGCAAAGGAACAGATTCCATTGTGTAGCAATAGCCCCATAATCCTGCCCCCCCCTCCTAACTCCCCATCAAGGCCTCTGCAGAATCACATGCCGTCGAGAGCCAGGCTGGACCCCCAGGCCCCACAACTGATGGAGCGGGGCCGATCCGGGAGCCAGGCTGACCCGGAGGCTGCTCTGCCGATTGAGAGCCAGACCACCTCGGGAGCCAGGCCACCCTGGAGGCCACACCGCAGACCGAGATCCAGACCGCCCGGAGACCGCACCACCAACTGAGAGCTAGACCGCCCTGGGAGCCGGACTGGGCCCTGCCATCCCTACCACACCACCAACGGCTCCATCTCCAGAGTCAGGCCATACCCTGAACCCACCTCCGCCTCCTCCAATGCCACCTCGAAACCCAGGCCGGACCCCGAGACCCAGGCCAGGCCCCAGCCGCCTCCGTCGCCTCCCCCGACGGCGCGAGAGGCAGGCCGGACCCCTCCACCACCATCCACGCCACCTCAAGAGACATACTGGGCCTCAAGAGCCAGGCTCCCACCCACCGGAATCCACTGGACAGAGCCTCCCCGGACGGTATGTGAGGGGGAGAGAGAGAGAGGTCTCGGAGTGGGGGGTGACATCACGTGGGGGGAATATGACATCACCCACCAGGGGAACAGAGGGAGGGGTATCGTTACATCCTACATCTGTCCAGATACATGGGGCCCTGATGGAGCCACAGCAATGCGTGGCCGGGTACAGTTAGTACGTGATAAAATTCTATACTTACTGCCTGACCTAATGTCCCTGAGTATTCTTGTATAGCCGGTAACTGTACCTATCAAGTAAACATTAGAGACATAAGGTTAGGAGACACAAAGTGAAGAAGAAAAGCAAAGACAGGCCTTAATCCTAACTTGCAGTTGAGGCTGGATGCTTTTACAACAGTGTTTTAGTTGACCAGAATTGGATGGAAATTTGAAATTCTGTGGAAGAAAAATCTTCCAAAATCTTCAGAAACTGGCCTTTGGTAGGAAAATGAACCTATCATCGGGGTGGGGTGGGGTGGGGTGGGGGCGGTTGGAGCCCAGGATTCAAGCACCAGAGTCTCTGAAACCTGTACCAGTGGCTTTGGGACTTAGATGTCAACTGTTTATAAAACTGACCTGCTGAGTTTGTCTCTCTGACGGTTGCTGCTGTTGGACAACTGGCTGGTTTCCCTCTGGCAGCCGAAATGGTTTCTGCTGGAATGGTGGCTGCATATCGTACTGCTGGAGTTGGACTTTCCTTGTAGGACTGAGATTCATGAGCTGGAGGAGAGCTTGCTCTGGCAGTCCAGGCTGCTGAATCAGAATGGGTGTCTGCTGAGGTGGCAGTGGAGGAGGGTGCACAGGCATGCTGTATTCATACTGTAGAGAGGGGCGTGGGGAGGACAAATAGCCAGAAGGAAAAAGGGTATAGTCATTAACAAGTTATGTCCACGATACCAAAGGTAGTGCATGCATTTTTTAAAAGTATCTAATGTATTAGGCTCTTGCCTGCAAAATCTCAGGTTCTTTCATTAGTATTCAAGATGTCAAATAATTAGCAAACGATACTAATGACTGAGTTGTACTGAAATAAAGATGATCTCTTTAAATGCCTATATAGCACAATCCTTAATCATTCCTTATGTGTTCCAAGAGGGCTGTCTCCCTATATATACTGTACCCTGACAGCAAACAGAAGATTGCCATTCTTCCTAGCAAATATCTTGGGGAACAGTTTGGCTGTCATCATTTAAAAGATATGAAAGCTATTGCCTCACATCCAGATGCCTTGTTTATTCAGCATTCATCCTGATCATAGCTGCCAAGTTTTCCCTTTTCTCGCGAGGAAGCCTATTCAGCATAAGGGAAAATCCCTTTAAAAAAGGGATAACTTGGCAACTATGATCCTGATCTTTGTGCCCAAAATAGACTATGACTTGAGTATTCATTCCGATATGTTATTTGACAATGAACATTCATCCTCCATCCATCCTGATTTGCTTGCAGACTGTTTTGCACATCTTCCTGGTAATATTTCATTCTCCTCACACTTTTCAATGCATTTCCCCATCGCTTTCCAAACCACAAAAAGCTCAGGGTTTGTTTGTTTTTTAAAGGATTTGTTTTGCACTCAGGCTTTAATCCACTTTAATTGCGCAAACCTAAAGTCCCAGTAAGTGCTTGAATCTCTCCCGCAAAATTCTAATGGCCTGGAAGCACCTTATTTTTAATCCTCATTATACCGAGTACAGTTTCCAAAAGTATTGTAGAGTGAACAGCTTACCTGTTGAGTTTCATGTTGCTGAGGTCCTCCCCTTATCCAATAGTAAGATGAATGTGACGGAAGAAAATTGTGCATCCACAATGTATTAAACGGATCTGCGTAGCTATAAGGATGAGCGTACTAAAGAAATGGCAGGAATCAATGCAGATATTCTGTAGTTCCAATTCACATTTTAGCATTCTTAAAAACTTGAGTTAGAATGTGGCATCATAAATAGTTGGAAATGGGTTTTCTTATTGATTTCTGTTATGTTGACATACCAAATTCTTTTCTGCTTGATAATATAGCCATATATGTAGTTAGAGAGAGATGGAGGCAGAAGAGAAAGGTGGAACAAAGAAGTACCGGTATTTACAAAGATTATGCCTTTGGGTACCCAAGGAACCCTCAAGTTAGTTTACAAATGAGTAAAGAAATACAAACAACACAAACCCGTATCAATGAATAAAACATAAAGCCTTTCTTTCAGGAGTACAACAGGATTTTTCAAAAGTTACAGTGTAAGCCTGCCCGCCCGCCGCGCTGGGAAACGGGGCGGGAGGGCGCCGGAAGGATCCGGCGCACCACGGCGCCAGGGGCGCTTAAGACGGCCCTGGTCTGGTTACACAGGCTGTACACATGTTGAACACAATGTGACTGTTGAATATTAAGACAAGATCCAACATCATACCAGTAACCAGCAGATAGGACAGGAATTCTCCTTCCTCTCCTTCCCCCATGAAGATTTGGGCCCCCGCAAATGTACTATAGAGGCATCCCCCATCCCTCCGGATAACTTTTTGGAGATACGCAGAGGAAAGGAAAGTTTTATTTGTGCAAGCAGACATCTGCTGAGCAAGCAGGATATTACAATTGGATTTCTATTGCCAAAGGAACAATGGATTATTATTATTTTTGTAGTTTGTCATATAGGAAAATATTCTAGAATTGCATCATGTATTTTCTATTGCAGTTACATTCGCTTAGAAAGATAATTTTTCAAAGAGGGTGTCTGTAGTTAGCTGCAGTTACCTGCGGGAGTGGACTTGCCATGTTCGGTCCCGCCAATTGTCTCATCCGCTGAAAAGAAATGAAAACCCCCACAACATGAATACCAACCATTTTATCTTTGCAATATTCTTCTCCCTCTTATTGCCCCCACCGGCCCATTGATACTCAGAATTGGTATTTAACTCAAGGTCCTTATCTTTTGATGCCAGAGATAGTGCCTGGAATATAAGTAACAACACATCTAAGAGAAGCTTTCTTATTGTGGAAGGAGCTCCCCGATATTGTGGAAGCTTTCTTATTGTGGAAGGAGCTCCCCAGGTCACACACATCCACTCTAGGCCAACATCCTGTCTCCAAATGCAGTCAGCCAGATTCTTTTGGGAAGCCCTCAAACACAGCATGAAACCACAGCCCTTCTCGACTTTTTTGCGCCCAGCAATTGGTATTCAGAAATAGATTGCCTCTGAAGGTGGCAGCCAGTAACCCTTGGCAGACCAATCCTGTATTAAAATGGTCACTTCCTCTTTGAAAGCCATCCAAGCTAATGGCCATTGTGGCAGCGATTCCCACATGTTGCTTATGCATTGTGCATAGAAGCACTTTTCTTTTATTTGTTCAGAATCTCCTACTGGACAGTTTCATTGGATGACCTGAAGCATTAGCATCCAGGAGAGGAAAAGGGTGGTGGAAAATCTATCAAATTTTCTTCTATGCAGGTTGTACGAGTCTTTGTTTAAGGTCCAGAGACACCCTTGTTATAGAACAGGGTTTCACAAGCTTGGGTCTCCAGCTGTTTTTGGACTACAATTCCCATCATCCCTGACATCTGCTTCTGAAACCTAGGGATGATGGGAGTTGTAGTCCAAAAACACCTGGAGATCCATTTTTGGGAAACCCTGTTACAGAGCTTAACACAGTTTCCCACTGCTTGGCCAAGACTGAGATTTCAAATTCTTTATTCCGCTCCTCCCTTAATATATGTGTATTGAACTGGTTTGCTGCTAATAAATATTTCTATAAGGTAATAGGTGTTTTTTTCTTGTTACATAAGAATTAATCAGCTGTTTTAACATCTCTGGGGTCTCTGAGGTTGTAAAAGCTGTTGGTCCGTAAATGGTAGTTAGCAAATGCTTTTTCTGAAGATATTGCCATTGAGCATTTAAAGGTAATTCATATTTCTCTCTTAACACAGAGTACAGTCGTACCTTGGTTCCTGAGCGCCTTGTGAGTCAAACATTTTGGCTCCCAAATGCCGCAAACCCGGAAGTGAGCGCTCCGGTTTCCAAACGTTCTTTGGAACCCGAACGTCCAACGTGACTTGCGGGGCTCCCTGCAGCCAATTGGAAGCCGCGCCTTGGTTTCTGAACATTTTTTGGAAGTCGAATGGACTTCCAGAACAGATTTTGTTCGACTTCCGAGGCACCACTGTATACATAAAATTCATCCTTCTCATCTATCAAATGGTCCAAAGAATATATGACAGGCAGAGATAGCTAATTCTACTTTGGTCCCCATTTTTTCCCTGCTGACATCTGCAAAGACAATTCTAAGATGGGGTGGGGGGAGAGAAGCTGACAGCCAGTGCCACCCCCTGGACTGGATGTCTGTAAGGAGGCAGGCAAGCAGGGGCTGGCAGGGGGCAGACCAAGGTTGTTGGGGGCACTGCCACATTTGCCCTAGTGCACCAACCTCCACTAGCAGATTGTGCATATCAGCAGCCCAACAGGTGTGTACTGCATGCCAGTTCTTAGGTGATGTTGAGATCAACTCTTGTAACCATCGTTTGTTGTAGGTGATAGAGTAAAAAATGACAGGTACAGTCCTGGGTGGTGAATTAGTTATAAAAGCCCATATGCAACAGAATTTATTTGTTCCTAAGCATCACGGAAAATATACTGGAGAGAGCCGAAACAATGATGGTACCTCTGGTTGATCTACACCAGGCATCCCCAAACTGCGGCCCTCCAGATGTTTTGGCCTGCAACTCCCATGATCCCTAGTTAAGAGGACCAGTGGTCAGGGATGATGGGAACTGTAGTCCAAAACATCTGGAGGGCCGAAGTTTGGGGGTGTCTGATCTATGCTAAAGCTGCCTTTGGTTCTGGATCATTCTGTGGGTGTGCCAGGGGCATGAGGGAGTGTTGGCACCATGATCCATGGCTACCCTGATGTGCCCCCAGAATTGCCTTGGTTTTCCCACCCCCACTGCTAGTGGAACATCTGTGCTTGCAGGGCTCTCTGTGCCAAGGCCTGTCTGTAGATCTCCCTGTCTGCTGGAGGATGTCATTTACAGCCTCCTAAGACAATTCAGGTAGCTTTTCACCAGCTGTAGCATTGCAGCCCTGGCTAATTATTCATTACTGCATTAATGATTTAAAACAGCAAACACCATCATTCAGAAAAGCCTGTTTTAAGATGCTAATTGGACCGGCTCTCCTTAAAGGTTATCATAATGACTTCCAGATATTTTGGAGATACTTGGAAGTGCAGGTGTGTGTGTGGGGGGGGGGGGAATATATCTCAATACCTCAAGGCTTATACCACCCATTCCAGGTATCCCAGTTGAAGAAGCATCTGCTGACAAACAAAATATCTATTGAATCTCCCCCCCCCCTTTGCAACACATGCATTAGGGAAGGTGCTAATCACCTACAGTGTATTCAGAAAGGGGAGAAGCACGTTTGCCATTGCTGACTTGCTCTTTTGCATGGAATTTATATTGTATTGAGGCTTAGGTATCTAAAAATGGCCACAGATTCACCTCTGTGCAAAACTAAAGTTAATGTTATGGGACCCAGGTGGCGCTGTGGGTTAAACCAGAGAGTCTAGGGCTTGCTGATCAGAAGGTCGGCGGTTCAAATCCCTGCAACGGGGTGAGCTGCTCTGGTTCGCCAGAAGCAGCTTTGTCATGCTGGCCACATGACCCGGAAGCTGTCTGCGGACAAACGCCGGCTCCCTCGGCCTATAAAGCGAGATGAGCACCACAACCCCAGAGTCGGACACGACTGGACCTAATGGTCAGGGGCGCCTTTACCTTTACTAAAGTTAATGTTGGGAGAAGAAAAGAAGGGGAAAGATTTCTCTGGATAGGGGAAGAGGTTGTGTGAGGAGCCAGTCATCAAGCCCAAACCCAGTCTCGGCAGGGTTGTAGCAACACTGGGCCTTTGTCATATAAAATTCAAACCATTTGTAAAATGCCTTGGAAGCCATCTTGAGATTTATGATGTTATATTTCCCTCCAGCATGAGAAAGAACCAGAGGATCAACTACTCTGGAAAGCGCTGTGCATGTCAAGTCTCCAAAATAACAATCTATGCTACTAGTAACAAAACAAAACATTAATTTGACGGACAACACTTTGAGGTAAAATTGTATTAGTTACCGGCATTGCAGAGCAGATTCCTAATAGGACTGAGATAAGGAACCATTTTTTCATATCTCTGATTTTATGTCTTGAGTAAAAAAAGGACCTGGGAAGAATTTCAGAGGATGATGAGGTCCTGGAAATGAAATATAGTAAACAGTGAAATAGTGGCTTAGTCAGTGCAAAGACCCCTTTGACAAATGTGGTTTGCCTTCCAAGCTTGAAGTTATTTTATCACCTGAAACAAAAAACCCACAACCATTTCTTAACATCCCTAGGAGGAGGGGAAAAGATTATTTATACAACATTACAATACACTGTTAATACAATGCTAATAAATTAAATAATTTATTTTACTCACTAATTAAATGGATTTAGTTTATCATGACATCACACTCAACCTAATAAGGAAGGATGCTTGGTCACTTAGCACTGTTGCCAAGCAGTCAGAAGGAGGAATGTGAGGCATTTTTGAATCTTCCCTGTTGAATGGAGTCCTGCTTTTCCTTTTTTTTTTTAAAGAAAAAAGCTTTATTGATTATTACAAATCATTACACAAAACCTACAAAAGAAAAAAAAATGAAGACAAGAAAAAACCGTCAAAGAAAAGTCAGCGACAAGTAAAAACAGGAAAACTACGAAATGCATGTGTGTGTCCATTCAATTAATCAGCATCTAAGATACCTGCTTTTCCAACAGGAGTAGCTTGTGGAGAAAAGGAGAGATACGGGAACTAAACAAACAATGCCTTGTGCCAGTTGTGTGGCAGGCAAGCCTTTCTTTACCTGTTAATATTCTGCCTGTCAAGAGAGCTTATTACTTGCATGCCGTTTACTGATTTGATTTCGGACCCTACACTTCAGCCTAGAAGCAGGTGAGGATAAACTTTTTATGAACTGAAAAGCTTGGATGAACTGGGAGTGAATTTGTTTGCTTTGTAAAAGTGCAAACTTGAACTCAGGCAGGTTCATTTTTGGATAAGAGGTACTTGAACTAAATTTGTTCCTTTTAAAAATGGACTTTCCAAGTACCTCCAGTTGCGGACGGGATCCCTTCCGGAGCTCTGGTCAGATCCCAAGGTTCCCACAACCGGAGGTGCCGCTTCTGCGCATGCACGCGTGGTGAAACCCGGAAAAATACTTTCGGGTTTGCCGTGTACGTATCCTGAATGATACATAACCGGAGGTGAACGCAAGTAGAAGTACCATTGTACTGGTTTGGGCCAGTGGAGATCCTCGTGAGTAAACCTCTCTCTGGTTCCTGGTGAGTCTGCTGCTTTTATACCTTTTGAGCATAGGCTAATCTCCAATAAGTATAATGCTGAAACTGTCTGAAACTTTAGTCTACAAGATAATGAGGGTTTTCATAACAATCACAAGCAGGCCTACATAATATACACCCTGTGCCAAACGTTTTTTCTTCCCCAAAGAATAGCTTCTGTCACATGTTTATAGCCTAACATTGCAAAAAGTAATTTTAGGCTGAGAGTGCACAGAGATATAAAAAGCAGTGCTAATGAACTGATCCTAAGCAAGCTCTCCAGCACAGCGGGGCCATATTCCACAAGTGGCAGGGCTTGTAGATTAAATACAATTGTCCTGTAATTCACTTATAGAGGAACGGAAGACAAATGTGGAAATTCTTGCTTGGGGAATTGGAGGTGGCCCAATATATTTTGCTGCCTGAAGCAAAGCTGCAAATGTTATGTGCCCTTTCCTGTCCACAAACACACGCCACAAAAAGTATTTTGTACACACAGCCAGTCAAGTTACTTTAGCACCTGAGGTAGAAAAGTGCCTCTCTCTGGGAATAAAAATACAGCAATAACAAACCCCAAATCAGCTGCCAGTGGTAGCTGAGGGAAAGTGAAAGGGTTTCTTGATGATAAATTTTAGGGAAGAAGTTATGACAACCCATTGCAGCAAAAATCAAAACCAAAGTAAGTTATTTGGCACCTTAAAGACCAAGGTTGTTTCCTGAAGACTGTTTTCATACCCTTCAACATTTATCTGAGGAAAATAGGAGCATCCTATTCAACAACAACAACAACTTTATTATTTATTCCCCGCCCATCTGACTGGGTTGCCCCAGCCACTCTAGGTGGCTTCCAACATATATAAAAACATAACAAAACATTAAACATTAAAAAAAAACTTCCCTATACTGGGCTGCCTTCAGATGTCTTCTAAAGGTTATATAGTTATTTATCTCTTTGGCTTGGGAGTCACATAACTCCATACCCCCCAACACTTCTCTGGTGAAAATAGGGACATCCTAATGACATTCCAGGATCAAATCAGAAACCAGGAGGGTTTCTGTAAATCTGGGACTGTCCCTGGAAAATAGGGACACTTGGAGGGGCTGTGTTTAGTGAGCATTTGTCCTAATCAACTTGCACAAAGTTTGCAGGGCGGTGATATGATAGCCTGCTACTTTTTGAACATTCACTCTGATTTGTTTCTGAGGAGGCTATAGGACCTCAGTTCACGCAATTATTATCCCACTTTTTCCCAGTGCTTCTCCTCACCACTTCCTTCATCACAAAAGGCCCATTATTATTATTTTGAAGGGAAGTGGGCTTGTTCTGCAAGAGCACCAAATCCACTTTAATTGCCCAAACTAAGGTCGTCAGTGTGCAATTAAATCCTACCCACAAAATAGCGACTCTCTGGAAATGGCCTAGCATACTTGCCTTGAGCTCTCGTGATGTAAGCTTTGCCACTTTTTTTCCACAGGGTTCTTTTTATACACACACACCACTAGCCTGAGGCAGAACCAAAAATTCAGGGGAAAGTGTGCTGTCGTGACTGCTTTCTTTCTCAGACAGAACTCTTGCCTGCGATGGAATACAGCTCCCTTCATCCAAGCATATCTATTACAGAAGATGGAAAGAAATGTTTACCTTCACGCTGTCTTGAAAATCCCCCACCCTTTGTCGTCTTGAGGCAACTTGAGAAATCTTCACAAGATAAAGCTTTCACGGGAATGATTTGTAAACTTCTCTCTCTAGAATATAAGCCTTATTGAAATGGCCGGCTAACCAATCAATACCGAGCAAAAGGGCAGGGGAATTACAGACTTCCCACAGATCCCACCTACCCTTATCACAGCACATAAAACTCAAAGCCACAATATCTCATTACATATAATTGCATCCTCGAGTCTATATTTATAGAAACCATTGTCTAACACATAGAAAATGAGCACAAAAACAGAATGTGTCCAACAAAGCAAAATGGAGGTGAAATCTTGTTTATGACGCCAGGTGTCACGGCGGTCACCCTCCCCATGCCCCAACAGAAGTGTTCTACCTGAAACCGCTCCATTTTAGTAGCTATCCCACAGGTGTAGCTTTCCACCTTGCTGCATCTCTAGAAACACTGTATTGTGGAATACCTACCTACCACGCAGCTGTTTAAGTTGCAAAAGTATGAAATGAAAACTTTGATTTGTTTTGTGATATTTCATCTCAAGAAATTTAATAGATTGTTTTTCTTGGGGGGGAAGCAAAGGTAAAAGGTAAAGGACCCCTGGACAGTTAAGTCCAGTCAAAGGCAATTATGGGGTGCGGCACTCATCTCGCTTTTTATTTTATTTTATAAATATTTTATTAAATTTCTTTCATTATAACAAATTGCAAATACAGTTATCCAATTTTACATTTTAGAAGAAGAAGAGGAGTTTGGATTTGATATCCCGCTTTATCCCTACCCGAAGGAGTCTCAAAGCGGCTAACAATCTCCTTTCCCCTCCTCCCCCACAACAGACACCCTGTGAGGTGAGTGGGGCTGAGAGACTTCAGAGAAGTGTGACTAGCCCAAAGTCACCCAGCAGCTGCATGTGGAGGAGCGGAGACGCAAACCCGGCTTCCCAGATTACGAGTCTACCACTCTTAACCACTACACCACACTGGCTTTACAATCCCCATCCTCCCCATTGACTTCCCTCATCTTCTCCTTCTGGTTTGTTACATTATTTGTTATCTTCTGCATATACTTTAGATGTTATTGCATTGTCTTTCTCCATATTTACTTAAATAAGATTGTGAATGTTTATTCAAAACCTGCCAATGAGTTCATCTCTTTTTGTTGTTTCTGCAGGTAAGCTTTTCAGGCTGAGGGAGCCGGCGTTTGTCTACAGACAGCTTTCCAGGTCATGTGGCCAGCTTCTGGGGCAACAGGACACTGTGATGAGTGCCAGAGCGCTTGGAAACACTGTTTACCTTCCTGCTGCAGTGGTACCTATTTATCTACTCGCACTGGTGTGCTTTCGAACTGCTAGGTTGGCAGAAGCTGGGACAGACCGACAGGAGCTCACCCTGTCATGCATATTCAAACTGCCGTCCTTCTGATCGGCAAGCCCAAGAGGATCAGCGGTTTAGACCATAGCGCCATGCCAGATCCTTTACTGAAGGGGGGGGGGGGAACTTTACTGAAAAAAAGTATTTAATTTTAATTGACATCATATGACTCGGATATGTTAGTAGAGCATGAGACTCTTAATCTCAGGATCATGAATTCAAGTTTCACATTGGGCAAAAAGATTCCTGCATTTCGGGGGTGGGGGTGGGTTGGACTAGATCAGTGTTTCCCATCCTTGGGTCTTCAGCTGTTTTTGAACCACAATTCCCATTATCCCTGACCACTGGTCTTGCTAGCTAGGGTTGATGGGAGTTGTAGTCCAAAAACAACAAGGTTGGGAACAGTGGACTAGATGACCCTCACGGTCCCTTCCAACTCTACAAGTCTATGATTCTATGAAATAACATGGTGGTTCTGTAAGAGGTGATTATTTTGTGATGGTTCACACCTGTGAGTCACTTAGTGATGCTACAGTGAATGAGTGTTGAACATATCCCTCCATTAAGACCAGGATGCTCCCATCCCAAAATCCCATGGATTCTTCAGAAAATGTAAAGTCATATAATGCCTCCCCAAAAACACCCCAAACCAAACAAAAAAAACCCCTTCAGAACATGGCATCCAGATAAAAATCATTGAATACTAAAGAATTCAAATCACTTCTTCACTTTTTCCAAAGGGGACATGGAATTGTCACATGACCATTTTTTAAAGCTCACTTAAAACCAATATTAATGCTTCAAAATGGGAGATTTGAAATACTCTGTATATTTAAAGTAAATTTCTGATAAATGAAGTTAGAATATATGTACGGTACCTCACACCCATTCTGAATGCCTCCCTTAACATAAAGCCTTTACATCTCGATATTCCTTTTAAATATGCCCCCGTGTCTAAATGAAATTACAACAATAAAGCTGTCTCTGTTTCCTGCTGTGGCACTATTTTTTCTTTCACTGAACTTTTTCTCTTAACTTGGAAGAAAGGACAAAACCAGCAGTCAGGCGTTTGACTTCCACTGTGATGTGATTTGACTTGCTTTCATCCTCTAAATTAAAGGCTCGAGGCAAAATTACTTTGTCACATAGCCAGATTCTCTGGGGAAATTTTGAAAGTGCCTAAAGAATTCAGGAATTGAATTCAGGAGAATGTCAATGGAGATTGTATTATTTAAGTGCTCTAGATATGTTCAAACAAGGCAGAAATTCGTGGCAAAGTCAATTTTGTCTCTACCACCTCCTGCTTCCCTTGCAGTTGGGAATAAGGAGGCTATGGAAGATATTCTTAGTACTTGTTGCATCTATGATGAAAGAAAGACCAAAAAGACCCCCCCCCCCCCAAAAAAAAGGTTTTGGAAAGAATTTGCATGCAAACTGAAGTAAAGTGAGCCAGAATGGTGCACTGGTTGAAATGTTGGACTAGAACTCATTACAGTGGTACCTCGGTTTACAAACACAATTGGTTCTGGAAGTCTGTACTTAACCTGAAGCGTACTTAACCTGAAGCAAACTTTCCCATTGAAAGTAATGGAAAGTGGATTAATCCGTTCCAGACAGGTCCGCGGAGTACTTAAACTGAAAATACTCAAACCGAGGCATACTTAAACCGAGGTATGACTGTAATAGTTCCTTGTTATCCTGGGGGAAAGTGACAAGTGAGGTGCCACAGGGTTCTGTCCTAGGCCAATTGTTGTCTTTATAAATGACTTGGATGAAGGAATTGTCAGAAACGTCTTGCATGCACAGACATTCTGCCAAGTGTGGTGTTGAAAGGTGTGGTGGTGCCTTATAGGGACGCCATTTTGGACGGAAGTCTCTGTCAATATTAGCTTTGCCCATGGAAAATTCCTAAAATTCTAGGATGCACACAATTTATATTCCAACACTGTGGGCCTTGACAGAAGGGCAATGTATGTGGTATTTGTGCACCCTGTAGGTTGCCCAAAGGCTGGCGTTACAACACTGGAAGGAACACTTTTGATGCCAAAGTGAGTGCTGTGCCTGAAGCATAACCCCAGAGCTAGAGAGGGAAACCTGGTGAATGTTGATGAGCTTGTTTTCATTTGGTCTTGAATATTCAGATGGCAGGCTATCCTGAACCATATACTTGCAGAAGTCCCAACTAGTCAGTCAAACAATGTGCTGGCCACAGGGTGACCTCTGCTAGTATAGGCAGGAGAAGGAAATTATCCTCAGCAATGCTTGTGAAAGAGGCTGGAAATGGACCAAAACAGACTTTGACTCATCAGTTGTCTGAATTATGAGTGGCTCTTGAAGAAGACGAAACAGCTGAAAGTTTATGTTTCTGAGCCGGTGTCGAAGAAGTGCCTGTTTTGATCTCTTTGCACATTTCAGAAGGCTGGATTATGTGTGAAAGTGAAGTAGTGTCTCAGATCAGAATGATGAGGCAAGACTTTCTGAAGTTTTTGCGTTTCAATGTTGCACAAACGGTAATTAAAATGGGGCAGACAGAGCACACGATGTTGAAATTGCTGGTAATGGATGGTGTTCTGCTTGCTGATACACACAAGCGGTTAGAAAAAGATAGCTTTGACTAGAACTCAGCAAGGCAAGCAGAGATTTGGCTAGACAATGGAAATGATCTAAATGCCCTGAGGTATTGGCGGTAGTCTGACCTCTGGTGCAAAATTCCTAAAAATAAGTGGCAATGGTGGAAAGGAAGCCACAATATGTTCCAGTAACTAAGAAAGGACATCAAGCCAACTAGTAATGGCTAAATCATAGAATTGTAGTGTTGGAAGGGACCCTGAGGATCATCTAGTCCCCTTGCCATGCAGGAATAGGCAGCAGTCCCATACGGGGATCGAACCTGCAACTTTGGCATTATCAGCACCACGCTCTAATCAACTGAGTTACCCAGCTTCTCATTTTTCCACTCTTAAGTTCAATTCTCCACATTTCTACATCAGTTTGCATTTTTTTCATATAGGAAGTTTCCATGAAAATTCAGCAGCACTTTAGTGTGAATTTTGTGTATTACACACAACTTTGCAGGCAATTTTTTCCCTGATGGGCACATTTTTGCAAGCAAGCATCCCTAATAGTTATAGGCGTCTTATTCAAACTTTATCCTACTACATGCATTTTTGTATCCACTACTTTGTTTTAGTTACTGGACTTTTAAACACTTATTTTCTGGGTTTTGGGGTGCTGTAAGAAGGAGCAGATCCACTTCCTCTATGAACTGAAGTTGGGTTTCAGGAAGTTTTGATTATTGTGCCAAGTCCAAGGTCTGGAGGGAGCAAAATAAATTATGGCTAAACATCCTTGAATACATTGATCATTCTTCCCAGCATACAAACTTTGACATTAACAGAGAGATGGACACTATATCTTCCTTTGAATATGGTTTTGGTTGATAGTTTTCCGATAGCAGCACCAAAGGGATCCCTGGAAAAGGGGATTCTGGTTACTCCCTATTCTAATTAAAAAGGAGTGGATTTATCACTGTAGCCCACTCAAACCTGTTCTGGAGCAACACAGAATTGTTGCTTAATTGGGATCCTTTCATCCATTTATATCTTTAGGTACCTTTTGATGTTACACATTGTTTGTTCTGAATTTGAGAGTTACCTATGCCTCTCCTCTTTTATTCAGCTAGGAAGCAGCTGTTCAAGGAAAAACACCCCAATTATAAACTATGGGATGAACGTCGGGGATATAAGATATGAACTAAAGTTGTGTGAGTGATGACTTCCCCTGTTGTCTGGAATTGCCCAGGTGTGTGCCTTTATGTTTGTTAAATTGGATTGCTTTTTATTTTAACCAAGTTTTTCATCCCTGTTTAGAGACAGAAATCTTGTTTGGGGCAATTGGTTTGAGGGATGAGGGTACAATCTTAGCTAGAAACCAGGTGATTTCAAGGTTTTATTTCCAGGCTTGGAGAAGAATTTATGGCTTAAGTTTGATAAGGACAACTGGAAAACTCAGAATTGCAAAAAGAAAGAAAGAAGGAACACAGAGAATCTTGGGGAAAGGGCCTTTTTTAAAATGGGAAAATTATTTAGGGGTGTAATGAGAGATAGCCAATCCGATTTGAATTGATAGGGTTTTTTCATTTTGGGGACACACAAATCAGGGCTAACTACTCCTTGTTTTACACAGCTTTTCCCCCCTGAGCAATCTTCCTTTTCTTACATTGTCCCACCCTGTAACACATTTCCTATATCTCCTGAAGGCATCCTGGCTTCAGGGCTGGCTCTAGGTAGACCCCCGGTGGCGCTGGGCGATAGGCAGGGCGCCGTGCAGCGAAGCCACGCAGAAACCATGCTGCGCCCTGCGAGGGCGGGGGCGCCGGAGCGATCTCCGCCCCTCAGCACCAGGGCATGCGACCTGCTCGAGACTGCCCTGCCTGGCTTGGAGGTTTTTGGGAGATGGAGGGTATGTTTGTGATTTTTGCACATTACTTTTAACCTTTACTCATTACTCCCCAACACCCTTAAGTCCACCCCTATATTAAGAAATATTACACCACATCTCACTTACATCTCACAAACTAGGGCTAGGTGTCACCGGCATACTGGTGGCCCCTTGCCCCCCATCTTCTAAAGATTGCCCCCAGAGGCTTCATGTAACTGTTAAGTGGCCTTAGGGA
Source organism: Zootoca vivipara (assembly GCF_963506605.1). Taxonomy (NCBI): domain Eukaryota; kingdom Metazoa; phylum Chordata; class Lepidosauria; order Squamata; family Lacertidae; genus Zootoca; species Zootoca vivipara. The sequence goes on along the minus strand of NC_083291.1, from coordinate 17,928,026 downwards.
CTCAGTCATATCACCCTGCCTATCCACTGCAGAGGTTGAATCCCAGTCACCCAATACTATTTCGTGAAACCAACCCCATGAGTAGAAGTGAAACCAGCTTAGAGCAGGTGCTTTTTCTTCGAGTCTTTGCGAGCTGAAGAGCTGGAGCTCCAGGCAAAGTCTGGTCTGCACAGGATCACAGAAATGTAGAGTTGGAAGGGATCCAGAGGATCACCTTGTCCAATGCCCCGCAAAGCAGGAATATGCAGCTGTCCCATACAGGGATCAAACCTGCAACCTTGGCGTTATCGGCGCCATGTTGTAACCAACTGAGCTAGCCAGGCTTCCTTCTTTTAGAGGCAAGCAATCTCTGCAGTGAATGTATTTCTAGCCCAGACTTTGTCTGCCAGTGCAAGACCCAGAGAAATAGTTCTTTGGGGCTTTGAAATGGAAATACGTTTCCACCCTAAAATAGTTTGCTTTCATATTCTCCTTGTAAAGACTGCGTTTCAGATTCCATGCACTGGCGAACTCCCGAGAAGGAGGAATTCATTTAAAATTAAGTAAAGATCGCACAGGATTGGGGTGTGCTTTGATCTTCCCAATCAATACTGATTAGCCTGGGGAAACGTTTGAGCAAATATTAATTACAAAAAGACCAGGAGCTGCCATTAGCAACCTAAAGTATTAGCAAATTACCCAGCTGATGTCTCCCGGGCACCCAATACATATAAGTGGCTTCAGAAGAGACCAGATGGGGCGTTTGAGCAAATAGGGAAGCACGGTTAGCATTGCAAAGTGCTCAGAGCCACTTCCATTCCAGCTGCACGGACCATTTTAAATGGACGGCAGTTCATAAATTGCAATAATGTGCAGGTACCTCATGCCTTCATTGTAAGGAGGGAGTTCAGGAAGGGGGGGTTGAAATGACAAAGGAGTAAACGGAGAAGAGAAGAAAGGGAGAAAAGTGGAGGAGCAAAGCCTTGTGGAGAGATAGGCAGTAGCTACGTGTCTCGGCAGTTGGCTGGAAGAAAGTCTCAAACAGCAACAGAGTAGGATGGCTGCTTAAACAACTGGTGACATATCACAAGTCACACAGTCCACTAAGATATATGATGGGCCATGACTCTTGCTGCTTGCCTAATACTGCAAAAGCTGGGGGAAGTTTGTCATGCACCTGGAGGGCTGCAATACATGGCTGATGAACTAGAAGCATACAGAACTGCCTTACGCCATACGTCCATCTAGCCCAGGGTTTCCCAAACGTGGGTCTCCAGCTGTTTTGGGACTACAATGCCCATCATCCCTGACCACTGGTCCTGCTAGCTAGGGATGATGGGAGCTACAGTCCAAAAACAGCTGGAAACCCAAGGTTGGGACACCTTGATCTAGTTCAATATTGTCTCCTGTCTCCAGACACTCTCAGGCTCTGGGGGTCTTTTGCAGGCCTTACACCTTAGATTGTTTTTGCTGGACAGCCTAGGGATTTCACCTTGCAGGCGCTTCACCACTCCCCTGTTTTTTGAAGGGTGTGAAAGCTTCTCTCAGCCATGCTTACCAGCTGCACGGGCTCCCGGTGGAGTACAGGATCAGGTTTAAGGTGCTGGTTTTGACCTTTAAAGCCCTATGCGGCTTGGGACCCTCGTACCTACGGGACCGCCTCTCCTGGTATGCCCCACGGAGGACCTTAAGGTCCACAAACAACAATATTCTGGAGATCCCGAGCCATAAGATGGCTAGATTGGCCTCTACTAGAGCCAGGGCCTTTTCAGTACTGGCCCCAACTTGGTGGAACGCTCTTTCCCAGGAGACCAGGGCCCTGCGGGATTTGTCATCTTTCCGCAGGGCCTGCAAGACAGAGCTGTTCTGCCTGGCCTTTGGGTTAGACTCAGCCTGACCCCTGTGTTTTCCTCCCTCATGGCTTGGATTTATGGACTACTTGAAATGAGGCTGCACTTTAAATTTTAATACTTTATTTTAATCTGTATTTTAATTAATTATTTTTATGTTTTATTGTAATTCTGTTGACTGGGGAGGGCGGGGTATAAATAAAAATTCATTATTATTATTATTATTATTATTATTATTATTATTATTATTCTCAGGTTAACAGATCTCAGGAAAACAGCAAGAGCACACAGGTTGTGCTACAATTGGCATTTCAGTGAGGGTTTTCTGCAAAAAAATCAGCAGGGGTGTCATAAGCTTCTGCAGCAAGAAATAGTATGTGTGTAGAAATAGTACCTGGGTAAACAGACCCAATGTGGTGGGTGAGCCTGTGAGAGAGAATGCTCTTGTTGTCATAATTCATGACCTTGCAGTGTTTTGCAGAAAACTCTGAGGAGGATCCAGGCTACTTCCTCAGGGTGCGGTACTCAACCAGTATTGTTGAGACTGGTGGATGCCGCCATAACACCATCCTCTGACTCACAGGTTGAAACTCCGGCAATGGCTCTGTCACCTCCCTTCAAGTGTCCCTAGTTTCCAGGGACAGTCCCAGAACTATGAAAGCCATCCTGGTTTCTGATTTGATCCTGGAATGTCCCTATTTTTCCCACCACCACTGCCACCGCTGAGCCTGGGGAGGAGGGTGACCTGGTGCTTTTCCTGAGCAGCAATCATGGCAGTGGTGTCTACGAAGGAGCATCCCATTGCCTCTCCATGGCCTCTCCTTGGCCACCACCACTAGCCTCCTCTCTTGGGCAGCTCATAGTGGCTTCTGGAGAGCAGGCCAGGAGGGGGAGACATTGAGGTCCAGCCCCACGTGACATGTCAGCTCTAATATATGTATCACCCTACTCAACCCCTCATCATTAAGATCTAGAGCCGGAATTAGAAGCTGCTAAGCATTGTTATTGGGGAAGGAACTGGCAACCCACTCCAGTATTTTGCCATGAAAACTCCATAGACATCTTCATAGACTTAAAAAAAGGAGAAGCTTTGAGAAGGAAGTGAAAGTTTCCAAGGCATGCTCTGGTTCATGGGGTCACGGAGAGTCGAACACGACTAAGACGACTAAACAACAACAAAGCATTGTTATAAGGCTGTTAAAAGAGTATTTCCCTTTCTGGAATGGGAATTTCCAAATTTTCCAACTAGTAAGGTTGTATCCAACTAAGAGCCACTAAAGTTAAGGGGCCTTCTCGGTAATGGCACCTGCCCTGTGGAGTGCCCGCCCATCAGATGTCAAGGAAATAAGCAACTATCTTACTTTTAAAAGACATCTGAAGGCAGCCCTGTTTAGGGAAGTTTTAAATGTTTAATGCTGTATTGTGTTATTAACATTCGGTTGGGAGCCACCCAGATTGGCTAGGGAAACCCAACCAGATGGGCGAGGTATAAATATTTATTATTATTATTATTATTATTATTATTATTATTATTATTATTATTAGTGAAGGCAGAGGGTAGGGCTGCCCTGGGCGGGAAGAAAGGGGGAGCATAGCGGAGCGTAAGGAGTCTTGATATTTTTAAAAATATGCTTTGTGCTTATCTTGCTCGTCTTGCTCCTTTCTAAAATTTATTTATTGGTGTGTTTTTTTCCTTTTTGTAAATCTAGCAAAGAATAAAATAAAATAAAATCTACCAAAGAATAAAATAATAAAATAAAATAAAATTGGGATTAATGGGTTTTCTCGGGATTACTGCAAGAAGAATAATAATCAGACAAAACTAGGAGGTGGGAAGAGGCTCCACCAACAACAGAGTAGCTATTAAAGCTCTAGTTTGGTTTTCAAACTATATTAGATTTTGTTTAACTCAAGCAACGTATGTTATGATACTATTGTTATCTAATGAACCTCCGCTTGTGCAACAGGGTTTCCCCCTCGTGTCCCTAAAATTGGGGTTTGTGCATGAGGAAACCCCCAAACAGGACTTGGGGAGGAGAGGAGCTCGTCCCATCTGGCAAGCTGTTACATTTGTGCAGGCGTAATATTTGTAATAGAGTGACAAACAATTCCAAGCAACCATAAAGAAGAAATAACCAGAACAAGTTTCATATTGTGAATGGAAAATTTTCTCACTCCCTTTAATATGATTAAAACCTTCAGCTGGAATAGCGCACTAAATCTAAGCCCATTCACATGCCTCTGAAGATATATTTATTAACTTATTGTTTATTATGCATTGCTGCCAGAAATTACTATCAGATGCAATATGGCACAATGAGGAAAGGGACATTTGTGGCACACTGTTCACCAAGTCATGTCAAATCGTGAAATATAATGAATGTGTTCTCCGATGGACAGTCTCTCATTATCTGATATCTTTGGCAGGATACATTTATCTCCCATGAATTTAAAATTTGTTTTTTTGGCTTTGCATCATATAAGAAAGTGGATGAAGCATTGTTTCAAGTCTTATCCTTAGTAGGCAGGAACTGACATGTGGCCCCTTAATTGAAGACTTAGTTGAAGACAAAAACGGAGACAAAAACAGCACCAGGCAGAGGATATCAGGCACCCATTTTTGTACTTTAAATGGCACCCTTTTACATGTGATTTGGGCAGGTCCTATGTTTAAAAACTCAGGTCTTCTGCCCACATGTGTAATTAGGCCATTAATAACTTATCACAATAGCGGCTCAGTACATGGAACTTGTTTGCAGGCCACAGATCTATGCACAGTGCCTGGAAAAGGGGAAAGGGAGATTCTAGTTGCCCTCCCTAAATGGAACCCCTGCATGTGAAGATTCCTCCCTGTATATAAGAGAGAATCTTTATGAAAAAGGATCTCTCACTGTAAAGAGGCATGAAGCTAAATAAAAAGATTCTCAAATTAATCTGTATCACCCAATATGTATCACCCAACTCAACCCCTCGTCATTAAGATCTAGAGCCGGAATCAGAAGCTGCTAAGCATTCTTATAAGGCTGTTAAAAGAGTATTTCCCTTCCTGGAATGAGAATTTCCAAATTTTCCAACTAGTAAGGTTGTATCCAACTAAGACCCACGAAAGTTGAGGGGCCTAAGTTACTCGTGTCCATTAATGTCATTGGGTCTCGTCTAAGCAAGATTAGTGTTAGATACAATCCATAATGATTATTATTTTTTCAAAAAGCAAAAAATCCTCCAACCACCCCTAGCCCAAATTTCAACTCAGTTATCACACACATTTTAGCATCTGCATACGATATACAATACACAGAAGACATGATAATTGAGCGGTCTCCCTTTATGGTTCTCTCAATGGCTTACTCTCCACGGTGCTTAATGGCACGTAGCTGTCTCCTCTCACATGTGACCGAGACGGATTGTGCTGCTGCTTCCCATTATTGTCCTTATCAAGTCTTATGAGAGGAGTAGGCTGTTCCCGGAGTTCACTCGGCTCCATATTCATGCCAGCAGTTGGTTCGGCAAACACGCCATTCGTCACAGGGCTTGGCTGTCTGAAGCCCGAGGGGGTTGGGTATAAGCCGCTTGCAACCTCGCTCAGACCATCACTTGCTGTTGGAGAAATCTTCTGGATGGCTGCTGCTGTGCCCTCTGGAAATGGTAGGTTGCCCTGATTAGAACCAGCCTGGTTTGCTGGAAGAATACCTTCTGGACCTTCAGGAAGGGCCCCAGCCTGGCCCAAAGGGAAGAATCCTCCTCCAGGGAGTAGAACCCCAACAATCTGTGACTGTGGTGGCTACAAAGGGAGAGGAAAAGCAATAGAACATTTGTCAGGATGACAGGCTCACAGAGAGCCTCTTTGGACATTAGAGAGGGAGGAGGAGGAGGAGGAGGAGGAGGAGGAGGAGGAGGAGGAGGAGGAGGAAGGCAGTGTGCTTCCTTATCCACAGTGCTTGAGTTGGAACTTCTGCATCTCCCTAATGGTGAGATGGGAGAATACCAAATTCGTTTTGGCAAGCCTACCCACACATCAATCCTTATTAGTTATTATTGGGCCAGATCAAACTAACAGAAGCCCTAGTTACAGGTAGGTAGCCGTGTTGGTCTGGTGTAGTCGAAACAAAAAATAAAAATAAAAAATTTCTTCTGGTAGCACCTTAGAGACCAACTAAGTTTGTCATTGGTATGAGCTTTCGTGTGCATGCACACTTCTTCAGATACACTGAAACAGAAGTCACCAGATCCCCACATATAGTGAGAGGGTGGGGAGGGCACCATTCAAAAGGGTGGTGGGAAACCGGACTGTTTATTTGGTCTTACAGGAAGAATTTATGACTGTTTATGACTGCAAATTGGTCCCACAGGAAAAGCAATGGGTGAGATGGCTAAAGATAGCTTTATCATGTATTGTATAATGAGATAAGAATCCAATGTCTTTATTCAGACCAGGTTTCTCTGTGGTTTTAAGTTTGGTGATAAATTGCAGTTCAGCCACTTCTCTTTCCAGGCTATTTCTGAAATTCTTCTGTAATAAGACAGCTACTTTGAGATCTTGTATAGAATGTCCTGGGAGGAAGCCCGTTACATTCCTGTGGTGGGTGTGGTCAGAGCCAAAAGTGGGCGAGGCCAGAGGGTGAGGGTGAGGGTGTGGCCAGAGTGGGTAGTAGTCACTCAAACCCACACTAGGAAGCTGGCTAGGGTGTGTTAGAGCATCATCAGGTGTGCTAGAGCATCATCAGGTGGGGATAGAGGGGAGGCTAGGGGAGTCTTCCAAGGTGTCCAAGTTTTGGCCCTCAGTTCAAAAGAAGAAGAGGAAGAGTTTGGATTTGATATCCCACTTTATCACTACCTGAAGGAGTCTCAAAGCGGCTAACATTCTCCTTTCCCTTCCTCCCCCACAACAAATACTCTGTGAGGTGAGTGGGGCTGAGAGACTTCAGAGAAGTGTGACTAGCCCAAGGTCACCCAGCAGCTGCATGTGGAGGAGCGGAGACGCGAACCCGGTTCCCCAGATTAGGAGTCTACCACTCTTAAGCACTTCCCCAGAGTTTTCATATATACCTTGACTAAAGGTATATATCCTCACATTCAAAATGAAAGCTAAAATACTCAGGGATACTGAGTCCTGAAACCAAGACCAAATTCTGCCATACCCTCTCCCCCCTGCCTTGACCCGGGATCTTGGAATGGGTGCTTCATTGTTCTCTTATGTAGTGGAGGCCACAGAAGTAAGGGGGCCACACTAACAGGGTGGGCTTGAAACAGCTCGGCGGTGATTGCTGACCAGCTATTTTGAGAAATGAATATAAGAAATTAAGGAGTGAGCTTCTTACCATTTCTTCAGAACTGAGCACTGCACCCTAGAGCCCAGAAAATGAGAGGGACGAGATAAGCAAATGCTAAATTTGCAGAAATATTTATATATATTTTTTAATGATATCTTTAAGAAGGTACACAACATACTAACACCAGCAGGCTTTGTGGTTGTTGTTTCATTTCATTTAGGAGTAGTTTGCCATGAGGCATCCCAAAAGAAATTTACAATATGCTAATAACAGATATGAAACTATTCAGTATATAAAAACAATAGAAATTTTCTTTGTGTGTGACACACACACACACACACACACACACACACACACACACACAAATGTCTATTCAAATTCAATGCAAACTGGGTAGTATTGGTAGTAATAGTAGTCTAGTAGTCTTATGAGGCAAATAAGCATAATGACATGCATTATCCTCTTCATGAGAATAATAAGTAGACTTACTATTTCTACACTGTGTTTTGAGCTTTCAAAACATTTCAGAAACATTACCTCAGCTATCCTCAGAAAATCTCTGCAAGGAAGATCGGTATCACCTTCATTTTGTAGATGAGCTGATTCTGAGGGGTTGGGTGGCTTAGCTAAGGATAGTTAATTACTATATGGCAGAGGCAATGTACAAAATGGACTTCCTTGTTCACAGCTCGGTCTGTCAACAAACATAGCCACTATGCAACACCACCAGTTCCTAGCTCTTTAGCGTGCATCTACACCATCTGTTATCTGCCTGTGTGTGCTTCTGTGCAGGTTTCATGGAAATTAAAACACCCTGCCAGATCTAGGACAGAGAAATAATCCCCATGCATTCCACCTATGCGTTTCTCTCAAGAGCAGAACGTGGGAAGGAAGCGGCCTCACACTGAGCCAGACTGTTGAGCTCAGCATTGTGTCTCCTTCCCAACCCTACCCAGAGATGCTGGGGGAATGAACATGCAGCCCTCTGCTTGCAAGGGAAATGCTTTGTGACTAAGCTACCTTTCCCTTTGCTATGAGAATGGGCACCTGTAATAAGCTGGAGCCATATTCCCTCACACAATTAACAATAACTAAGAGATTCTAAGAGAATGAGGGAGGTGTTCATGGTGAGTTCCAGCTCCTCTTTTTCTAGAAAAATAGCATCGGACGTCCCTATTTTCCTCAGTGAAATGTTGGAGGATAGGTGGGGAAAGCGAGGCCATGGCCATTAGCCCACCCCCTTGCTGCAATACCCCCTGTCAGGCCATGGGGGAGCTAAATCATGCAGGGAGCCTATATGTGTAGTGCAGGTTCACCTGACCTTCTACCAGCATGTGGAGAGTGGATATGACAGGGAACATGAGATCGCTCCTTTCCCTCAGGTTCAATGAGAGAACAGGGCAGTGATGGGGACCCTGTGGCACTTCAGATGTTGTTGGACTACAACTCCCATCAGCACCAACAAGCATTGCCAATGGTCAGCAGTGATGGGAACTGTAGCTCAGCAATATCTAACAGGCGTTCACCCCTCATTTTTCAGGCAAAAAGGAAAAAAGAAAGGGACAACTATATATCAAGAGCCTGAGAGATTCAGAGTGGATGCCAGGTGGATGGGGTAATAATAATAATAATAATAATAATAATAATAATAATAATAATATTCTTATTATTAATAAAATAATGTTGTCTAACTTCTTACCTGTGGCCCCATTTGTGCAAGTATAATTGGAAGCATCTGCAAGAAAAGTTGTCATGATTGGCACCTCCTTGACAAATTTAAAATACGCACCATATTTTTAAAGCACATCTCTTACCCAAGGATGCTCGAAAATGTAGTTTACCCCTCACAAAGCTATTAGCAATCACAGAAGTTATTGGGACATTATTCTCATTTGCATCCCAGTTTACAATCTTCATCTGTGCTGTCTTATCTAGAAAGATGAGTGGCTTTTTTTTAGTGTTGCACCAGTATCTCTTCACTAGGTAAAGGGACCCCTGACCATTAGGTCCAGTCGTGACCGACTCTGGGGTTGCGCGCTCATCTCGCATTATTGGCCGAGGGAGCCGGCGTACAGCTTCCAGGTCATGTGGCCAGCATGACAAAGCCGCTTCTGGCAAACCAGAGCAGCACATGGAAACACCGTTTACCTTGCGGCTGTAGCGGTTCCTATTTATCTACTTGCATTTTGACGTGCTTTCGAACTGCTAGGTTGGCAGGAGCTGGGACTGAACAACGGGAGCTCACCCCGTCACAGGGATTCGAACCGCCAACCTTCTGATCAGCAAGCCCTAGGCTCAGTGGTTTAACCCACAGAGCCACCTGGATCCCGATAATCTCTTCACTAGCACCAACATAAATTCCAAAATCGCGAAGGGTGAATAGTGCAGACACTATTAGCTGCCATCCTTTGCTCACTTTGGAGCAGACATACAGGCTTGCACCATTAGTATGTTTACAGTGTCATCCTATAAGTGCATGCTCAGAGTTCAGTGGGATTTACTGCCAGGTAATCAGAGCCATGGTTTTCCCAGTAGTGATGTATGGAAGTGAGAGCTGGACCGTAAAGAAAGCTGATCACTGAAGAATTGATGCTTTTGAATTATGGTGCTGGAGGAGATTCTTGAGAGTCCCATGGACTGCAAGGAGATCAAACCTATCCATTCTGAAGGAAATCAGCCCTGAGTGCTCACTGGAAGGACAGATCCTGAAGCTGAGGCTCCAATACTTTGGCCACCTCATGAGAAGAGAAGACTCCCTGGAAAAGACCCTGATGTTGGGAAAGATTGAGGGCACAAGGAGAAGGGGATGACAGAGGACGAGATTGTTGGACAGTGTTCTTGAAGCTACGAACATGAGTTTGACCAAACTGCAGTGGAAGACAGGAGTGCCTGGCGTGCTCTGGACCATGGGGTCACAAAGAGTCAGACACAACTAAACAACCAAACAACAAATCAGGTTTGAGATTGCAGCCTCAAAGTACTATAAAATACTTACCGGTTGGGGTGGCAGCAGCTGTTGTGGCATAGTTGTTCCAACGCCCGGAACAGGCAGCGTCTGAGGAAGGGTCAACGCCCCCAACAGAATAGCAAGCTATGTGAAAAGAAATAAGGGTTTGAAACTATCAGGGGGAAATACAGAAAGAGAAGAAATGTTCCATTTGAAATGAATATGCAAAATCTGATTAAAATTTCTCAGAACCATAAATATTTTAATTCCAAACACAGCAGATGACAGGGACATGAGCTGTCATAGCAGAGGCGTTCAGCCGAGCCCAGCCCATGATGGGCAAGCAGGGCAGCCACAATGTTGCCAAGACAATGTTGAGTCAGTTTGAAGAATCTCGTTGTTTGCGTCATTTGACAGGCAGCATGCAGACCTTCCAAGTGTCCCTATTTTCCAGGGACAGTCCTGGATTTACAGAAGCCACCCTGGTTTCTGATTTGATCCCAGAATGTCCCACTTTTCCTTAGGACGTCCCTATTTTCATCAGCGAAATATGGAGTTATGTGACCTCCCCCCCCCCCCAAGCCAAGGAGATATGTAAAAACACAACCTTAGAAGATGCCTGAAAGCAGCCTTGTATAGGGAAGGTTTTTTTTTAGTGTTTAATGTTTAATTATGTTTTATGTATGTTAGAAGCTGCCCAGAGTGGCTGGGGCAACCCAGTCAAATGGGTGAGGTACGTATAATGAATGAAATTATTATTATTATGGAATAGGATGTTCCTATTTTCATCGGAGTAATGTTGGAGGGTATGAGTGTGTGGCCTCAACCTGAAGCCCTGAGAATTGGGCACTGGCTTTTTCACCCACAGCACCAGCCACAGTTTGGAACAGGGAACTACAGCAGACAGAAACGTCTGAGAAGGAGGTGTCGGTTTGAGTAGCAGACCACCATGGGAGATTGCAAGCCATTTGGTTGTTCTGTTGCACCTGTGCCTCTGATGATCCATGGATGATCCGCTTGCCTGCTAAACGGGGGCATGCAGGGCCAAACACCATTTTACTTTATCTGCAGTGTTTTTAAAAGTGTGCTTTGGTTTGGAAGACAAAGCAAACATGGGGTCCTGATTTAGACAGGCAACCTATGCAAGGTCCCTGCTGAAAAATCGCCTCTCGTCTCAGCTGCTATTTGGGGGCAAAAAGCAGTTGGGTGGGGGGTTGCTGCTCAAGCAGGAAACTGACACGATCCAGATAGAAATTACATTCTGGATTAGGACTCCCATGGCTGTTTTTCCTCAAAATAAATCCCCCAGCAGTTCAGGTGGAGTACAAAAAAGAAAGAAAAAAGAAAGAAAAATTCAGAACATTTATCAGAAAATTGTTTTCAGAGAAATTTCATTCCAGCTCGAATCTGACCATGAGGTCAGTGGGTGGGCAGAGCCAGTACACCCGTTTCCTGGCAGATGAGTCACTGCTGTTTACTGGGACGGTGGCAGGGAGGTTGTGGGAGCACTAGAATGGCTCAACTGGCCCATTCACACTGCACCCAGCTCTCTTGCACCTTGCCCCTCTCCTTCCTCCTCTTAGTAAGCAACAGCCCCTGCTACTACAGGGTTAAAGGTAAAGGGACCCTTGACCGTTAGGTTCAGTCGTGGATGACTCTGGGGTTGCAGCACTCATCTCGCTTTACTGGCTGAGGGAGCCGGCGTACAGCTTCCGGGTCATGTGGCCGGCATGACTAAGCCGCTTTTGGCAAACCAGAGCAGCGACCGGAAATGCCGTTTACTTTCCTGCCAGCGACCGGAAATGCCGTTTACTTTCCTGCACCTATTTATCTACTTGCACTGTATGCTTTCCAACAGGAGCACGGATTGAGCAACGGGAGCTCACCCCATCGCGGGGATTCAAACCGCTGACCTTCTGATCTGATTCTGAGATACTATTTTTGTGTGTGTATTTCTTAGAACCCCAAAGAGCAACAGCTTTAACAATTAAGAAAGAAAAGAAAGTCATGGACAGTGGTTTGAAAGAGAGAGGTACCAGAAAATTGGGGCATATTGTGCTTATGGCATTATATTTTGACTCTTTCAGATAAATAGAAGTTCTGTGTTAGGAGCAGCACTAATGGTGTCTTCTTACATCAGAACACCTTCAGATATAACAAAACTTAGCTTCCTATATAAGAAAACTTCCTACAGAGCAAAACCAGAATGATTTCTTCAATTTCTTTGTGTTAAAAATAAAAAAAGAAACTTGCAGTGATGAAACCAAATATAGAACATGGCATGCTTGGGAAGAAAAATAACTTACAGAATTAAGGTCCATTGGGAGCATCTGGGGGAATGGTAGTACACTGAAGCCAGGAAAATTCTGTAATAAAAAAATGACTGAGTTTTTTGTTTTGTTTTTAAGTGATTTATGCAAAAAACAACAACATTTAAAGTCATAGTATTTCACATTTGCTAGGCAGAATATTACTTTGTATTCTAATGTTCAAAGAGTATTCTAGATATCAGATCATGCAACTACAAGACAGTGTTTGCTGCTCTGGGAACTTTTCTTGGCCGAGGAGTAGGAGAAATCATTCAAATCAATAATAGCAGCTCTAGAATATTTAGGTCAGCCCTTAATGATCAAACCATTTGAAATCTCATTTTTAAAACTTTTTGTGGAGTGACTTCACAATGAATGTTTCACAACAGTGAAGAACTGGTGGCCTGGTTCATGGACTTGAGGCTTAAGTGAAAACCATGGCTTAGCATGAACGCACAAACATAGGGACTCCTGCTGCTGCTTTTCTTCTCTACAGTGGTTCTGCTGCTAAGCTGCACTGCACTGAAATATACCATAGCTTGGCTTATCCTGTCATCCAAATATGGGCTTGTGGTTTAGCCCTCTGCACTATGAGCTTTAAGGTTTGTCCTGTGGTTTATGGCTTGTGGAGAGAGTCTGGGAGAGCTACATCATGAGCACAGGTTCAGAAGACATCTTAAGCCAAACCATGGCATAGCTCAGCACAACAGGTCCTATATACCTGAAGGAGCGTCTCCACCCCCATTGTTCAGCCCGGACACTGAGATCGAGCGCCGAGGGCCTTCTGGCGGTTCCCTCACTGCGAGAAGCAAAGCTACAGGGAACCAGGCAGAGGGCCTTTTCGGTAGTGGCGCCCGCCCTGTGGAACGCCCTTCCATCGGAGGTCAAGGAGATAAACAACTACCTGGCATTTAGAAAACACCTAAAGGCAGTCCTGTTTAGGGAAGTTTTTAATCTGTGATATTTTAATGTATTTTGGTATTTGTTGGAAGCCGCCCAGAGTGGCGGGGGAAACCCAGCCAGATGGGCGGGGTATAAATAAATATAACAAACAACAACAACAACAACAACAACAACAACAAAGTGGCTGAGACCTCAACACACATATGCTTAGCCATGGTTGGCTCATTGTGATGTGTCAGCCAGGCCAATGTATCCTTCCGTTTTATTTAAAAACACTGGAAGAGGTAAAACAAGGTCCTAAAGAAGCTGAGGCTCCAATACTTTGGCCACCTCATGAGAAGAGAAGAATCCTTGGAAAAGACCCTGATGTTGGGAAAGATTGAGGGCACTAGGAGAAGGGGACGTCAGAGGACAAGATGGTTGGACAGTGTTCTCGAAGCAACCAACATGAGTTTGACCAAGCTGCAGGAGGCAGTGGAAGACAGGAGTGCCTGGCGTGCTATGGTCCATGGGGTCACGAAGAGTCGGACACGACTAAACGACTAAACAACAACAACAAAGAAGCTACAGTAATAGGAGGAAGACCTCCAAATGTTCCATCAGCCCCAGTAAGCATAGCCTATGGTCAAGGATGGTGGGAGCTGGAGTTGAACAACATCTGGATTACATGCTGAAATAAAATAATGCCTGGCCTACATGGAGAAAGAAAATAAAATAATACTCAAATCTCTGTTACAAGTTAGAAAACCACAATGCATTAATGATCTGCTTTTAAGATGGCACATAACTGTTTAAGAAGCTTCCTTACTTGCATGTTTGGCCCTCCCAGCTCTGATGGGTTTTGCGGGAAATTGGAAGCAACTGGGAAATTTGCAAATGTCCATTCAAGTGGAGCAACCTGCTAAAGGGCGACAAAGAATCACATTGATCAACATGTAATTAAAAAATATAACCTGGATAGCTGGTTATGCTGGAATAGATGGACAGTGCAGTCCACTCAGAATTCAATAGGACTTAACCCCATTTTGCATAGAATTTTAGCCTGAGTAAATAATATGGATAAGCATAGTTTGAATCAAGATATTGGGCATGAGATATGCAAAATTTATCTCCCATATTCTTAGTTGAAATCTGAGTCACAGTCAGCTGTGGTGAAAAGACTTTGTATGTAATCTCAAACACATTTAATCAGAAGTGGGTCCAGTGCAAATAGATGAGACTAAGGGAATGACTTCAAAACAAGGGTATTTAGCTTTGAAACACACAAGAGCAAGAACATTTTGGACTCTCAGGGTCCGTTAGTCCCAGTTCTGATTCAGAATGGGATTGACCCTTGCTGCTGCAGCAAGAATGTGAACTAGTATTGCCACAGACCCAGAATCATCATTATTCAGTCCATAGACTGACCGCTCCATGTGCAGTACAGAGGGACATAGCTGGAACCACTTACTTGGGCTGAGGAAAATGTATTTCTAACCACCTCACTTCCTCTCTGCACAGTCAATTTAGTAGCACAAATAACACCAGCAGTAAGAGAGAAATGTCTTCCCATTCAGCGCCCAGATCTCTTTGTCTTGAACCACACAGAGCAGATGTATGCAGTCTTCCATAACAGTAACAGAAGCCTCATCTGCAAAGGCAGTCAGGCACCAGACTCCCTCTAGAATGTGAGCCATTATGTCAGATCTGCTTGCTGCAAACTTTTCTCATTTTTGCCCTCACACCATAAGGCCTGGGACTTCTAAGCTCCTTGCTTTCAGCCCACCTACAGCATCCTGTTTAATGGACCTAGCCAGACCAGTTCCACTGGGTCATTCCCCCATGAGCCAGAAGGCCTGCAATTTGGAGTCGAGCAGCTGGCATTGATTTCTCTGTCTGCACTTCTAAAATAGCGGTACCAACTACCATGGAAACGCATTACACAACATTGACTTGTGAGATAAATTCTTTCCAGCTTACCTCATTGGGCACCTGGTTTACTGATGGATTCTGATCTGGAACCAGCTTTGCTGGAGGCAATCCAGGCCCCAACCTTGGCCTTTGCTACCATCAAGGAGGGAACACAAATTAAGGATGAAGTTTGCGATTTGAACGTTGTTTTTTATTTTATTTTAAGGATCAGGTTTATGTTTGCTTAGTGCTTCAGTTCTAAAAGAGAGATGCCCTCTGTTCGAAATAAAGAAAAGCTCTCCCAAAGTGTTGATACTGCTCCAAGATTTTTTCTTTCTAGTGATGAAATTAATTCTATATTGCACTGTAAAAAGGTAAAGGTACCCCTGACCGTTAGGTCCAGTTGCGGACGACTTTGGGGTTGCAGCGCTCATCTTGCTCTATAGGCTGAGGGAGCCAGCGTTTGTCCGCAGACAGCATCCAGGTCATGTGGCCAGCATGACTAAGCCGCTTCTGGCGAAACCAGAGCAGTGCACGCAAACGCTGTTTACCTTCCCGCCGGAGCGGTACCTATTTATCTACTTGCACTTTGATGCGCTTTCGAACTGCTAGGCGGGCAGGAGCAGGGACCGAGCAATGGGAGCTCACCCCGTCGTGGGGATTCAAACTGCTGACCTTCCAATTGGCAGGCCCTAGGCTCTGTGGTTTAGACCACAGCACCACCCCCTGTATTGCACTGAGGTTGTACTAATTAGCCACTGGTACTTATTGGCAGAGCCAGTATTGATTGCCTTTGGTTGAGTATATGTCTCCTTTCCTCTTTCCTTCCTATCCATTGCTCTTCTGGGCTTCTGTTTTGTTAAGTTTGTTATCAGTTAGTTTTGTGGTCTTTTATGATTTTAATATAAATTGCACCTGTTTTAATTGTGATATTTTTGTAACTTGCCCTGGACCATTTGGTGAACAGGAAGCTATTACTACCTAGCATCTATCTATCTATCTATCTATCTATCTATCTATCTATCTATCTATCATCTATCTATCATCTATCTATCTATCTATCATCCATCATAATTGAGTGGGCAGTGTGTCAGAATGTTTGCAACTCAGTACCTGTGGATCTGTGAAGGACAGCAATGCTCTCAGTTTGGCTGGGGTTAAAACCACACAGCAGCTTCTAGGGACAGAAATAGCTTTACTGGGGATGCTGAAGATTGGGAGGAAGTCCCATAAAGGAGAGAGGGGGGGGGGAGAGAGGCTCAAAGATAAGGATACCGACAGAAGTCTATATGAGTATTGGTGCCAAATGTCCCTTTGAGGCAAGAATAGACTCCATGAGTTCTCCTGGATTATAACATGTGCAGACACTCTCCTATTTGTCTCAAAAAACCACCTGGGTTTTGGAAGCATTCCTACTATGTACTCAAAAACCTTGAAATGCTCACAAATAAATGCTAGCAAAACCCAGACTATGAACACCCTCCCCCATCACTCCCCTCCTTATTAGTTCCGCACCTCCCTTACTGAGCAGAACCTAGCCTTGGTCGCCTTATGCAGCTGAGGATTGTGGGTCTTGTACTCAAGTCTCCAGCTGCAAAGATTAGAGGTGTAGTCTAAGCCCAAATCTAAGTTAGGAGAAGCTTAAAGTGGGCTTTGCACAACTTGAAGTGGGGCAGCCTTTTCTGACGAGTTGTTGGCATTCCAAGCTCCCTGTTGTCAATTCTCATTCCACTGCCATTTGAACTGGATGCTTCTACTGAGCCATCAAATTAGCCTTGAAATTTCAATGTTGTTAATATTCAGTTAATAAGTTAGAGCAAAGCCAGCACACAGGAATACAGAACTAAAATCATGACCTAATTCTGCAGCAGTTAAAGGTTATCTTGAGAGGTCACTTTTACAAGAACAATGCAGTTAAAACTTACATTTTTTCTTTTCTAACTTCTTGCACCTCAATTACTTTGCTTTTAAGGTTATGGCAGTACCTGTGTTTGCTGTGGATTGTTCCCCATGGCTTTGTATCTTTGCATCAGTCGTAGTATCTGAGGATTGAATTACAGAACAGTTTCTTGCAAGGGATAATCGGAATTATTCATCACTGGAGAAGTGATGTAGACTATTCCTATACTATGATAGCTGACTTTCCCTTGTACTGTGGACGTTTTCCTATACACATGTACTTAAACTTGGGAGACAGTTCACTTCGACTGAAAACCATTCAAAATGTCCACAGCGGTAAAACAAAATAGAATGTTTCAATGAAGGCTTTTAGGAGATGTTCAGGTTGGAACAAAAGGAAGAAAAGAACAAAAATGCTACAATAACACCCACACCTTCACCAGCCCTTATAATTATGTGGCACATTTGTCACCAGAACTCAGAGAAGCCAAATATTTGCAGGAAACACAAAACTCCTGAACAAAGGTACCACCTTGCGAGGGCAATGCGGGGGGCAAAACCACAACTGCAAGTACACAAAGTAAAAGTTATACGTTACAGTATTTAAACTTTAAACAAGCGTGTCTTGCATCATTTCTATAGGAGGGTAAAGAGAATGAAAGGGTCAAATAATCCAGGTCTGTCTTCCGCATACTCTGCAAATAGGAACTACAGTGGTACCTCAGTTTAAGTACACAATTGGTTCCGGAAGTCTGTACTTAACCTGAAGCGTACTTAACCTGAAGCGAACTTTCCCTTTGAAAGTAATGGAAAGTGGATTAATCCGTTCCTGACAGGTCCGCAGAGTACTCAACCTGAAGCGTACTTAACCCAAGGTATGACTGTAATTGGTTACGGAAGTCCGTACTTAACTTGAAATGTACTTAACCTGAAGTACTTCGCCATTGAAAGTAATGTAAAGTGGATTGATCCGTTCCAGACGGGTCTGTGGAGTACTTAAACTGAAAGTACTCAAACCAAAGCGTACTTAAACCGAGGTATGACTGTACACAGAGATCATCAGTTCAGCTTCCTCTACTGAGGATTCTCCCTCAAATTCACCACAAAGTGCACTCTGGCTTAGTGCTGAACAGTGCCAGACCTTGAGAAACAGGCCCTCCTGTGCCTTTTGCTTGGCCAGAACCAATAGTTGGGGTGGGCTGAGGCTGAGGAGGTGCCAAGGGAATCCAGCAACCCACAATCTGTATCTAGGGGGAAGAATTTGTGCCAGTCTCCAGCATCACTGTCATCTTGATAGGCATTTGTCTAGCTAATTATCCAACTTGTACAAGTGACAAGGAAATATATATATATTTAAAAACCCTTTCCTAAGATTCAAAGCATGCACACAAGAACACTACTTACCAGCGGTGGAGGAAGCCTCTCGGACACCTGGGGCAAACTGCCCATAGGGACACAATGTGCATGGCACCCATGATGGCCTGGCCATCCGCTGTCCACCCATTGCCTCCCCCCCAGCTGTAGGGCGGCTGAGGCCCCGCGGCACATGTGTCCCCATGGGCGCTGCACATCCCATTACGTCCCTATCGGCACAGCGGCGATCCACCCAGGGCGGGCTGTCCCTCCACCCACTTTCTCTGCCACTGCTGCTTACCTCTCTGCTGTTGCTAGTAGCAAGGATTCTGCCCATTTGGTTCAGCTAAGGAGGAAGCAAATACATTCCAGATGTAGTACACCAAAATGGATTGGCGTTGCATTTCATTCGCTTTTCCTATACGTAACTACCGTAGTTACCAGTTCATGATCTAGGTAGGATCATTGCAACCTACTCAAAATGAAATAATGGTAATGCAGTAGTTCCTGAATGCTTATGATGGACAGGTTATGTCGCACCAACTGCTTGGGCAGTGCACTGGTTACCCCAGTGCATCAGGGTAGCAACATCTCCCCAGCATCATAGCTTGAAGTTTCAGAGGTCTGCAGAAACAGAACACAAATCTTTCTGTGCAATGAGATGGGCAGAGATCAAGCATCAGCAGAGCTTTGTGAATTGCAGCATTATATTTCTGGCATAAATTAGCACATAAAATTCACTACTCTGTGTTTGCCAGCATAGCTGTCAAGTTTTCCCTTTTCTCGCAAGGAACACTATTCAACATAAGGCAATTTCCCTTTTAAAAGGGAGAACTTGACAGCTTTGTTTGCCAGGTGCATCTGCACTGAGCTGCTGATGAACTTTTTAGTGTTGTGTTTACAGTACTTGTGTAAATATTTAAATATCTCCCCAAGGCCTATGCTACGCAGCCCTCCTTTAAACTGAAGACATTCAGGGATTGAACCCGGGACATAGCAGAATGATCTATCCTTGGAGGTAGGGAAAGACTAGGGTTGCCATATTTCAAACAGTGAAAAGGAGGACAGAAAAGTTGTTGAGCTTTTTTTACTGAAACCGCAAACAGAATTAACATTTTTGAACTATTTTTTAATGGAAAATCAGCAAAAACGACAAGATGTCTGGATTTTTCTGGACATTTCACCAATTTTCGCCTGGACACTGCTGCTGACATATTTCGAATATGTCCCAGAAATTCTGGACATATGGCAACCACAGGTAAGACTCACACAGGGCACAGATGCCCCCCAAAACAAGGTTGAGAACACTTCTGGGGGGGGTAGCTCTTTCTCATACACACTCTACAAAGTAAGCTTTTAAAATTTCCTTTGAAACGGATGCATGTCCCTAATGTTAATTCAGGATTTATTTATTTTATTTAAAAAAAGCAAAATGTGTGTCAGCTATGAGAAGTTTGCAATGGCACAAACTTCGCAATGGCACAATCAATGCACATAGTGCTTTGCAAACTAATATGAGCAATGAAAGGCAAGCAGTTGCCTTTAGACAAAGTAAACCTACCTCAGGCAGCTGATTTGGGACACCGTGAAAGGGCAGCAAACTGTTAGTTATTTAAATTATTGTTGTTGTTATGCTGAGCCTTAAATTAAGCAAGCCAGCAATCTCTCTCCTGGATATAAACCTTTCTAATCCCTGTCATTCTCTGAAAACGTACACATATACCCCTTACTGTCTTCTTGGCTCACTTGAGAAATGAAATCGAAAATGGGCACTCTGAAAATGGGAACACGTAAAGTTCAGTGTACCCCAATTACTACCAAAAAAAAAAAAAAAACCCTGAAAGCAGGACGTTTCTATGTCTTGCCTTCAAATTGGGATCTGCCTCTTATAAATTGTAACCCATGCGGTTTAGGTATTTTGCCACACAGAAAGCACACACATAATCTGGGACTAGTTAGCAGAAAAAGGCTGGAAAGAAAGACATTCACAGGCCTGCCCCCAGAAACATTATATACTGAAAATACTTTCAGAAAGCTAAAATGTAGCACAGGCATAGCCCATTGCAGGCCCCTGATTACTGGCACAGTGTGAAACTCAGACATTTGAATTGAAGCATACCTAGGAAATGGGGACGGGAGAGATAAGGACACACACACACACACACACACCAAAAATTACTACTTTCAAGCCAGCTGAAATTTGGTATAACCAAATGCTGCTTACAAAAAAAAAAGTCTGAAAATGGACATTTTCACACCTAAGTGTTAACATTTGGAGCATGAAGTTGCCTCCTGTTTGGGAAAGCATTGCAGCACAGAGGAAGCCAAGTTCCATGTGGCATGGTGAGTTTCACTGCCCCTGCAGGCTTGGATTTAGGGAGAAGCATGTTGAACCATTATCAGCTAGAAGCCCAGAGCTATGCCATACATTAAGTGTACTTTGCTGTAGCTTGCTAGGTATGTATGCATCTTACCAAAAGAGCCAAGCTTAAGTAGATTAAAAGCTACTTACTGGTAAAGAGATTGCCAGCCCCAGGAGAGAAAGGAGTAGAATTACAATCTTCATATTTCAAATTGGTACCTGCATGAAAGAATCAGAAATGAATTTTCCCCCCACCGTCTTTCATTACAAATTTCTACCTTGGCATTACAAGGCATTCTTACCACGTGGTTGTATGGCAAATTCAGAAGAAATAATGGCTTGGTTCTCCTCCTGCTTTGTTGAAGCTCTTTCCCCAGCTGCTGGAGACTTTTTGGGACGTGCCCGCCTCCTGCATGGAATTTAAACTCTCTTCCAAGTGGGCAGTGATCAAAGCCGAACCCACACACAGTCATTTGTGTTTCACGCAATGCCCAACATCTTATTAGCAGCAAGTATCATTATGTCACAGAATGTCTGTGGTTATTGAGGGAAAAATCTCTTCCCTCCTGAGGGGGAGGAGATGTTGTGGGCCCACGAGGCCTTCACTTAGGGGGGGGGAATGGTTAGCATTCCCCCCAGCCCATTGGTCGGCTCCCCACTGCGGCGCGCCCTCGGCACATCCAATCTAGATGTCCCGGGGGGGGGGGGGCTCGCGCATTTAAGCGAGCGCGCGGCGGGGAATCCTCCTCGCTCTGGTTCTTTGTTGACATTGCTGCGGACCTCGGTTGGTCGCCGTTAAGGGACCTGGTAGGAATTTTCCCACTTGGCAAATTGGCTCAGGCCTGGTGGTTTTCGCCTACCGCATAGCAAATCATCACAACTTTGGGTTTGGCAGTAGGCATTGGATTATCTCGAGAATGTACAGGTGCGGGGGGGGGGAGGTTGCTGCCATCACCTCTCCCGAAATGCAGAAGGGTACTCCCTTAAGGAGTCCGGGGCGTTGCCAAGTCCGAAGCTGTGGTAGGTGAGGGCCAGAGGGCACACCCCTAATGGTGGCCCCAGTATGAGTTCCTAGTTGATGTGCATCGCAGGACTCATCCAATGGCTGGTTAACCCTTCACATACTGCCAGCAGACCGGGCTGGAGTTGGATATAGTCAGTTAGATCCAATGCCTATGCCAATACCTCTCTACATCCGTAATCAATAAAGTTGTGGCCTTTTTATGCCCATTAACCTTATGCAATGTGTCTTGTGTCTTTATTTCTCTCGGGGAGGACTCGGGGTATCGCCACACAATCTTTTCTCACTGAGATGGAACACCATAACACATGGAATGAGCTAAACCAAACCAGGCCCACTTCTCTGAGGGGTGGAACACAGCTGCCTCTGAGAGAATGCAATTAACCACCATCACCCCACTTTCAGATCACATGTGATTATTCCTCAGGCTCACCCATATCCTGGGCCAACTCGCTGGTTCTTCAGATTGATGCCCCAACTTATGGAGGGGACATGTATTCTGCACAAACATTTCTAGGCTGTACACACAACAAATCCGCTCCACTTCCTGGTGGGGCGGAGTTGCAGTGGACCACGTGGCCACCCACTCCCCTCCGGGGGCGCGGACGTTGTTCCGTGCCGCCCGGGGGGAATCCCGGCCACATCATCCATCAGCCAGCCAATCGGCTGGCTGGGGGGCGTGGCCGGGGATAGTTTAAACTGAGGCACAAGCCAAGAGACTTCCTCCTGGCTCGCATTCTCAATCTCCCACCCTCCCTCCCTTTTTGCAGGTTTGGTCTTTAATGGCCTTGCTATGGACCTTGGTTGGTCGCCATTGGGGGGCCTGGTAGGAATTTTTCCGCTTGGCAGATTGGCTCAGGCCATTTGCTTTTCGCCTACCTCGTAGCAATTGTCACAACTTTGTAAGGTTTTGTGCTTAGGCATTGGGTGACCTCCTGATGGGGGAGGGGAGGCCTGGCCATCGCCTGCCCCTCCATGTGTAGGTGTATTCAATTAAAGGAATCCGGGGGTGTGGATCTTGTCTGAAGCCCAGGGCAGGGCTAGGGCCATGCCATGACCCTTCCGGGAACCCAGGGGGAAGCTCAAGTTGGTTTGCATCGACAGGGCTCCCCCTACCGGTGGTTTACCCTACCAGACTTCCTGTGCAGCGGGCAGGAGTCAGATATAGCCTGGTCTACTCAATGCCTAAGCCAATACCGCTCACATTCTGTAACCAATAAAGTTGTGGCCTAAATTTGCCCAATAACATTAACCTTATATCATGCATCCTAGTGTTTTTATTCCTCCTTGAGGGGGTGCCTGTGGGGTCTCAACACGCAAATATTCAGAAGAGTAGAAGAAGAGTTTGGATTTGATATCCCGCTTTATCACTACTCAAAGGAGTCTCAAAGCGGCTAACAATCTCCTTTCCCTTCCTCCCCCACAACAAACACTCTGTGATGTGAGTGGGGCTGAGAGACTACAAAGAAGTGTGACTAGCCCAAGGTCACCCAGCAGCTGCATGTGGAGGAGCGGAGACTTGAACCCGGTTCCCCAGATTACGAGTCTACCGCTCTTAACCACTACACCACACTGGCTCTCTTGGGCATTGTAAAGCACATCTTGTACATTGTAGTTAAGGGTGCTGCAAATTGTAGATTTGTGAATCCTTAGAACTGTAGCTTACCTCTCACAGAGCTACAGTCCCCAGCACCCTTAATGAACTACAGTTCTCTGGATTCTTAGGGGGGCAGGGGCGGGGGCTGGAATGTGCTTTACATGTATGGTGTGTGTGCAGCCCTAGCTGGGTGACATGTATTCTGCAAATGTGGTCCCTCTTCTGATTCATTCTCTGGGTCTGCTGCATCCATATAGCCCAGGCATCCCCAAACTTTGGCTCTCCAGATGTTTTGGACTACAATTCCCATCTTCCCCAACCACTGGTCCTATTAGCTAGGGGTCATGGGAGTTGTAGGCCAAAACATCTGGAGGGCCGCAGTTTGGGGATGCCTGATATAGCCCCATCAGACCCTCTATTGTAGCACCTACAAGCATCACTACATCCCTCCCCACCAAGTGCCCATTAGGCTCACTCCTGCCCTTTGTTCTCTTCCTGACATTTGCGGGGAGAGGTCAGGTCCCCCCCCCCAGTGTATGTATGTGTTTCCCCTGGGGGATCACAAAGGCTATTGGTCCTGGGGTGGGGATGGTTGGGAGATGAACAGGAGAAATGAAGTATAGGCTGTGTCTTTGCTTCCTATGTGGTTTAGGAAGGAAGTAGAGAAGCAACAGAAGATGCATCGCTGCAGTTAGTAAGAAAAGGCTGTGAGTGGGAGGGCCAAAGGAATAGGAAGCCCAAGAGATGGGTAGTAGCTGGAGTGGGCTCGACAAAGGCCTCCTTGGAGGGTTTGGGGGGGTGGGCTTTGCCCTTTTCTCTGGATTCTATGACACTACACTCCAAATCTCTGGACAACTTATCCAGAAGTTTCATGCATATATTAAATAGTTTGGGGACAAGATGGAAACCAGGAGTGGGGGACTGGATTTGCCTGGTAGTGGTTAACAGCGATGGACTCGCAATCTGGTGAACCGGGTTCGCTTTCCCGCTCCTCCACATGCAGCTGCTGGGTGACCTTGGGCTAGTCACACTTCTCTGAAGTCTCTCAGCCTCACTCACCTCACAGAGTGTTTGTTGTGGGGGAGGAAGGGAAAAGGAGATTGTTAGCTGCTTTGAGACTCCTTGGGGTAGTGATAAAGCGGGATATCAAATCCCTTCTTCTTCTTCTTCTTCTTCTTCTTCTTCTTCTTCTTCTTCTTCTTCCTCTTCCTCTTCTTCTTCTTCTTCTTCTTCTTCTTCTTCTTCTTCTTCTTCTTCTTCTTCTTCTTCTTCTTCTTCTTCCCCATGAGTCCCTTTGACAGGTCGGTGTGCCCATCAGAGATCCAGCATGAGGATGCAAGCCCCCCTGTCCAATCCCAGTCTCAAAACCAGGCTGAGAGCCAGAATAGAAATGGATCCAAAATATTAGTGTATTCCAGGAGCACCTGAAATTGAGGTGTCAAGCATCTGACACACAGATGGAATGTATAGGCCAATAGTAATAAAAAATGGTGGGGTCTAAAAAGAGTTCCTTCTGTTCCCCGTGTCTTGCCATGCTTTTCTTCGAAACCTTTGGCACCTTGCTGTACTACAAGGAAGCATTTATTGTCTTGCCCACCCAGCAGATCATGCTACCTCTGGTTACTTTAATCAGCTAGGCAAATGTCCTTACAATTCCGGACATCCTGAGCACATCCTTAGGCCATAGGTGCCAACTTCCAGACTGAAAAATCCGGGATCGGCAGCTGTGCGGAACCGGAAGTCGTGCTGCGGCCATTTTGGAACTGGGCAGAGCAACACCAGAAGTTGCTTCTACACATGCTCTGCCCATTTCCAAAATGGCTGCAGCGTCGGAAGTCGCGCTGTGGCCATTTTGGAACTGGGCAGAGCAGCACCAGAAGTCGCTTCTACGCATGCTCTGCTCATTTCCAAAATGGCTGCAGCACCAGAAATCGCTTCTGCGCATGTCCAGAGACTCCAGACATGCGCAGAAGGAGCCTCCCTGGGCCAGTAAGAATCCGGGGGATTTACGGGGTTTTTTAAAATCCGGGCTGCCAGCGGGAAACAGCTGGATAAACGGGGGTTCCCCGGGGAATACGGGAGACTTGGCAGCTATGCCTTAGGCTGAACAAACTGAACAGTAACCATAGCAACAGATGAAGAAGGTGCATCCAGATACTCGACCATCAATAGTGTCCAGTTCAGACTAAATGCAAAGTGTTTTGCAAATTGGACACAGCCTAACCCTGCATATGTTTGGGTGGAGGGTAGTGTCACTAAACTTAATGGGAAGTGTGCAGAATAAAAAATATATTTAGGACTGGGCCTAAAACTCCTATTTTTAGGTCTTTCTCTCTCTTTTGAAGTTCATTGTTTTACACGAGCAATACATTTCTAAAAATACATACATTAACTGAATAACTTTTTCTGATCACCTCTTGATTTCATGGTTTCCTCCTTCCCCACCTGTCTCTTAATTACGCACACAAAAAAGGAAAAGGAAATAAAAAGAATATTTTTAACAAGTTACTTCTTGCACCAAACCTACACCTAATTCTGGAACTGGGTAACCTGACCATCATACCATAATTAATGGTTTAGACAAGGCAAAAATGTCATTAAGATTATCTGTAGTAGAGATGGACGCAGCATCAGCAAAACAGAAATGATGCTTAATTCGTTTGTGATAATATAGATGAAAATGACAGATCAACTGGTGGTATATAATTTTACTTCTCCAACTTTTCTCTATAGTGCAAAGAAACTAATGTTTCCCATTTAGGTTAAGAATTACATGTAATAAATGGGCTATTTTCAAAGTGTGCAGTAAGCAAAAATGTGATTCATAATAGACTTAGCATAAGTAGACATAATGAGCAAGAACCAATGCACCCATTTGATTCAAAAGGTGTTCCTAATCCCATACTGATCTCCTAAAATAGCTTTGGATTTGTGCTGCCAATTACGGGCTTTCTGGTTGTCTGGTGACTAGTAATGTACCGACAAACTCACCTTGACTCACAACACTGAAATTGCCATCAAAATCAGTTGGGCTGGCAGTGCAACATATTGAAAGGACACAATCCACACTACCTCTTTATTCCTGGGTGTCTAAGGTGAATGAACTCCCCCTGCAGAACACTCCTAAAGAGGGGGGGGGAAGCCTTCTTTTTTCTCATGATAAAGCAGTGGTAGGTTCCAAAATGGGGAGAGCCTGCAGAACCCCCATCCTCTTATTCACATTTGCTGCTCCATTGATTCAACTCATCCTTGGCACGTCTCTGCACTAAAACGTTTATCTCCCTGTCCCTCTTCTATAGGGTTTGTTTCTCTTGGGACTTGGCAACCTGGGAAGGAAGCCCATCTAGGAGGAGGAAAACTCTGATCCTAAACCTCTGCTGCCTTGTGGAACATCTTCAGGAGAAGAACAGGCTAAGAAGTAAACCCTACCCAAATCCGGAGTGAAGTCCCTAAGGTTCAAGGTTGGTGCCTTGAATGTCTCCTTCTGGCAACTTCTGCAGCCAAGCTGGTACCAAACATATTGATCTGCTTTCCTTTGGACCACATCAGTGAGGTCGGGGGTGGTGGTGGGCTTATCATCTGGGCAGCCCAGGACCTCCATACACACTACCCAGGCTTGCACCCCAGAGAGGTCACTTTGGTGCTGCAGTTTGACTTCACCCTTGGAGGCACACTCCATTGTCTCTTCAGACATATGGATGCCAACAATAACAACATTCCTGCTCCAACCCAAACCTCCTAGCTAGGATGCTTCCACACCTCCATCTCCTAAGTCAGGTGTAGAGAACATTTGGCCCTCCAGATATTGCTGAATTACAATTAGCATCAGGCCCTGCCAGGGATTAGAACAACTGCAGTTCATCAACATCTGGAAAGTCAAAGGTTCCCCCCCCATACCTGTCCTAAAACCTAGGGTTTTAAGGCCTGATTTTAAGGCTAATGTGGTGCCCGTCCAATGTTTTGGATTACAATTCTCACCATGCTCTACCACCAGTCAAGCTGGCTGGAATGATGGGATTCGGAGCCCAAAACTTCTGTAGGATACCACATCAGATAATCCTGATTTATCCCTATCCTATCACAAGGTGACACCACTATGCCACAGTAAGGATTTCAGAACAGTTGTCTGATAAAGGGCCTGCTCCCACCTGGTGTCAGGGCTGGTGCAGGTCAGCAAAGGGACTCAGAGATGAGCTGTAAAGTTGATTCTTTATTCAGAATACAAACAGAAAAACTTATGGGCAAGGCTGGCCCTGGCAAACCAGTTGCCAGGACTGACGATCTGTGCCTCCCACTTTCCCCGAAGTCTTCTCCTCATCCAGCTGTTTTCCCAGCAGTCTTAAACTCTGTTGGGGAGCCCCACCCCCCTGTGCTCTCTGCTCTGCTACATGCAAAACTCTCCATGCTCTTGGAGACAAGGGAGGAGGGGAGCTAAATACAGTAGGACCTGTTGGCTCCAGGGAATCTGTTCCAGCCTCAGCCCCCTCAGCCCCAACTTCCTCCTCAGCTGTCTGTCCTATGTCTGCAGTGCTTTCTGCCTCCTCCTCTTCTTCCTCTCTCTCACTCAAGCCTGTTTTTTGTTCAGCACCCAACCATTGTCTGACTTGTAGACAACACCCTAGTCTCTCACTTGCTTTTATGGGTAGACCCAAGGAGGATGGTCCTTCTTCAGGCTGCCTACAGCTTTGTCCCCTTCAGATGCAATCTCCACACCCTGTTCCAGGTCCAGCAGGTTTGTTGAGTTTCCCAGGGGGTCCAAAGGATGGGGAAAAGCTCCCTGTCCACTAACAGCTGTTTCTTCTTCCTCTGTCCTGTCCTCCTCCTCCTCTTCCAGCTGCTTTGCTAAAAAGGATTCACAACAACAGGTGCCTGTACTGAAGCTCCAGCTAAACTAGGCCAACTGAATCAAGGATGCCTCAAACACCAGGACTGTATTGTGTGGCACTTGCTGTTGGATGATTCCGACCAGGGCCGGATTTAGGTCTGATGAGGCCCTAAGCTACTGAAGGTAATGGGGCCCTTTATATGTCCAGCTGTCCTTTGTCAACAACAAATTGTCGCTGTTTTTCTGTTGAATATATGCTATATGGTAATTTATGGACCTAATAGGTACCTAAAGACATTTGCATATAACAAAATATGTATTTTATCAAAGTAATTGTTTGAAATGCAACTGAAATACAATTAAGAAGAAGTATATTAATAGTGAAATACAATTAAGAAGAAATATATTAATAGTGAAATAATTATTAAGCTCCAACTTTAAAAAAAATATATATTTTTCTTCCAGTAGCACCTTAGAGACCAACTAAGTTTGTCATTGGTATGAGCTTTTGTGTGCATGCACACTTCTTCAGATACACTGAAAGTCTCCAGACCCTTATATATAGTGTGAGAGTGGGGAGGGGTATTCTCAGGAGAATTCACTCCTGACTTCTGTTTCGACTACGCCAGACCAACACAGCTACCTACCTGTAATTAAAATTATTTTTTATTCACAACAAACTTAATAATGCAAACACATTGGCATTTGGCAATAACAAAGGTTCCTTTAGAAACACAATTTACAAAGATTCATAATCTAGTCTCTAGAAACTTGCTAGAACATGAAATAATAATAGCAAACCAGTGATATTTTAGGGAGCAGACTAGCAGGCGGGGCCCATTACTTACATCACAGGAGCCTACACAACACAAAACACTGTTGCGGTATGTAGGTTTTTATTTTATTTGTTTTTTATCTTATATTTTGGAAATGTACATCCAGGTTTTTTTTCTTTACATTTTGGGGGGGGCCCTAGGAGAGTGGGGCCCTAAGCTATAGCTTGTTTAGCTTATACATAAATCCGACACTGCACTGTCGGTTAAAATAGACTTCCTTTTCTCTTATTCTTGGTGAATGCAAGATACAAGCACAAGATATGAACATCATAACTACTACTAGCACCAAAAACAGCTTAAGGCATTATATTTGCCTTTCTTATATTCATCTAGAAGATTACTGCTGATGTTTCCAATCATTTCCTTACAATTCCTGATCTTAGAAATTGTGTTGAACTCAAAACAAATGTCGTTTATTTCTCTCTTATGGAGTTTTTAAAATAAAAAGATACCATCCTGTACAGTAGTAGCTTGTGTTTTTCCTCCCTCTGGTGTCCGTTTTAGGAAATACAGCAATCATGCCATTTACAAAGATCAGCCTGGCTTTATTGATCTGTTAGCTACGGACAATTGTTTGCTTGGATCAGCTTCACTTATTAAGGCAACATACCACCCAACCCATTTCATCTGTCACAGCTGATCTCACAGTTCCGTTGGCATACAACATGTTATGATTTTAATATGTGGTACAGAGATGTGAAGATTGAAGAAAACTATTCAGTGTCTTTGTTTTTAAGCCAGCACTTTACAAATCAGACACTGTGGTCAAAGAGTTTTGAATTTAAGCACTATTTAAGCACCATGTCAGCCAAGCACTAAAAAAAAAAAATCAGTGGCATGATATTTAACATGGATTTCCAATTTAATGTAAAAGTATGTATATATATCAAATGGTTACAAAAGTCATAACTAGCTTTCAACCAATGAAGATAATTTACCAAAATACAGAAAGAAAACAAATTTGAAAAGAAACTAAGGGACTATTGAGTCTTTGAGGGGAACAGGAAGAAAACAGAAAGAAAAGAAAACACAGCTAAGGTCAATATTCATCTTTTCTACTTTTCCCTTCAGCAAAAAATAACAAAAGAACCAAAACCAAAACAAAAAAAACTATACCCCAATATGAATGCCAACTCAGTTTGAGATCTCTGTAATTCCTTTTGATTACATGGTGTTTCATTTCAATTCTGTGCAGCATCTTAGGGCTCAACAAAATGAGAGCGCAGAAGATTCTTGATTGGTTCTCTAACAGTTTCTTTAAAATGAAAATACAGCTGGAGGGGATTCAGAACCACTGTTAACCCTTTCCTCTCATGCCATTTAGCTGACCTAAATCTCGCCTCCCACCCCACCCCACGCAACTGCTATTGGTGCTAAGATGTAAAGCATACTGGAGCCCTTATAGCGTCTGTATGTTTTGCCTCCCAAAGCACAGAGCAGCTCCAGAGAGCAATTTAGATCAGGGTAAAATGGCACTGGGGTGGGGAAATTAAAGCCCCCTTCTCAACTCCTTGACCCTAATCTGAATGACACACACTGGGCTGCATTTGCCTTTTGGAAATGCAGGAAATCTATCCATGGACTCCCTCAGCAATTCAATCTTGACTAGCTGTGTCCAGGGGGTCACTATCCCCTCTTCCCATGTTCATGTCTCCTCTGCCATTAGTTCCTGTAACTGAACCCGGTGGTGTATTAGTTCTGCTCATATCCGGAACTCTTCCAGGCGTCACAGGTTTTCCATTTCCAGAGGTCACCAGGGGCTTCTTGAAAGGCACATAAACCACCACCAAACAAGGTGGCAGCCTGGGAATTCTCGAGAACCACCAGTTGTGAAGTCCAAGCGTTGGCGTATACTTGGTCCAATGTCCATTTCTAGGCTGTGAAAACAGAGCATGTTCTCATGTATGCTGGTAATTTCATTGCACAATGAAGACAAGTGGAAACATCTATTTTGATCTGCTAGGGTCTTGGAGAGATATCAGAGAAGAAGGTCACACATTTTAAATGTTCATATCACTTTAACAGTTAACGCTTCCTGCAAAGAATCCCAGGAACTGTAGTTTGTTATGGGTGCTTAGAAGCTTAACCCTGTAAGGGGGTCTTCTAATACCTCTCTGCACTCTTTACAAACTACAGTTCCCATGATTCTCTGCGGGAAGCCGTGGTTGTTGAAATGGTATTAAGAGTGTTTTGAATGGATGGGTTGGATGTGACTGGAGACCAGATTCTGAACATTCCCTTTCAGAATCATAAGGGCTCCATTGGGCCACCACCAAAAGAGACCTTTCCCTACCATCCTGATTTGACTAGGACATCCCAGAATTACAGAAACCATCCTGGCTTCTGATTGGATCCTAGAATGTCCCTTTTTTGGGGGGGGGGGTTCTTCACTCTCTTGTGAGACAGCAGGACCAAAAGACATGTGTTTTTGCATGGGGGTGGTGTGTGTGTGTGTGTGGAAATGCACCCCACAGCACTGGGAAGAGTGGGGATCTGAGCCGAGGGTAGGAGCAAATCAGCTCCTGAAGAATGAAGGCTCCTTGCGCTGCTGGTCTCTGGCTCCTGCTTTCCATTGCACTGTTGAACGTATGCCTTCCCAGAGGTAAGTCCTGGCTGATGCTTTGGCCCAGGGATGAGGGGAGCCCCCCCCCCAAATCCAGCTCGCCTGCTGCTTTTACCCCTGGTTGGCAGTGGGGAGGGGTGGTGCAATTGCCTCTGCAAACTGGATCTGGGGGTCCCACGTCCCATTTTTTTATCATCTCTGATTTTGGAGGGTATGCTGTGAACTGGCTGATCACACAAAAAAAAGACAGTATGCTTTAGTATCACATGTACCATTCTCTTGAATGGTGTGGCCGCCTTGCATCAACAGGAGGACTGGCCCATCCATTAACCTCAGTGAGGCAGCAGACTGGAGGGGCAGCAGATCCAAGTTCCCATGCAGCATGCTGCTTGCCGCCTCCTGCACTTGTCACCTGCTGGCATCACCTGGGAAGAGTAGAACGTGCTTCTCTCTGGCCTCCCTTTTTCTCCTCCACTGGGGCTTCCTTGGGCCACCTCCAGTTGCTTCAGGCAGCAGAGGAGGAGGGAGGTGAGTTGGCGAAAAAGAAGGCAGGGAGGGAGGGTATGCTGTTTTCTGTTTTGCCTCAAGCGGCAAAATGTCTTGGGCCGGCCCTGATCAGCAGTTTTAAAAATTCCTTCTGCTCTATCAAACGCCTTTTGTGCTTACATTAAGAGGCACTAGGGGAACTGCCTTGTTGCTGAATATGCCTTGGCAAGGTTCACAGGCAACCAGCACAACACAGCAGAGTGCAAAGTTTAGGCTGTGACTTCAACTGATTAGACAGACAGATCAAGCTGTTAGATGGCGACTGTCGCGAAGTAATTATACTCACTCTGCGCACCAAGCGAGAGGAACCCATGGCGACAAATAAAAACAGCAACAGGATGGCGGGTCTCATCTGGTACAGATGATTTCTGTTGGGAGAGAAACCAGCTGAGTAACAAGAAGCAAGTGCCAGTTGCACTCCAGGGTGGGGAAAAATTGTCTCAGCCACATACAGGGATAATATACAAATTAGCTGGAGCCTTACTCTCATAGCCAGTCCCATAGCCAGTTCAGTGGGTGGGGGACACCGACAAAGTAGGTGGGGCAGTTTTCCTTATGTACACATTGATTGTTTTACTTGTCTTCATTAAGGATATTATTCAATGAGGATAATAATGTTCATTATTATTGTTACCTGTACAGGCCGTCTGGCAGTGGTAGGCCAGGTCAGAGGGGAGCACAACACCCTCTCATTCCCTTCCCGTCTGTTTTTTACCTCTTTGTTTTCATCCTTCCTCCCATCCTTTCCTTTTTGCTTCCTCATCTTCCCTTAGCTCCATTCACTTCCTTGTTCCCTCAATTCCCCACCAACTCATTTCTTCCTTTTAGCTTTTTGCTACTCTTCCTGCCCCCCCTCTCCAGCCTTCTGTGTTTTCTTCCACCTTTCTCCTCCATCTCTCACTTCTTCCCCCTTTTTTCAGACACCATCCCTTCTGTGTTCACACGTCCTTGCCTGCTCCAACCAACACAGTTCTTGCACTTCCTCTCCCATTTCCCTAATAATTTTAAATTTCTCCTTCAAAGGGACATCCACCTTATGACTGTCTAGTGTTGTTACTGATCTTTGTAAACAGCTCTGGAAACTTTTTCATTTATGTTGGGCCAAATATTCAGCCCACTAATGAATTTCATCAGTTTCAGGTTAGGGTAAAAAAAATGTCACACACACACACACACCCCCCAATATTGTGTTGAACTTTAGGGGTTGTGAGTAAATGCTATTAATTTTTTACTTACTTTATGTGAGATGGCGGAAGGATTTCTTTCTTTCTTTTAACTACCCGAAAAACACTTTACTGCAGGATTATGTGGTGACTTGCTGAATTGGCATATGGCCATATTGGAAGTGTTAAAAATTTGGTGAATATGGAGATTTAGTGGGGAAAAACAAAAACAAAAAGCTTCTTGAAATATGGCAACCCTATGTGGTATTATTGCCTGGGGTATTCTTGGGAGGAAAAGGTGACTAAAAGGGTTTTTGTTTTTAAAGGTAAAGGACGATTAAGTCTAGTCAAAGGCGACTATGGGGTTGCGGCGCTCATCTCACTTTCAGGCCAACGGAGTCAGGATTTGTCCACAGACAGCTTTCCAGGTCATGTGGTCAGCATGACTAAACCACTTCTGGCGCAACAGGACACCGTGACAGAAACCAGAGTGCACGGAAATGCCGTTTACCTTCCCGACGGAGCGGTATCTATTTATCTACTTGCACTAGTGTGCTTATAAAACTGCTAGGTTGTCAGGAGCTTGGACAGAGCAACAGGAACTCACCCCATCGTGCAGATTCGAACCGCCAACCTTCTGATTGGCAAGCGCAAGAGGCTCAATGGTTTAGACCACAGTGTCACCCACACTGGTGCTGTGACTAACCCCATTGTTGCCAGTCAGATAAGAATATAGGAGCCCTAAGCTTCTGTGAATCTGGTCTCCATAGTCCTTGCCAAACCAGCCATTTCATAGGTGGGTGCTATTTCTTTAAAGCAGGCATCCCCAAACTGCGGCCCTCAAGATGTTTTGGCCTACAACTCCCATGATCCCTAGCTAATAGGACCAGTGGTGAGGGATGATGGGAATTGTAGTCCAAAACATCTGGAGGGCCGAAGTTTGGGGATGCCTGCTTTAAAGGGTTGACTGTTGAAGCAAAACAGAGAAATAGGCCAGAACGAATTAGGTTCTTAACCCAAGGTACCACTGTATTGGCATTGAAGTGGGGAATCCAGATTACAAATCCTTAATCGACCACAAAGCTGATTAGGTGACCTTGGACTAGCCATTATCAATTGGTCCAACCTACCTCACAGGGTTGTTTTGGGAAAATGTGGGGAGGACAGGGCTTGTTTTTCTTTCAGCTCACTGGAACTCAGTTCCGGCACCTCTCAGGTGGGCACCATTGACATTATCAGAAAACAATGGAGGCGTTCATGGTGAGTTCTAGCACCTCTTTTTCTAGAAAAATAGCACTGGGTGAGGGACATGAAAAATCTTGTATGCCCTGTTGTTGAGCTCCTTGAATAAAGAGTGGAATGTTTTTAATAATAATAATAATATTCATAATAGGAAAATATCAAAAATTCAATATGTTACTTGAAAAAAGAAAATTTCTGTATTACTATATAAGATAGGCAGAAACATAGTTCATGAAGAGGGATCAATTCCAGATGCTTCAGTCAATGAATTTCACAGGTTCATGTGTTATGAAATCATATATTTGCTCAAAGACCTGACCCCAGAAATCACTGAGTTATGGCTAATTTAAGCCCATGGACCCTTCTTCCTCTCTGTAGTCATTTTAGGCTATTCTTCACTCAAAATAAATCTGTTCATTCATCAAGGGCCCGATTAAGCCCAGCTTCCACTTAGAAAATAATCAGTGAAAGCAGATTTAGATCTTAAGCACCACTCTATACAACAAGGAAAAATATAAAGCAACTTTGATTAGAAAAACAAATAATTTACCTACCTGTTGACTATTCCTTCCTAGTGCAACACTCCTAGAAAAACTGGTTGTGGCACCTTGGACTGGGTGTCCCATGGCAATCCACACTATTTGTACCTGACCCCCTTTATCAACCAGCCTATTGGCTTCTCTAAAGTTGCATTCGTCACTGCAAAGGCGGTATCGCTGTTCTCGGTGCACGTCTTTCTTTTAAAAAAAAAAAAGCCCAAAACCTCATGTTTGATTCATGCAAACATGTTAATGAATAATAATGTTTGTAGGGTTGGGATAAGAACTTAAGTCTGAAGGACCTGGAAACAAAAAGGATTTGTTGCCTCATCAAGATGAGCTTTGTGGTTTGGCTGATATGAATTGGAAGG
This sequence comes from Zootoca vivipara, assembly GCF_963506605.1. Taxonomy (NCBI): domain Eukaryota; kingdom Metazoa; phylum Chordata; class Lepidosauria; order Squamata; family Lacertidae; genus Zootoca; species Zootoca vivipara. Next base: position 17,892,561 of record NC_083291.1, on the reverse strand, counting down.
AAAGGAATGACTGGGTTTTGTTCTTAAAGTCAACTAATGTGCGATGATCATCCCTTAATTTGCTTTTGTTGTGCTTTGGTTTAGGAAGCCCCAGAGACTGAAATGAGAGGTGTCCTATATGTTGTTGTGGCTTATGACGACAAGTTGCCCTACCAACACACCCACACTGACCGTAACAGAGCACACTGTGTGGTCATGGGTGTCATCTAGTGAGTTTTGCCATCCCCACTGGAAGCCACCAGGTCGTGGATTTGGAGTAGAAAACTCATGGTGAGTTGTGCTGAAGAATGCAACCAGGAAGTAAGTTAGTATTTTCAAATCTCACTATGGAATGCCAATCTCGTTGCCATAGCACATATGCCAGTTTTGTGTTATGCCCCAAGTGATCTTCCCTAACCTGGTTAAACATGGGACTGTCATCAGACTGGGACCAATATCCTCCATTTCCCACAACCACCAGTCTTCAAATCACAATAAGGTTGGTGGGATTTACTTTAATGGCCAGCATTAAAGTGAACAACCTTGACATCCTTCACAGCACCTTTCTCTTTGTGCCCCATCATCCTTGCCTTGTGATGCATCTTAGGCTGGTTTTTCAGTTGTCTCCAAGGCTGATGTCAGGAGTTGGCTTTTTCAGGTAACTCCCAAGGCCCACAACCTCAGCAGGGACCCCGCAGCTACTTCTTTTGCCACTGCTGCCAAGAGGAAAATTTGTGGGTGCTAGGAGCAATGAGAAGCACTAGTAGCTGTTGCCACCTCGTCACCTCCTTGTGCAGTGGGAATCAGATTCGAGGAAGAGTTAGTATGAACCTAAGTCCTTGGGCCTTCATCTGAGGCCCTCCTCAAGGTAACCCCTCTGAGGGAGATTAAGAGGGTGCCAACATGGGAGAAGGCATTTTCAGTCGCGTGCCAAGGTACCAAGACATCCCCCCAATAACTCACACTTCGCACAATATTTTAAGTTTAAGGTTTTTGACATTAATTTGGCCACAACTTTATTTAAATACAACTGATGTGAGTGGTTGCTTAGGCATTGGTTCCAGCCATCTGTCCCCTCCCTGGGACAGATCTGACTCCCGCTAGCCTAGGAGGGTGCCAGTAGGTGAGCAACCTCTGGGAGAGATCGGGGCAGGGGCCCAAGCCCTTGACCTCATCCCTCAGATGCTCCCCGAGGCTCATGCGCAGCCCTGGCCCCTAGCGGGGATAAACGGACAAACATGTAGAGCCCCAGGATTCCTTTAACGGAATACCCCTAAAGGTAGCAGCAACCATGAGGGGCAGACCCAACCAAAATCCATCCCCCTCCACCATCCAATTTGAACCAATGCCTAACCGCAACCTTACAAGTTGTGACTTATTGCTATGCAGTAGGCAAAAAAAACCCGGCACCAGCCAATCAGCCAAGTGGGCAAATTCCTAACAGGCCCCTGATCCAAAACAGGCAACCCCATGACAGGCGCAGCAAGGTCAATGCAAAGACACCTAAAATTAGTGGAGGGCGGGCGGGAGATTCGTTGCGAGCAGCAAAGTGGAAACTGAAAGCTGCTCACTAAGCATATATGGGACTAAGGCTGTCAATCAATCATTTGCTACATGCAAAATTCCCCAGCAAAAGCACACCCACCAATCTCACATGTGGCCATCCAAACTGACCCGCCTCTCCAACCCTGGGATGTCTTGTTAACCCTTCCGCAACCCATGTTCTCCTTTAAGGGGAGAACCTGCTTTGTGGCTCCCCACTTGCAGCTCCCCTGTGAAGTCCACCAGACACTATCATTAACACCATTATGGCCCCATGTGAAAAACTCTCGCTGCTCCCAGGCATTCGACAAATTGTGCTAAATATTCTGCTGTTTGTAGCTACGTTTTTTCTGATGATGTTATTTTTCTGGGTCTGTTTACGCGTCGTTCAGGAGGAAGGGCAGGATATAAATTTAAGAACTTTAGGTTTGCTGCAATGCATTTTTTTTAATGTTATGCCTTTGAGTGAAAACAATTTTTTGTATGTAGCTGTCAGGATGCTGTCAGTGGCTCCCAGCTGGTTGCCCAGGAAAGTATAAAGACAAGGACAAGTTTCTTACCATCCTTTTTTTATTTCAATCTTTACGGACATAGGCTATAGAACCCAGCCTCTTGGATAATGGCATTGTCCCAAGTGAATCTCCACACACACACACCACCTCTCCCACTTCCTCATTCATCACTTTTCTGGGTACTGCTGCATGCCCTCTGTCTTTGAGCTCGTTGTTCTCCTACTTTTAAGGCTTTCCAGGTTCTGGGAGATGGAGGGTCTGGGATGCTTTCTAATGACACCACATCAGCTGGGTGTTGTCCTGGTTCTGCCTCCTCCTCTCCCATTATTCCTCCCAACTATCAGCCTCATCTTCCTCTGAGCTGCGACCTCCCACAAACCCCTGTTGTAAATCTATACTGTCTTCCTCCTCCTTCTCCTCCCTGGGAAGCTCAGGACGGGGAGACAGTCTCCACCATTCCTCTGCCCAGTCCCTGACAGTAGCTTAGAGATGCTTTTGTAGTGAGTAACTAATAAGCGAAATACACAAATAAAGAATAGGAGATGAGGGGAATTAATAAGGAGCCCATTTAGTCCACCTTGCCCTTGGGCTCCCTAAAACCTTGTGCCAGGACTACCTGTCTTCTTCCATTCTTATTTCTGTTCCTATGGCCAAGAGTTGCCATCTTGTTTAATATGTATATTGTGTTTTCATTTTGTATTTTTATGTTGTTAACTGCCCTGTGATCTGCAGATGAAGGGTGTTACACAAATTTAGAAGAAGATGAAGACAAAGAAGACAGAGGAGGAGGAGGAGGAGGAGGAGGAGGAGGAGGAGGAGGAGGAGGAGGAGGAGGAGAAGAAGAAGAAGAAGAAGAAGAAGAAGAAGAAGAAGAAGAAGAAGAAGAAGAAGAAGAAGAATCCCTAGTCACCCACTGCTCTTATGTTCTTGTGTCCATGGTGCTGAAACAAGACAGTGAAGTGGGGCGGGGCGGGTTGAAACTATCCTGCCCCCCAATTTGAAAAGCAAGCTCTTACAAGCTGATCCCAAACCTTCCTGATGTTTGCATCTGTCTTACAATGGTTTGTAAAGACACCAGTGCTCCCTGGCACCAAAACTGCCCTCTCTATTGTGTATCTACCCTGCCCTGTCCCAAAATTTGCCCTCTGCCACCAATTGTCACCCTAAGTAGCTGCAGGGAAGGCAAACCTATAATATGTGAATAGAGTCATGCTCCAAAGCATGTATAGTTTATCAATTCTGCTAGGGTCCTTCCAGTCAATGTTAATGTTCATTCATGATTATTTCCACTCATGAGGGTGTCCGGGGAATTATACAATTTCAGTGCTGTTTGTGCCTGCAAAAGTTCCACAGCACACATACTCCTCCTACACGAGAACAGGCCTTTTCTGTGGTGGCTCCATGTTTGTGGAATGCTCTCCTCAGGGAAATTTGTCTGGCACCTTCATTATACACCTTTAGGCACCAGGCAAAAACATTCCTCTTCCACCAGGCCTTTGGCTGATTATCAACCTATACCCTTTGAAAGGTTAGGAAGATTTTATTTTGCAACATCTCGGGGGAAATTGAGTTTTTGAGCTATTTTTAAGGCAAATCGCCCAAAACGACACTGCTGACATGGGTTGCAATATGTCAGCAATTTCTGCCCAAACACTGTTTCCAACGGCCGATTGCCAGCTATGTCTGGGAAGTTCTGGGTGTATGGCAACCCTAGGTTATTGGTTTCTTTTTGTTCTTGTTTTTATTATTTTGTGCTTTTTATCTTGTATATTTTTATTAGTAGTTTCAACGTGCTAAGATCAACGGATGAAGGGCGGTATACAAATTTAAATAATAATAATAATAAATTAATAAAAACTTGCTGAAATCTTGTAAATTTTTATACCACAAATGTTTAGATTATTTTTTGTGCTGTTTTCATTGCACTATAATAGCACAGGAGTGCCACCCTTGATGGCAAGAATGCAGGAACTCTGGGAAACCATCTCAGGACAATGATTCAAATGGAATGATATGTGGACAATCCGATATATATCCATCACTAATGTACCTCTGTTGTGTCAATGACACATTGCTGGATGTATCCGCAAAAAGCAGCAGCAGCAGCAACAACAAAAACCTAGTTTGCAGCACCGCCCAGACCATGGTAGGCAAACTAAGGCCCGTGGGCCAGATCTGGCCCAATCACCTTCTAAATCCAGCCCATAGACCAGGGGTCCCCAGACTACGGCCCGGGGGCCGGATGCGGCCCAATTGGCCTCCCAATCCAGCCCGCGACGACCCCCGCCGCCCGCTGCCACTGCCCGCTCTTACGGCGCGCTGCACGGCAGCACACTTCCAGATCTGAAAAAAGTGCTGAAAATCGTTTCTGCGCATGCGTATGGGCCTCTCCCGACCCAGAAGAGGTCATTTCCGGTGCACTTCCGGGTCATACGCATGCGCACAAGTTTTGGTGATTTTTCCGGCCTGGAAGCGTGCCACCGCGCCAGTAAATGTGTGTGCGCATGCGCACGGGCGCGCACTCCCCCGCCCTCCGGCCCAAAGGCGGGTAAGTCTGGGGACCCCTGCCATAGACGGTCCAGGAATCAGCATGTTTTTACATGACTAGAATGTGTCATTTTTTTAAAAAATGCATCTCTGGGTTATTTGTGGGGCCTGCCTGGTGTTTTTACATGCGTAGAATGTGTGCTTTTATTTAAAATGCATCTCTGGGTTATTTGTCAGGCATAGGAATTTGTTCATTATTATTATTTTTCAAAATATATTCTGCCGCGCCCCCCCCCAAGGTCTGAGGGACAGTGGACCAGCCCCCTGCTGAAAAAGTTTGCTGACCCTTGACCTAGACAGTGGAGAAGGTGAACTAATGTGAGCCAACCAACCCCCTTAACTCAAGGTGTTGTTTCCATTTCCAATTCCCTCTCTTGGGGAAGAGGGAGAAGCAGCAAAGAGTGATGTTTAAGAAGGAAGGAGTGTAAATCAGCACCAGGTAAAATTGGGGAGTGAAGATCAATATGGGGGGGGGAGTGAAGATCTTCATTCCGGTGCTGATCTTCATACTCCCTGCTTGTTTAAGATGCTTATTGCTTGGTGGTGGTGCCTGCCCTGTGGAACGCCCTCCCAACAGATGTCAAAGAGGAAAACAACTACCAGACTTTTAGAAGACATCTGAAGGCAGCCCTGTTCAGGGAGGCTTTTAATGTTTAATAGATTACTGTGTTTTATTTTTCTGTTGGAAGCCGCCCAGAGTGGCTGGGGAAACCCAGCCAGATGGGCGGGGTATAAATAATATATTATTTTTATTTTATTTTTTTATTATTATTTTTATTATGACTCCCTCCCCTTGTTTCCGATGCTAATCTTGACTCTCCCATTTCCAACATTTCTCCTGTGTTGTCTCCAGTGCTTTTTTTTTCTGGGGGATACGCAAAGGTACGCATACACCTAAACATTTTGTGAATCTAAGTTTGGCCTCATTGAGGGGCAGTATTTCAATATGAGTAGGAAAATGAGAGTACCCCTAAACATTTTTTTGGAAAATAAAAGCACAGGTTCTCTCTTCCCCCCTAACTCCCATTTCTGATGCTGATCTTCTCTCCCCACATTTCCAATACGGTGGAGCCTTGGTTTTCAAACGTAATCCATTCTGGAAGACCGTTCGGCTTATGAAATGTTCAAAAACCAAGGATCAATGGGCTGGCTGCAAAGTCAATGGGGGGGATGAAAAACACGCATCGGAAGCTGTTGGACTCCCGAGGCACGTTCATAAGTAGAAGCAATTACTTCCGGGTTTTTTGGCGTTCGGGATCCGAATTGTTCGGGTTCCGAGACGCTCGAAAACTGAGGTTCCACTGTATTCCCTAAGAGAGCAATAAAACAATAAAGCAGTAAGTCACTAATTAAGAGAAACAAGAGCAGTGGTGGGGAGATAAGGCAGCCAATAAATCATTAAAACTGTAAAGTTAAGATTCAGAAGGGCTAAAAACACTACCGATACTTAAAATCTTAATTGAAGGCAGACGAAGCTAACTAAGCTGCTATCTTTGTCGCCATCTTTACCGTAAGTCTATCTGAGGTTCCTTCCCCAAGAGAAGATCGGCACTGGAAACGGGAGGGGGGGCAAGGGGTGCAGCATGGGTTGGTGGGGCATGAGGAGCCTCAACGGTATATAAAAAGTATGCTTAGCAAACTACACTTGAGAGGGTTCAGGGGTGCCAACTTGAATAAAATATTGGGGGGGGAGGTAAGCACTGCTCCACATTATTGATCACATGATGCAGTGCACCCACGCCATTTGAATGTCAATGCCCATCAACTGGGGCATTTGCCTCAGGCGCCAAAATGTCTGGGGCTGGCCCTGACAGTGAAGAGAAAGGAAGGAAGAAATAACCCACAGGAAACATAAGTAGATGCTGGACATATTTATTCAAAGGAATATATTGCAAACCATGAATTTTCCCCCCAAATTAAATTTGTATCATGCATGGTATCAGGTAGTTCATTGCAACAGAAGAAAATTGTTTCTTTGAGTGTCTGTCTTGAAGAACGCATCTCAGCCAGACCTGTTAATTGAAAAGAACAAATCGGTAATAATCAAATCCATAAGGGTGGAAAAAACTGTTTTCAACTTCAGGTTATTCAGAACACGGTCACACACAGACACAAACCAAACAGGACCTGCTATTTTTAAACTGGTTTAGCCAAAGAATCACCACTTGGTTTTGTGTAGAAGATCAGTGAAGATCTATGTCAGTGAATGAATATCTATCTACATCAGGAACAAGGAGGGTGGGATAAAGATCTACACTGGGATATGTTGCCCTTGTGGATCCTGCTACCTGAGGCGGTCACCTCGCACTGTCTCATGGGAAGGCTAGCCCGGTCAGGTATACAACCACCAAAAACTGTTTACAAAATGTTTAGGGTTTAGTCCTAGAAACCATTCATGAAGTCTTGGTTGCTGCATCCAAGTTCTTCAGTGAAAAAGATAGAAGCTGGGCTTGAATCTTCATTGCAAGCTGTCACTGAATGACTGCTCAAAACAGCCCAGCTCACCTGGTCCCTAGCAGAGCCACAGGAAACTAAATCCTTTACTACCATTTTAATGGACACTTACCTCAACGGGTAGTGTTGACAGGGACAAAGATATAATAAAGCTGTGGGTATGAGGAATATGGATTCTGTGAGGGGTATCCAAAAGGACTTTGTGCAAAGTATGGATTCCCTACATAGGAAGGGAGGGGAAAGTATGGATTCCTTGTATAGGAAGGGAAGTAGGCTTGTTGTGGACGGAAGTGTCGCCAATTCCTTCTTTCGTTGCTTCCACTTCCACTCTTGCTAGCCTGGGAGGACAGAGAAGACAGAGAACAACAATGGAGAGTTGGCATAGACTGTTGCGCTGGCAAAGAACTATGCAATGACAGGATGATAGTTTCACGGGAAGGCGACCCCAGGCCACACCCGAGGGCTTCCTTTTATTGACAATCTCACATGCTGTTAATGATTAACCCTTCAGGCACAACTTTGGACCAAAACAACTCCATATAAGGAAATGTTCACGCCTTTGGTAACACCCCCACACTCCCCACACGGGCTCCATTGTGTACATGACTCCTTGCCATGCTCCTGTCACTTGCTCTTCCTCAAACACCCCTCCTTGTGCCAATCTTGTGACTTCCAGTACTTTTCCACCGCCCCGTTGTTCTACTGTCCTGTCAACACGTGTCTGCCTATTCTGACATTCAGCCTGGTTTGCCAGCGCTGTAATTCTCTAACCTTGGCAGAATTGACGTGGTGTGCCAGCGCCAATCCAGCCATATCCCTACAATAGACATGGATAAACATAAATGTATTTAACTCTGTGCTTATTCCCATGGAGAAATAAACAAATAAAAATACTTCACTCTTCCTATGCCAATTCTTCATTTGTAGATATAAGGAGCCCTTTATGGCAAGTCAAAGTTCATCATCAGTAGTACTGTTTATCCAAACTCTCCTAGCCAAATGCAAGTCAGAATACGATCAGCCAGTCTACCATTTCCACTGCTTGCCCAGAACTGCAAAAATGGGCTACACGAGTGCCAACTCCAGGGGGCCCTGACACCCACAAAAAAATTGTTGTGGGCGCCCAGCCTCCACCCCCTGCCACCACTGCCCCCTGCTGCTGCAGCCTGCCACCACTACCGGCCAGTTTTCTCTCGCCACTGCTGCATGCCGTTGCTGCCCGACCTTTGCCTGACCCCCACTTCCCAGACCTTGCTGCAATATAAAAGCAACTCTCGGTGCCTACCTCAAAATGAGCAGTGAGGGCCAGAAGGCAGGCAAGAAGGATCAGAGTCTTCATTCTGCTTGCTTGATCCCTAAGAGCAATGAGCAAAAACAATATCATAGAGTCAACACCAAATGCTAGCGTTACTAAAACGGAACTTTGGCATCCACATGTGGACTGCGAGAGAGAGGAGCAGGAACGGGCAGGGACAGGAATTAAGAATGGAAGTAGAGTGGAAGTGAACGATGTGCTGGATTTGACCAGAACATTCTGGGTATGCGGCATCTATTTCACTCCCAAAGTTTTTTCTTTAATTAGAACCTATAATTGGTGGTCCTAGCAATATTTAAGTAAATCTCTTTCACCAGCTGTAGTTTCACCTGGAGATTTTCCGACCATATTACAGTCAACAAGCCTGGGTGGGTACCCTGTGCCATTCAGAAGACTCGTACCAAAACCTGAGGTACAGTATGAAAACATGGACAGGATCCAAAGTCGTGATTTAATTTGGGTTGTGCCCATCCAGTTTTATTAGGGCAAGGTCATAGTTCAAGGGTAGAGCCCAGGCTTTGCAACCAAGCAATCCCAGGCTCGCTTTCTGGCACCTCTGGTTAAAAAACAGAGCACAGGTAAATTAAGAAAGATTCCAGAGAACTTGGAATTTCTGCCTCTCAGGGAAGATAGTGCTAGACTCTGTGAACTTACTTCACTATAAGCAGATCTCATGCGGCTGCTTTAATTTGGGTACTAGGAGGATGCTATTGAAAGAAAGAGGATGTTCATTTTTTTTAAATTTATTGGTTATAGCTATTTTAATACTGCCATTCGGTCATACGTTCTTAGTGTGGTTTACAAAAATAATAGTAAAGCACCATGCATTGAATGACCATCACTAACTATGCAAACTGATAAAAGTAGAGAGCACACACATTTTACAGGACATCAGAATACAAATTTCAGAAATGGAGTGCTAAGTCACAACAAGTCATTTGATTTTTTGATGTGAAAGATCAGGAGATGCTACTTCCGCTGAACTCAAGGAGCTTAAGGCAGTTTAGATTTTGCAAGCTGGCTCTCGTCTTACTTTTCAACCTAAGTATTATTCCTGTTTACCATAAAAGTGCAGACAAAGACACAAAACACATTTCAATGCAAGTATTATTGCTCACCTTTTTTTGTCTTCACTTAGCAGCTTGGACTTCTCTCTTGGCTTGATACCTGTGTGCTGTATCTGCAACAGTTATATATGATCAGAAGCTTCCTGGGATTAGGTGGAAACTTCCTCCAAAGATCTTCTGGGATTAGAACATTTCAACTTAATCTTCTTCTAAATGTGCATGCAATACCTTTAAAAACATCTGTTTTGAAATACTTTGGAGACTGCAAGGACTATTGTATTCAGTTCCCCCCCCCCAGCCACCCAAAGAAGAGGCTTTTTCACAAGAGCCCAAGATCAGCACTATAAGAGATATTCATCTTAGATATCCCCTAGCACAGCCATTTTCCATGGCAACTTGGTGCTTATTTGGTTTAGCATGGGGAGATGGGGAGGCAAAGAAGAAATCAGGGGACATTAGCTTTATGGTTTAAAAGTGCACACTGTTAAAAATTCCACGTACTTTGCTTCTCCCTCACTTGCTTCTGGCTCTGTTGCTGAGCAGCCAGGTTTCGGCTAGCTTTATGCCTGAAACAGTATTTGTGGTTTTCTTTCTTTCCAAACAAGCCCTAAGCAGTAACTAAGATTTGTTTTTTGACTGACCGATCAAAGTACAGTCGTACCTTGGTTCTCAAACAGAATGCATTCCGGGAGTCCGTTTGACTTCTGGAACTGTTCAAAAACCAAGATGCGGCTTCCGGTTGGCTGCAGGAGCGTCCGGCAACCAATCAGAAGCCATGGAAGCCGTGTCGGACGTTTGGCTTCTGAAAATTATCCAAAAACCGGAACACTCACTTCCGGTTTTCGGTTGTTCAGGAGCTGAAACGTACGAGTTCCAAGACATTCGGCAACCAAGACACGACTGTATTTTTGTGAGAAACAAGCTACAAGCCTGGATACAGACATAACTCTTCTTTTCTTTTTTAAATTTAAATTTTTTTTATTTTATGTGCAGACAAGCAAACATAACACAGAGACATTATATAACAAATGAAAATGAAAAAAATAGCAGAAACAAAGGAAAAACAAAAAAGGAATAACAATATTAACAAAAAGAACCATAACAAAAATAAAAGTGTACCTGAAAAAATACCCAAATGGACAGTATATTTCAACTAAATTTCAAATCCATTTTCTTTGATGACTTCCTTCATCCTCTACGTGGGTCTGTTATCAACCATAATAATCTGCTTCCTTTTATCTTCTTTTTAACTCTCTTTATATTTCTATTTAATTATTTATATTCTAACAATAAATCGATTTGCAAAAGTTAATGAAAACAAGTCCAAGTAGTAGTAATTTGCGGGCATTGCTTTTTCTGGTGAGCGCTATATTTCTTGCAATCTTTTTGAAATTGTTGTTTGCTGTGCCCTCTGGTCGCATCTGTCAATCTTGCCAGTTCGACATAACTAAATAGTTTATCTTGCCATTCTTGTTTTGTTGGAATTATTTCTTCTTCTTTTTTCAATTTTTCGCAATCAGGGTTCTAGCCACCACAGCATACACAGGCATAACTCTAAGCCAAACTATGGCTTTGTTTCTGGCAGCAGTGGGAGTGGCAGGAGTAGCATGTGGTTTAACTATGGTTTAGTGGTTTAACTGTGAACCAGGCCACTGTCAGATTCAGACCACACCAAGTTTCTGGGTGTGGGTGGGTGTGGGTGCTCCTTTCCAGGGGCACAAGCTGGATGCCACCAAGAAGGGCCCCAGTGCAGCCATGTTCCATGCTAACTTGGTGCTTGTTTGGGGGTAGAAAATGGCCACATAATTCCAGAGGCATAGCATGGGGGGGCGACGTTAAGGGGACTGTGGCTCTGGGCACACAATTTTGAGGTTGCGCGAACCAGGTGCCCTCACGCAGGTGCCAGCTTCCACAGGGTTCACTGTCCTGCCCACGTGCTTCTCTGGGTCCCAGAGCCTGCTGTCAGGGACTGGAATCAAGAGGGAGATGAATGGTGGAGATCGCCTCACCCTTCTCCTGTAGCTGACAGGTAGGAGGGAGGTGAGGGCTGGGCTGGTGTGGTGGGCTCTGTTCACCCTCTGCACCATGCCCCCATCTGAGGAGTGCATGCCCACACACACCCGGGGTGCCAGCAAACCACGCTATGCCACTGCATACTTCCTGTTGCCTCCTCCAGAGGGCCCTGTATATTTGCATCATATGCTGTTTTTCTTCTTTAGCTGGGATGGAATAAGTTTCCCACAAGAGAGGAATCACTTTCCCCACCCTTCCTCTTTGTTGTCCCTGCCTGCTTCTTACCAATGCTTTCTATAGACCTTGTCGATCTCCTGATTGAGGTGCCATTGAGTTTGTGTATCACAGGAATGACCGCTCCCCACATAAAATGGGGGGCACATTTTGCATGGTCTCACGCAGCCCTCTTGACCACAAAAAGGCAACTCCCTGGAAGTTCAGATCTGGCACCACCTCACCAGGCAGGATGCAGGGGGTCTCCGCCTACCCCAGCCAACTGCCCAATCCTGCCTGGGGGAGGTGTTTGCCAGGGGTCTGGCTAGGTAAGGGCCAGCTCACACAATAGAAGTTGAATCCTACCTACCTACAGTGCTACCTTACACTGAATCAGACCATTAGTCCATCTAGATCAGTTCTATTGGATTTCAGGAAGGCTTCCCTTCCAGCTCTATTAGTAAATATTTCTTGTCCTTTTGAAAGGACTACATCATTCAAGGGACACAGGTGGCACTGTGGTCTAAACCACTGAGCCTCTTGGATTTGCTGATCGGAAGGTCAGCAGTTCGAAACTGCATGACGGGGTGAGCTCCCGTTGCTCTGTCCCAGCTTCTGCCAACCTAGCAGTTCGAAAGCATGCCAGTGCAAGTAGATAAATAGGTACCACTGTGGCAGGAAGGGAAATGGCGTTTCCTTGCGCTCTGGTTTCTGACACGGTGTCCCGTTGTGCCAGAAGCGGTTTAGTCGTGCTGGCCACATGACCCAGAAAGCTCTCTGTGGACAAACGCCGGCTCTCTCAGCCTGAAGTTAGATGAGCGCTGCACCCCATAGTCGCCTTTGACTGGACTTAGCCGTCCAGCGGGTCATTTACTTTTACCTTTACATGCATCCATCTGAAATCTCTGTGATGACAGACCTCGTCTCCCACACAATCTGATTTGCTTAGGACAGGCATGTCCAACCAGTAGATCGTGATCTACTGGTAGATCCCTGGCTGATCCTGGTAGATCATGGGACCCTTATCAATAGTAGGATTAAATGAAGTTTACCGAAAGTTAACAAATAAAAGCTGAAGAACCCTGGGCAATCCTACCCCCCCCCCCAAGCTCAATAACTGGGCAATCCACACACACTCCTCCAATGACAATGGGTAGATCACTGCCATTTTTTTTATACTGGGAGTAGATCACAGTCTCTTGGGAGTTGGACATGCCTGGCTTAGGACATGGTGGTGAATCAATATGGCTTTGAATGCGGTGTCCTTGGAATTATATCCAGCTAAGCCTTCCACTGGCTGTAGGAAGGTGAGCTAAGAAACAGAAACAAACAAACACACATATACAGGATGACTTTCACCACAGAGGATCAGCAGGTGTTGCCTAAGGATCAGCCTAAAAGCCCCAAAGCCTATCTTGTCAATCGCAGCTTTAGAACTGAAGGATTTCTCCCCGCCCTTTGGGCTTCTTCCCTTCCTCACTGCAGGGTATCAGGGGGCACATTCTTTCTGCATCCCCCACTGTTTGCACTCGTCCTATTTGGGCAGCCACACCACAACTGAGGCGATTGTCCAGGGGGTGATCTCATGTCATGTATGCAGTGAATGCAAACTGCTCCTCTTGGTAGCTTGTTTGTGTTGTGATGTATCCAAGACAGTGCAGAATATTCCCTAGGCTTGGCAGGTAGAAAGTCCCCTGTTCAATCACTGGCATCTCCAGATATGGCTGGTTAAAGACTATGGAGAGCTGCTGCCAGTCAGTGCAGACAATACCAATCTAGATGGGACAAGGGTCTGTTTCTGTGTAAGGCGCCTTCCTATGTTTCTTCCTAGGATACCAAATCAATCTTATCAGCCTCATCCCTCCCTCCCTCCCTCCCTCCCTCCCTCCCTTTCTTCCTCCCTTCCTTCCTTCCGCAATCACCTTTTTTGCAGTGCTTTCTTTAAGCAGACAGAGTCTATTAAGAAAGGGTCCAGAATTGTATAATTATTTGTTGTTGTTGTGTTTGTTCTCATAATGGATCTAATTGTACCTTTTTTTTAATGAAACAGCTAGATCTTGAACCTATTTGGCAACAATTAATGAATTAATGGGAGGTTATGGGAGGATGGAGGCAGGAAGCATTTTATTCCCCTTTGCAGATGTCCTACCAGCAGGCAAGTGCTCAGGAGAGAGAAGGTGCACACCTGTCCTCCCCTGTGATGACTTAATTGCTAGCTCTCTGCACTATCAATGTTTTGAAAAATCGTCCCTAACATTTCCGTGAATGGCAAAATAAAGACAAAAAATAGCACTTTACATGGGCAAGTCCCAGAAAATAGAGACATAGGGTCAGGAAGGAAACCCTGGTGACTGTGTGCATAACCAGCAAGAGTCACAACAACCTAGTCACTCTCATTCCATGTTCATAGAATCACAGAGTTTGAAGGGACCCTGAGGATCATCTAGTCCAACCCGCTGCAATGCAGGAATATGCAGCTGTCCCATGTGGGGATTGAACCTGCAATCTTGGTGTTTTCAGACCAACTGAGCTACCCACTTGAAGGATTTATTTATAGACCACATTAAAGTTGTCAATGGGGTTGACAGTTCCCCGACTACTAACCTCGTGAATGTACCCGGATTGCTCCTGTCATGTTAAGAATGACTGGTATTGTTTTGGCAAAGGCAATGTTGAGGTCACATTGTGTAACCCTGTGGGCAGCAACTTCCACGAGCTAAAGCCTAATATACCACTGACTTCCTTATCTATCCGGATATAGCATGTGAGATTGCACTACTTTAGCAACATTTCCCCCGTGATTGGTAAATGACTCACGGGCCATCCTAAACTTCGCATATTTCCCCTTACCATCTATGTCTGAGGAGCATTAGAGAGAAGGGCAGGGAGGGAAGCAATTAGCCTCAAGATTAAGCAACGTCATGTTGACAAGTTGATGGCATGTGTGAGTTAAGACCAACCTGACTATGCTCCTACACTCTCAGGCAAAGGCTTACCAAACAGACGAAAGATGACCCAGGTCGGCAGTAGGCTGCCTTAGCAAGACCACATGCAGTTTCAGGCAAATGTTTTGATCAGTAAAATGGGAAAATATATAAAGCTTTAAAGATGGGTTATATAAACCTTAAAAAATTCCTTCCAGCAGCACCTTAAAGACCAACTAAGTTTTTTATTATGTATTATGTATTATTTACAGGTAGGTAGCCGTGTGGGTCTGACGCAGTCAAAACAAACAAACAAAATCCTTCCAGTAGCACCTTAGAGACCAACTAGGTTTGTCATAGATATGAGCTTTCGTGTGCATGCACACTTCTTCAGATACACTGAAACAGAAGTCACCAGACCCTTATGTATAGTCAGAGGGTGGGGAGGGTATTACTCAGAAGGGGTGGGAATGGGTGATTGGCTGATAGGAGTGGAAACCTGTTGATGACTGCAATTGGTCTTGCAGGAAAAAGCAAGGGCTGAGGTGCTAAAGAAAGCTTGATCATGTATAATGAGATAAGAATCCAGTGTCCTTATTCAGACCAGGTCTCTCCATGGTTTTAAGCTTGGTAATGAGTTGCAATTCAGCAACTTCTCTTTCCAGTCTGTTTCTGAAATTTTTCTGTAATAAAACAGCTACTTTGAGATCTTGTATAGAGTGTCCTGGGAGATTGAAGTGTTCTCCTACTGGTTTCTCTGTCTTGTGATTCCTGGTGTTAGATTTATGTCCATTTATCCTTTGGCGTAGGGTTTGGCCTGTTTGTCCAATATAGAGAGCTGAAGGGCACCGTTGGCATTTGATGGCATACACAAAAGTCACTCTTTAGTGCTAAATTGGAACAAATGACAATCTGAGGAAAATCCTATTGTAGTTTGTTCTGATTCAGCACTAAATGACAGGTTTCCCCAGGGGGAAACGGCAGAGCAAACGGAAATGTGGATGTAGCGTCTTAGAGGACAGTCCTATGCACAACTAGCTCAAAAGTGTCTCATTGCACTCAGCGGGGCTTACTCCAAAGTAAGTCAGTATAGGATTGCAGTCCCATTGACCTCTATAGGGTATATATGTCTAAGCAGACATGCATAGAATGTTAGCATTTTATTTATTTATGTATTGAAATGATTATAAAATTATACAGACTTATAAAGCACCTTATGGGACAAAGTTCACACAAAGTGGCACACAGCAATATAAAATATCTTGGCAAGAATATATGTAACACTGTTTAAAAATCATCTGATTTAGAGTTCTGCCAAACTTGGCACTTTGATCACTGTCTTGTGATACTTTAGTGGATCATTCTGACCGACAATAACTCTTTGAAGCTCTGTTGCAAGGGTGGAGAACTGGTGGGCCTCTAGAAGTTGATGAACTACAGCTCTCATCATCCCTGACCATCAGCCATGCTTGCTGGGGCTGATGGGAGCTGAAGTCCAACAGCAACAGGTTCCTCATCAATGCTCTATCTATTGCAGTGGGAGAGTTAAGCGAGTGCTAGAGATTTTGTCTATCCCTTTAAAGTAAATGCTCCATTAAGTTATCCCCCCCAAAAAATGGGCTTCTGTATCACGGTAAACTCCATTCTCACAAATGTAATACTTTATGTTTTGTATCTAGAATCATAGAATCATAGAGTTGGAAGAGACCACAAGGGCCATCCAGTCCAACCCCCTGCCAAGCAGGAACACCATCAAAGCATTCTTGACATATGCCTGTCAAGCCTCTGCTTAAAGACCTCCAAAGAAGGAGACTCCACCACACTCCTTGGTAGCAAATTCCACTGCCGAACAGCTCTTACTGTCAGGAAGTTCTTCCTAATGTTTAGGTGGAATCTTCTTTCTTGAAGTTTGAATCCATTGCTCCGTGTCCACTTCTCTGGAGCAGCAGAAAACCATCTTTCTCCCTCCTCCATATGACATCCTTTAATATATTTGAACATGGCTATCATATCACCCCTTAACCTTCTCTTCTCCAGGCTAAACATACCCAGCTCCCTAAGCCGTTCCTCATAAGGCATCGTTTCCAGGCCTTTGACCATTTAGAACGCAATCATGTCTACCCAGAAGTACCCCACAGAGCCCCACAGAGTGGGACTTTTCCCCAGGTAAAGATGCATTGCAGCCTTAAACCCTCACACAGAGCACAAGACACACAGTTCTAAGTGTGTCGTGGGTTCTCTTTTCTTCCCCAGCAGGTCAAAGACCCAGTTTGACACCCTGCCACTCACATTTGTGTCTTCTTCTTACTATTTGGCGATCACTCGTAGCCGAGTAAGATTGTCTTCCATAAACATGATTTTAACAGGTGACTGTGGAGGCCAATTCTGGATCCACACGTCCTTCCACAGTGGGGACATTGGTTTCCAGGCGGGAGTTGATCACGGTGCGGATTTGCCAAGCATGCCTTCCTCTTAGCACGTTTCTCCCTTGCAACCTGAGATGAGTTTCTTCAAAGCCCATGACACCTTTGGTAAAGGCTGTTCTCCAACTGGAATGCTCGCACACAACATTTGTGTACACACACACACAAGCTGGGAGCCTCAATGGTGCCCCTCGGAAGGCTTCATCCCGGTCAGAAAACCCAGCTAGCACCCCTGTGGCTATGGCACTGCTCCCTAGTAACATGGTTTTCTTCCCTATCCCCCCCCCAAAAAAATCTTTTGCCTTCTTAGCTCTCTAATGTTGTGCAACAGAATGTGCTGGGCAAATGAGCACTCCTACTTGA
Organism: Zootoca vivipara; assembly: GCF_963506605.1. NCBI lineage: Eukaryota > Metazoa > Chordata > Lepidosauria > Squamata > Lacertidae > Zootoca > Zootoca vivipara. The sequence continues at coordinate 17,875,209 of NC_083291.1, read as the reverse complement.
CCCCAGGCGTAGCCCTAACACATGCACAAACTGAGAACCTCAGAGCAAGCTTTTCCTAAGTAAGCAGAATTGTGTACTAGGCAGCAATGAAAAGGCATTTCAGAAGCAACTGTTTGTTGTTCAACAACCTCTGGCTGCAGAAGCCAGATCCTTGTCATCACAAACATCCTAGGCTGACAAGGCTTCCACTGGGAGACGACTTGAGTAGTAAGGAGGGTTGAAATATGTAGTCTTGCAGTCCCTGGATGTCTTTCTTTTCCAGGACGGTAGAAGCCTAGTGAACCCAGTCTCCTTAATATAATATGGTTTTGCAGTCACCCCAGTCTGGATTTTTGAAACCTTCTGTATTTGGGGAATATTTCATTGTTGATACATGATCTTTGCCCTTGATTTCCTGCACTTTGTAAGGTATCCTAGGGTTCAAAGTAGGATGTTGGCAAAGGATGTGAGCATCCCTGCACTTCTCCTTTGCACCTCCAATATTGTGGGAGGACGGAAGAAGCACAGGGAGGATTGCAAAACGTAGGACAACACCCTTTCTCGTGCTCCCTGCTTCAACCTCTGATGCTGCAGGTTAAAGGGGAGTGCAGGAAGGCTTGCAAAATACTTCCCTGGATAGCTCAGTCACTAGAGCTCTGAGACTCTTAATCTCACAGTCTCAGGTTCAAGCCCCATGTTGGGCAAAAGATCCCTGAATTGCAAGGCGTTGGACTAAATGACCCTCATGATTCCTTCGAATGCTACTCTTCTATGATTCTAAGAGGGTACCCTAGAAACCACACACACACACACACACACACACACACAGAGGAAAGATCCTTGGGGCACAATCTGAAATCCACTGACGGCAAGCAGATAGCAGGAGGCACTCAATTTGATGGTGTCTCTGATTTACAATATCAAAGTTGTTCAGTGGTTTGTTTGTTTTTAAAAGCATCCTATGCACTAATAGCAAACTCATTCTTGGAGTATGAGTTTGCTCTTATAGCCAAAATGGTACCACCCAAAAGCAGCTTGCCAGAGAAGGGGTGGAACCACAACACTAGCTTCTTCTCAGGTGGGTCACTGTTGCTTACCAGGTGGCTGCGAGGTCAGTGTGGTGCAAGGCACCACCAAGCGTGCCAGATTTGCAACCTTCTGGTAAACAACAACAAGCCAACAGCTTGCTATATCCATCAAACCTCTTTTGGTACCATCCAGGTGAAAGAGGAAAGAATCAGCAGGCTTAGGAGAACCCCAAAGTTAGTAGAAGTACAAAAAATAGGAAAAAGCTTTTTAAATGCCGGTGGAAAACCTTGATGAGGACCAGTGGCATGCGGTGAAATTTTTTGTAGGGGAACAGTTAGGACCAGAGGTGCCGGCTTGCAGGGGCTATTGGAGGGGTGTGGCTGGCTGATGGCATGCATGTTGTGAGCATTGCACCTCCCTTCCTCAGCCAAGCAGAAGCTTCCTGGGTTTTGGGAAGGAATTGCAATACTTTAATACTCTAATTTACGCAGAAAATTTAAGGAACTCGCTTAGTCCCACTAGTCCACTGACCACACACCACTGATGAGGACCGAACATCTTGGTGGGGTGGGAACAGAATGCTGATTGAGTGTTGGAAGGGAGTAATGGGACAATGGGAGGAGGGGAATGGAATATCGGGCAAGAGGTCATAGCCAGCTGCCTGGAATCAAGCACATGAACATTTCCCATTGCAACCTTTTAGTGCACCTCACTTGTGGGCATAGCTACCAAGTTTTCCCTTTTCTCACAAGGAAGCCTATTTAGCATAAGGGAATTTCCCTTAAAAAAAGGGAGAACTTGGCAGCTGTGCTTGTGGATTTTGGTTTGTTTGGTTTTTAAAATGAATCTTAATGGACAGGTTCTTCCAACAGCTCCACAAAAGACAGAAATCCAACCTCTACAACTTTTCCTATCACTCTGTTTCTGTGCTGTAGAAAATATTTACCTGTTGGCTTTCTGCAACTCAGCAATCAACAGCTGGAAATCAACAGCTGTGGCTATAGTGATCACTGCATCTCTTACTCTTGGGAAGGATTTGCCTGCTGATAACCCATAGAAGAGTCCCTGAACATTCAAGCAGAGGCAATTGGGAAAGCTGCCACCCAAATGTAATTTAAAACAGAAATTCACTACTGTCAGGTTTTGACTCCATTATCGTATTGCAATGTTTTTGCTGTTCTTGACCCTGTGGCTTTTATATTGTAAAGCCATATGACGAGCCAAGGCGAAAATGTTTTAGATAACTAAGTAAATGCAGAGACATTCAAGGCAACTTCAGAGCTCCTCTTGCCCAGGAGAATTTAGAGGGTAGATAGAGACCTGTTGCTTCCACTAAAACTATTTAGACTGTGTCATTCTAACGTATCTGAAGCTGTGCATGCAACCTTCCTTGAAGTGGAAAGCTCCACAACTCATTGTCAGTATTTTAATGGCCGGTAGGTGGCAGAAGAGATACAAGCTCTTTCCCAGCCTTTTCATCATGCCCGGCTCCACTATCCTTTTAGAGTAGGGCACAGGTTACAGACAGCAGTGTTAAAAGGTCTGCTTTCTTCTCCATACTATTGCATGTTGTGTAATACTTGAAGACTGGCATGGCAGCCTCAAAAGCATAGTTAACCTCTGAATGGGAATTGCAATGCAATGGTGTGCCAAATGTGTCACCCTACTTGCCAATTCAGCGGACCCTCCAAGTGTCCCTATTTTCCAGGGACATCTCTGATTTAGAGAAGCCATCACGGTTTCTGATTTGATCCCGGAATGTCCCACTTTTCCTTAGGATGTCCCTATTTTCATTGGAGAAATGTTGGAGGGTATGGAGTCATCCAGCCTCCGAGCCATCCGAATGCAATCCTGTATATGGAAGGGTTTTTTTAAATGTTTTATTATGCTTATCTATATATATTGGAAGCTGCCCAGAGTGGCTGGGGCAACCCAGTAGCAGGTGTGGTGTAAATACAGTGGTACCTCACAAGACGAATTTCATTCGTTCCGCAAGTCAATTCGTTTTGCGAAAAATTCATCTTGTGAATCGCGGTTTCCCATAGGAATGCATTGAAATTTCTTTTTTTTTGCCCATAGGAACACATTAATTAAATTTCAATGCATTCCTATGGGAAACCGCGATTCGCAAGATGAATTTTTCGCAAAATGAATTTGTCTTGCGAGTCACCATCAGATCGCAAGATGCATTCGTCTTGCGAAAAATTCATCCTGCAGGGCATTCGTCTCGTGAGGTACCACTGTAGTAAAATAATCATTATGGAATGGGACACCCCTATTTTCATCACTTAATTGAGAAGTGTTATAAAGCTTATGTAATGTAATGTTTCTTTTTTAAAAAAAATGCCCGACTGTCTCCATTGATCTGTATTGTGGGGGAAGGCGAGTTCCCAAAAATGTCTGGTCCGCTGCTTCACCCCAGAAAGGGTACTGTTACCCCAACAATCGCAAGCAATTTACAGCAGTGCAATGTGTCTTTCCTTTAATCCAAAGGAGACATCTTTCTGACACTTTCATGGGTAGTAATCAGGTCATCATGCTTAAATGAATGAGCTCCTTGGCACTAAATAAATAATGGTGGGTGTGGGTCTGTTTAAAAAGGCCCTCTTGGAACTTTTCATTCAAGTGAATTGTAACTCCATCTTCTCCACCTGCAGCAGATATGTCAAGCCCATTGATGTGGATGGAACAGGGACCCCGTCTCTACCTTTAAAGCAGGAGTTCAGGGATATTTTTTAAAAAATATTTTTATAAGTCCTGCTTCTTTGCTTCTCAGTTTGCATTGTTATTTTAGGCACTGTGACTTTTTATTGATTATAATTTAGAAATTATTTATTGTCATTGCTAGGAGTGAATTTCTGTTTAATTATTATTTGCGTGTGCTATTACATTGTAATGGGTTACTGAATATTACTTTATTTGATGCAAGTTGTTTATTTTAAAGTTATGTTTTTATCATTGCATTTTTGTATTGGCTCAGATCTGTTATAAGGCATGTGATCTTTGTTGTTTCTTCAGCTTGTGTATAATAATATAGAAAATCAGTATACAAACGAAAAGTTTTTTTTTTTTAAAAAAAAAAAGCAGTGTTAGGCCGCTTTAAACAGTCACTTGTGGCTTCCCTCAAAGAATCCTGGGAGCTAGAGTTTATTTGTTAATGATGCTGAGAGTTGTTTGGTGTAGTGGTTAAGACTCATAATCTGGGGAACCAGGTTCGCGTCTCCGCTCCTCCACATGCAGCTGCTGGGTGACCTTGGGCTAGTCACACTTCTCTGAAGTCTCTCAGCCTCACTCACCACACAGAGTGTTTGTTGTGGGCGAGGAAGGGAACGGAGAATGTTAGCCGCTTTGAGACTCCATGGGGTAGTGATAAAGCGGGATATCAAATCCAAATCCCCATTCCCCCTATCATTCCTAGAGCGGCTTAACAATTTATCCCTTTTTGCAAGGAAACTGTAGCTCTGTGAAGGGGGTAATAAACAAATTACAGGGCCCAGGATTCTTTGGGAGGAGTCGTGACTGTTTAAAGTAGTATGGTACCGCTTTAAATGTACAATTCATGTATAGAGATACGCACAGGGGAAAGTCCCACATCTCGAATGGTGAAGAAAGTGAGTTGCAATTCCACTTGTACCTTACAGCAGAAGAGCAAGGGTTTCTTGCTGCCTTCTGGAAGCAGCTACCAGCTGCTATCGTGCTCTTTCTATTTTGTGGTAGAATTCAAACAAACCTTGAATATTATCTTTATTTTTCTTAAAACTGCAGCCGAGCACACTCTGGGGGGCCAGATTATCCTCCCACTTTTCCAAACAGCCTCTGCTTCGCTGACGTCAAATGGGCTGCTATATTCTATGTGCCAACTGGGTGCATCAAGCTTTTTAGACCCATTAAGGGAATAAAAAATTTGTTCCCCCAATATATATTTTTCCCATCAAGGCAGCGTTTACAGATCAGGAGGCCTGATTACGTGACATGGCCTGCTTATCTATCTACAGACAGATAAAATAAAATGTGCGTTAAAAGGACAAGATGGACAGTACGTAAGAAATAGTAATGTGGGAATGACGTAAGTAGAGGAGTTATGGTTTGCATCCAAAATGTCCCAGGTCCAACCCTTGAAATCTACAGAGAAGGAGGAGGAGGAGGAGGAGGAGGAGGAGGAGGAGGAGGAGGAGGAGGAGGAGGAGGAGGAGGAGAAGGAGAGGAGGAGGAGGAGGAGGAGGAGGAGGAGGAGGAGGAGGAGGAGTTTGGATTTGATATCCCGCTTTATCACTACCCGAAGGAGTCTCAAAGCAGCTAACAATCTCCTTTCCCTTCCTCCCCCACAACAAACACTTTGTGAGGTGAGTGGGGCTGAGAGACTTCAAAGAAGTGTGACTAGCCCAAGGTCACCCAGCAGCTGCATGTGGAGGAGCGGGGACTTGAACCCGGTTCACCAGATTACGAGTCCACCGCTCTTAACCACTACACCACATTGGCTGGGGAAGGCTCCTGCCGGAAGCCCTGGAGAGCTTCTGCCAGACAGTCAATTAGCAAACAGCATGATGGATTGGAGACACTTTTGAGATGTCCAAACAGATGAGTCACTGCCACTTATAAGGAAAGGCAAGGTGGTGGGAAGGGGAGTGCAGTGCAAATGTGCTGGCAGGACCACTGGGTTGGCTCCATTAGTGTGTTTGCACCACACCACCCTTGCCACTGCCTCTCCTGGTAAACAGCAGTGACTCACCTGGCAGGAGATCAGAGAAATGCTTCCACCCCACCGTGCTGCCAGTGAGCAGCAGTCTTAAATTGTTGAATCTTCGAAGGCCAGTTTACAAGGAGAAGATCCTCACCTGAGGATCTCAGCCAATGGGCAGATTCACATGGAACGTGGTGGTCTTTCAGGTACTCCAGCTTCAAACCCTTTAGGACTTAACAGGGGTCAAAGGGGGCTCTTTGACTTGAGCTTGGGAAGAACCTGGCAGCCAACACGGCATGGGTCCCAGTCAACAGCCTAGTATCCTGAACCTGGTGCAAGCGCTTGATGCATTTTCAAAGGCAGCCCCACATACAATGTGTTGCAGTGCTAGTCTAATGATGTTACCAAAGTGTGATAGGAAACTGTGGCCAGGTGATTTCTTTTCCAGAAGGGGATGCTGCTTGTCAATTAACCAACTCAAATTGGTATAAGGCACATCATGCTACAGCTGTCAAGCTGGCTCTAAAAGCACCCTCAAGCTGCAAACCTGGTTTTCAAGGAGCCGCAAACTGCTCCACAACAGGCCAGGCACCATTGTTTATGGTCTCGTGGACCATCTTACAATACCTTTAGTCTTCTTCAGGGATTATTACCCTAAAGAGGCAGGATGGCTGGGGGAACAGGTTTAGCCTCACCCACAGGGCCTCATGATTCCTTCCAGCCCCTTATGCAATGGAGTAAATTTCTGTAGCAGGGAGTCTTGCATATCCAATGGAGACTCCCTGTGCAATCGAGAACCCTGGTCTTGAGAACCCTGCATTTGGAACATTATCAAGACTTTTTGATCAGATTACACCTCCTTGCCCAAACACAACTCACATCTCAATGCAGATAGTCCAGGGGCATTGTTTCTGCAAACACATGAGGCTGAGTGTTTCCAGATGTCCATCCATATTTGGAAAATACACACGCCATCTCAGGTTACCAGAATCTCTAGCCTGAGTTATCTGGCCAGTAAGTTCATTCCCTCGAAGAGATATCATAAAAGTGAAAGAACTCATTGCAGTGTCAGCTAGGGAGTATCCTGTTTTCTGCTTTGCACAATTTTAAGGCCAAAGCAGATTTATATCATTCATCAGCGTGGTGTGTGTGTGTGTGTGTGTGTGTGTGTGTGTGTGTGTGTACACATAAATTTAAACATTCTGATCTGAATTGAGGCTGTGGCATAAGGGAGGTAGAAGTTAATCCATTGCCCTGATGACAGACCTAATCCTTAGTGCAGACCCCACCCAGTTGCTACTTGCCTTGAGGGAGAAGCTCCCATGGACCCTCGGGTTACTTTACCTTTGGGTAACGTAACTTTCGGGTTGCGAACGTGGTAAACCTGGAAGTATATACTTCCGGGTTTCGCCACATACGCATGCTCTATTGAACCGCGTGCATGCGCAGAAGTGGCCCCTCTAGATGCAGACTTTTTGGGGTATGTACAGATCCCCAGAATGAATTAAGTTCGTATCCGGAGGGTTCACTGTATTATGAATTGTGAAGGCAGAAATAAAACATTGGGGTTCCTCTTATTGATTGCACAAGGCACTGTGAAAAATAAAATAAAAATTACAAGTCCCTGCTGATGGTTTGCCCTCTAGTCTTGTTAACCAAGTTATGTTAATCTACTAATGGAAATTTAGTGCTGTTGAGTCACTTTTTATATATGCTTCTAAAATTGCCACCTGAATGAGAAGATGCTATGTCCAACTGAGTAGGCCTTTGTTGTGCAATCATCACATATAAAACATATATCTTTGCAAATCAATTAATTCTCTATTAGTTCTAAATGCAGAGTGGTGCAATGTCCCTGTTTTGTTTCTGATTTATTTCTAAAGGTTTGGTGCTGGGATCCACTGCACAGAGGCTCTAAGAACAAGACAGCAATGCTTGCTAGGAGTGCTTCATTGCATTGGTTCTTAAGACCCCTAAACGATAAATGAGTATTCATGTTGTAGGTGAGGGGCTGAGACCAAGAGATTGTAGGGTGCCTAAGGCAGTACAATCCTATACATGCCTCAGAGCATAGCACAGGCATAGGAAACCTTGGCTCTCCAGATGTTTTGGAACTACAACTCCCATGATCCCTAGCTAACAGGGCCAGTGGTCAGGGATCATGGGAGTTGTAGTTCCAAAACATCTGGAGAGCCAAGGTTGCCTATGCCTGGCATAGGAAGAGCCTGGCTGTAACAGCTCAAGGGCCCGTCCGTTCTCACAGTGGCTAATCAGATTCTCATGGGGAGCACACACACTACTCAAGAATTCTTAACACAAATTGTTTCTCACTCCAACTAAAAAAGTGAAATGGCTCCCAACTGCAAACTCCAGGAGCAGGGTTGTGAAATTTGTTCACCACCATTTCAGCCTGGTCCTAGCAGCTGTTCAAAGCACAGGAGTCCATCTTCCCATTTTCCATCCAGAGTAGGAGAATGTTGACACACATCCTACTGCCACCAGCTCCTGCCTTTTTGCTACTGATCACCCATAACCCAGAGCAAATATTCTTGCTTCATTTTCCCACTTGGAGATGAACAGCTGGTTTTTAAATGGAAAAAAATGCAGAAGCATAACTACCCATGTTGTGTAAGGCACTGTTCAACTCTCTTAGGCCATGCATACATTGAGAAATCCGCTATTAGCTGAAGGCCACATGGGAGCAAGTAATATTTTCTGCAGAACATTAAATAAGAGTGTTCTAGTGCAAAAGGACGAGGTCAGGTCAGATATAGGCATTTGGAGACACTGATCAAGCAACTCACTGGCTTCCATGCCTCCCCCCTTAATAATATATAGGAGCAGGAACTGACCAGCTGACAGGCTGTACAGATTAATTATTGGATGAGGCCCACAGAAGGACGTACCTCCTTGACCACCCCAAACGTCGACATTGTGCATTCGAGAACAAAATGTGTAAATTAAGTTGGCCGCGTTTACACGTGTGTCTCCATTTATTTTGCTTGGAGAAGGGACTGCAAAGCAAAGGTTGAACAGGCAGGAGATCTGATCCTTGGCAACTCCAGTTAAAAGGGTCAGGGAGCAGGGATCTCTTCTTGAGACCCTGGAGAGCTGCTGCCTATCAGAAAAGACAATACTGTACTGGTCCAGATGGACAAATAGTCTTACCTAGTACAAGACAGTCTTCTATAGTCAAATTTAGAAAAGATATACATTGCAAAGGGTGAGGAAAGAACATAGCAAAAGTGGAAGAATGCTGAGTTTAGGAAGCCAGGTAAGGAAATTTAGGTTATGCATTTATTTTTATTTTTATTTGCAGTTTTATTTATTGTTTGCGGCTGCTTTTGTTATGTTGTAATTATGTGTTTTTTCCACATCTTGGGCATGCTTTGAGCCAAGCACAGGTGGCAAATAAATAAAATGATTGTATGTATATATGTAATGGCAAAGTTTCTAACAATCCCAGTCTTCATTAGCGCACATTGACGTTTGCAGCTTTGCTTGCTGTGCGGTGGATTGGAGACAATCCAAAACTAAGGCTGGAAGTAGCTCAGAGCAGAGGCAATGAGTTATAATCTTCTTATCTGACATGTGCTGCTGAACAACCTGCCTTGGAAAATTACTGATATGAGGAAAAACCTTGCCGTTTTAGCATGAAGAAGAGTTATGTCTACCTTGGGAGTCGCTTGGGGTAACCGGTTATCATGCTTTCCCATCGGTCTATGGGGCTTGTGGTTTTTACGCTGCTTGCATATTCCAGATGTCTGGAAAAAAGCAAAGCCAAACAAAAAGCAAAATGAAGATCTGCTTAGGCAGAAGCAGATAGATCCCTGTGGAATGTTTTATTTCTTTTTCTTTAAACAGATAAGCCCTGGCTGTATTGCAAGACGCCTTTGAAAGCAGAACTGAGCACTACAATGCATAGTTTGGCTCAGCCCTAAGAAAAGTCCTGCTGGTTCAGACCAGGGGGGGCAACTTGAATAAAATAACGCACACCATTTGAATGGCAATGCTCACCAACTTTGGGGACGGAGCGGTCCCTTCAAATATTTTATAAGGGTGGGGGTAGAAGGGACCTCGAACCCTAGGAGTTGGCTCCTATGGGTCAGACCAAAGGCCTACCTTGTCCTGCTTCCCACAGGGTCCAAGCAGGAAGACCATATGCAAGCCACAATGACATGGTTGGCCTCCGTCTGTCTCAAGAGACAATGGAGTGTACCTCCGGGGGTGAAGTCAACCTGCTGCATTAGTAGCACCAAAGTTACCTCCCTGGGGTGCAAGCTTTGACAGGGTGTATGGAGGTCCTGGGCTGCCCAGATGAAAAGAACCCCCCCCCTCAGTCTCACTGATGTGGTCCAAAGGAAAGCCTTGGAGTAAGCAAGCAAGTTGGTGAGGGAGCCCAGCCATCCAGTCCACCAGCCCTTGCACTTGGGAATGGACAGGCAAGTGGGAGGCCAGGCAGGCAGGCGCTGCGCTGGCCTTTCTTGTGCTTGCTGTGTGCAAGGCCTGCCTGGGAGCTAAGTGCCCGGTGCTGAAGGGAAGCCTTTCCGCCATGCAGGCCCAGCAGTGCCCACTGCTGCCACTGCTGTGGGTATGTTTCGTTATCTGAAATTAAAAATCAATAATATATATAAATATATAAGTCATAGGCTCAGGGTTTTGTCGTTGTTTTGTGTTGTTGTTTTTGAGCAGGAACACAGGGGAACTGAGTTCCCTTACATTTTTAAAAGTACGGTAAATGATTTTTCCTTATTTATTTCTTATTTTTTATACAGTATATATTGATTGAATTTATATACTGCCCTATACCACTTATATATTTAATCAATAATGTTGTGGCCTGAACCTAAAAATCCACCTCAATAAAGTTGTGGCCATTTCTACCATAGTCCAGATCATTGTCTGCTTGAGTTTATTAATCACATCTTACTTTTACCCATTGTGACTGGGCCTTCAATAAACAAACAAGCAAGCAAACTTCGTGGTGAGTACCCCTACTTTTTTTCCAGAAAAAAAAACACTGCATGGGGTGATATTTTGACAGTTTGTACTTTAGCAGTATAGAAATAAAGAATCCATTCCCCTTCAAATCACTGGTCCAATTTACTCACTGTCATCTACTCTGACTGGCAGCAACAGGCCCCATTTCCAACTGGCAGATTCTGTGGGTTGAACCTAGCATCTTTTCCATGCAAAATATTTGCTCTAACACTGAGCTGTGGTCCTTCCCATTTAGCCAACATTCTTCCCATGAGCTGCTGGTGTTTCCTGATATATATGGTCCATACCTGCCAAGTTGCTGTCAGAGAAATAAGGGACCGGGCCGGAAATAGCAGACTGGAAGTAGCGCTGCCGCCATTTTGGAACTGGGCGGAGCATGCTCAGAAGTGACTTCTGATGCTGCTTTTCCCAGTTCCAAAATGGCCGTCGTGCCAGTAGTCGGCACTGCAAGCCATTTGGAACTGGGCAGAGCAGCATCAAAAGTTGCTTCTGAGCATGCTCCGCCCAGTTCCAAAATGGCCACCGCGCCAGAATAAACCGGGGAAAAACAAAAAAAATCTGTTTTTTCAGCTAGGAACAGCTGGAAAAACGGGGATTTCCCAGGGAAAATGGGTTGGCAGCTATGATATGGTCCTTCCCCAGTGTGTAGAATTCATCATGCGAAAGGCTGGACTGGATGAATCCCAAAAAGGAATTAAGATTGCCAGAAAAAATATCAACAACCTCAGATATGCAGATGACACAACCTTGATGGCAGAAAGTGAGGAGGAATTAAAGAACCTTTTAATGAGAGTGAAAGACGAAAGCGCAAAATATGGTCTGAAGCTCAACATAAAAATAAAAACCCAAGATCATGGCCTCTGGTCCCATCACCTCCTGGCAAATAGAAGGGGAAGAAATGGAGGCAGTGAGAGATTTTACTTTCTTGGGTTCCATGATCACTGTAGATGGTGACAGCAGTCACGGAATTAAAAGACACCTGCTTCTTGGTAATAGGTCTTAATAGGTAATATGAGGAAAATGTGGATAAGAGGTTCTCCCAGGACTGTTAACATTCTGACGTATTTCCCCCACATTTCTTCAAAGGAGCTTGGAGTAGCACACATGGTCCCCTCCCTTTTATTCTCACAAAGATCTTGAGAGGTAAGTCAGGCTTGAGCGATAGGAAGTGGCCCAAAGTCAAACTAGCTGAGTGGGGGGTTCCCCCAATCCTAGTCAGACCTTCTAACTGCCACACCAATCTAGCTTCAGAAATGAAAATTAACCTCTTCCTGGCATGCATACACATGGGCCACAACTCATGCAATTAATGCAATCCTCCTCCTGAAACCATAATTGTCCAGAACTGTTAAAAAAGACCTCATGACATGCTCCCATCTTGTGCTCCCCTCACTTCCTGTGTGGAAGCCACAGTTACTCTTAAAAAACAAGCAGAGGGGCAGAATTGTGCAAACCCCATTGGGCATGACCTCTCCTCTTCCATCAGTTCCCCCCCCCCCCTGGTCAGCCTGCTGAAACATGCTGCTAAAAAGTCACTCCCACCCCCACTTCCCCTTTAAATTTGGTTCAGAACACAATGTTTATGTGCTGACTCCATTGAACTGGTGGTGGTGGTGGTTTAAATCAGCAATGTCTTTGCATAAGAAGTCTTTTATCACCATGCTTCATTCAAGAGAGCCCATAGGATAGAAGTGGGTAAAGTCCAGTGTGATTATAGCAGCAGTGGAAGAAAAGAGATATGGGCCAAACTGAGATGACCGCAAGAACCCGTAAACTTTTTGCAATTCTCAGTACCCAATAACCAGCAGGCCTGATTGAATCCTCAAGCTGTATAGGTATTTTTCAAATTTAGCCAAAGCCATGGAGGCACCCAGGACCATGATTCCAAATCTTGTCTCATGCCTCTACTTTCTGTTCTGTTCTATCTTACTGAAGAACCCATGTGCTTTGCCCAAATTACCTCTCAGTTGGATAATGTCATGAAGGCTTCAAACCTTTACTCATGTACCTGGGAGTAAGCCCCACCAAACTCGTGTCAAAGGCTGAAGAAAGAACTTCCCATGTAGTAATGGAATTATGGAAGACAAGGCAAAGTAGCAATGAAAGGTTCTCAGCAAACATTTGAAAGTTGATATAGGAGTAAGACAATTTAATGGAGGAGAAGGTTATCACTATGTTCAGGCATCACCAAACTTCGGCCCTCCAGATGTTTTGGACTACAATTCCCATCATCCCTGACCACTGGTCCTGTTAGCTAGGGATCATGGGAGTTGTAGGCCAAAACATCTGGAGGGCCGCAGTTTGGGGGTGCCTGCCCTATGTCTTCAAATGCAGTCAGCAAAGGAGAAAGAAGTTCTGTCGGCTGGCCAACTGCTGCCTTCGGGGTGGGGGAATCTGAGATTGCATGGCGTTTCCTTTAGGGAAACAGAAGACAGGCATTTTCCAGGTTGCTGCCCCCTTCTCAGCTTGTGATTTACTGTATATATAAATGGATGTCATAAAAACACTATGGTTACATGGTGTTAGTCACACTCAAGTCCATTAAAATTGATGGGTTCAAACCTCCCTTGCCCAGTGTTGGACCACGTTCTCTCTTGGAACTCTCCACACCATAGGGAAACGGATAACCATGAAACAATATTTACACAAAGCAATCCCTCAGTTTATCGTTATCTTTTGCACTGGCGCATCAGTTAGGGGAAATTCCACCACCGTTTCTCAGAGGAAGATGAAATTCTTCAGATACCTTGTTGGATGGGTGGCTTAACTTAAAAGGTGCAGATTGCGAAGAGCACCAGAGATACAGATCAAGTTAGCAGAAGGACCTGAAACAGAGATAGCCAGGAATTGCTGGAGAATTCGAAACTGCTTTCTCCAGGCAGAGACCATCAGATTAGCTCTCCTGAAGCCAGTGCAAACAAATGCAATTTCTGCAACATGAAGTTCAGTAAAGGGGAGTTAGCTGGGATTCACAGCCTGTCTTGTGATAGGCCACAGAATCATATAATCCAGAGCAAGTGTGTTGTCCTTCAAATATTAGTGCAGTTAACCAGGCAATCTGGGGTTAACTTCTCCCTGATGTTATTGTAAGTTCCAAGAGTTTGATAAGGAGGAAGCATT